>NC_060228.1:9073741-9678934 GCF_907164935.1 Osmia bicornis bicornis | reverse complement strand
CCTAACCTAACCTAACCTAACCTAACCTAACCTAACCTAACCTAACCTAACCTAACCTAACCTAACCTAACCTAACCTAACCTAACCTAACCTAACCTAACCTAACCTAACCTAACCTAACCTAACCTAACCTAACCTAACCTAACCTAACCTAACCTAACCTAACCTAACCTAACCTAACCTAACCTAACCTAACCTAACCTAACCTAACCTAACCTAACCTAACCTAACCTAACCTAACCTAACCTAACCTAACCTAACCTAACCTAACCTAACCTAACCTAACCTAACCCAACCTAACCTAACCTAACCTAACCTAACCTAACCTAACCTAACCTAACCTAACCTAACCTAACCTAACCTAACCTAACCTAACCTAACCTAACCTAACCTAACCTAACCTAACCTAACCTAACCTAACCTAACCTAACCTAACCTAACCTAACCTAACCTAACCTAACCTAACCTAACCTAACCTAACCTAACCTAACCTAACCTAACCTAACCTAACCTAACCTAACCTAACCTAACCTAACCCAACCTAACCTAACCTAACCTAACCTAACCTAACCTAACCTAACCTAACCTAACCTAACCTAACCTAACCTAACCTAACCTAACCTAACCTAACCTAACCTAACCTAACCTAACCTAACCTAACCTAACCTAACCTAACCTAACCTAACCTAACCTAACCTAACCTAACCTAACCTAACCTAACCTAACCTAACCTAACCTAACCTAACCTAACCTAACCTAACCTAACCTAACCTAACCTAACCTAACCTAACCTAACCTAACCTAACCTAACCTAACCTAACCTAACCTAACCTAACCTAACCTAACCTAACCTAACCTAACCTAACCTAACCTAACCTAACCTAACCTAACCTAACCTAACCTAACCTAACCTAACCTAACCTAACCTAACCTAACCTAACCTAACCTAACCTAACCTAACCTAACCTAACCTAACCTAACCTAACCTAACCTAACCTAACCTAACCTAACCTAACCTAACCTAACCTAACCTAACCTAACCTAACCTAACCTAACCTAACCTAACCTAACCTAACCTAACCTAACCTAACCTAACCTAACCTAACCTAACCTAACCTAACCTAACCTAACCTAACCTAACCTAACCTAACCTAACCTAACCTAACCTAACCTAACCTAACCTAACCTAACCTAACCTAACCTAACCTAACCTAACCTAACCTAACCTAACCTAACCTAACCTAACCTAACCTAACCTAACCTAACCTAACCTAACCTAACCTAACCTAACCTAACCTAACCTAACCTAACCTAACCTAACCTAACCTAACCTAACCTAACCTAACCTAACCTAACCTAACCTAACCTAACCTAACCTAACCTAACCTAACCTAACCTAACCTAACCTAACCTAACCTAACCTAACCTAACCTAACCTAACCTAACCTAACCTAACCTAACCTAACCTAACCTAACCTAACCTAACCTAACCTAACCTAACCTAACCTAACCTAACCCTAACCCTAACCTAACCTAACCTAACCTAACCTAACCTAACCCCCCACTCTCGGGCCTTCATCCTAACACCTCAGGGACATCCCCTGGGTGCTAGGATGGCGCCCTAACCTAGCATCTCGGGGTATCTTCTCCTAGCATTCCCCCACTCCTCCCGCTGGCCTGGCCTCCGGTCCTCAATCTTCTAAGTTCCATCCCGGTCCTTGGCGGTTTCCAACGCATCTTCTCCATAGTCTTCCTCCAGCTCTGCGCCGCTTCCTGCTTCGCCTCCTATGTTAATCCATTGAAACGGGTCTGTTCTTAGGTGGTTTGACTCCGGATGCTCGATGATTTTGGAAGCCCACTGCCTTGCCTTTCCGCCGATGTTGGGACTTAGAAATTTTTCTTCTGCCGCACCAGGAACCAATGTTAGGAAACAAATTGCATTCAACCTAGCATGGTTAGGATTAATCCTTTACCATGTTAGAAGGAATTCTTCTGTCCCCTACCACCGTTGCGATTATGTGCGTGAGCTACATAGCCAAGTGCCAGCATCGTAACGTGTTAAAATCCAGTATAAAATTTTTCACCTCTCCGGGAATCGAACCCTGCATCGACACGTTACGAGCACAGCGCTCAGCCATCTAGACCACTCACTCGCCATACAAAACTATGTACAAAACCGCTTCTTATGTTACCATGGAATACTACTAACTTAACGTTATGTCCTGCCATTTCAATAAATACATTTTTCATTTAATAACTATTGCATCGGAATATTATACACATACATAACAGATGTACAATTCATGGAAACGACATATAAACTGCGTGTTCCTAAAATATTACACGAATACTTCAACAATATAAATTCAACATTTTAATAATATTAAATACATATTTCGAAAATATTACACGAATACTTCAACAATATAAATTCAACATTTTAATAATATTAAATACATATTTCGAAAATATTACACGAATACTTCAACAATATCAATTCAACATTTTAATAATATTAAATACATATTTCTGAAATATTACACGAATACTTCAACAATATAAATTCAATATTTTAATAATATTAAATACATATTTCGAAAATATTACACGGATACTTCAACAATATCAATTCAACATTTCAATAATATTAAATACATATTTCAAATGCAAATACACAAATGTTCAAATAAAATTAAAACGTTTTAAAGTGCACACAGAACAGTGTCATCTCAGACAACGCGTGTACAATTTCAAACGTTTCGATTTTATTTTCAATTTTTTCTTTCTTTACATTCAAGATATCTATTTCATATTATTTCAATATTGAATTTACATTTTTCAAATATCTATTTTATATCCTATCGATATTTGCTTTATATTTTATAAACATTTATTTTACATTACTATTCTATCTCAAACAATTATTCTACCTCACACATTTTTATTAGTATTCACCGGACTATAAATAAACCAACAGTTAACATAACTCTCACGTATTTGGACCTCACACTTATATACAATTCATATACATTAGTTGTTCTGAAAATTACTTTCTAAGCTTGTAAAGTATTCAAATCGTATCAAACATGATATAATTCCTTTCAACAGATACAATTTTATTACAAACATTATATTTTAACTGCAAATGAAAATCCTTTTTTCTAATCAACCATAGAAAAGCACATTACATTTTTTATATACATTATTTTTATCTTAAGCTTGCCTTCTTCTTCTTGCCACTACAAAATAACAAATTAAATCACTTATATATTATATATATATATTATAACCAAACGTAATAATCATCAGTACTTACCACTTACGCCTTTCACTCGCAGAATCGGAATCAGACAAAATTGCACGTCGCTCTTGTATAATGCGATATGCTCTTTTCAATGACATCTAAAAAATTTCAGGATTAATCTTATACCAATAACAGTCTTTTGGAACAGAACAAGTGTATATATGTGTATGTGTACTTAACGTTCAACAATAAAAAGTAATCAATAATAATCACTGATAAATAAATGAATAATAATAAAATACTAACTAATTACTTACATAAATGGAGCAATTCATATGCTACAAATTACCAATGATATTTCACTATACATGCTTTCTACAACTTATTTATTAATATATATATATGTATATACATTTATAATAAATATATCAATTATTATTTATTTGTATCATTTTATATATTATTCAATCCTTGTATGTACATTTATAAATAATTAGAATTTAACAATGAATAACACCACCCACAACCGATAAAGGAACCAAATAACAAATTGTGCAACAACAAACAGTGCTTTAAACCTGATGGTACTTACAAGCGTACAAGTAAATGATACAAATAAACAAAATAATGTAAACATGCTTACCCTTGGGGAGCGTAACTATGATTTATCCCATGATCCGGTGCAAATTTACAGTACATAGAATACCGTCATCCATATTAGATGATAGCATGCTACAAACGAAACACAATAAATTAATAAATGAAAACCATTCAAAAATACAACACATACCTGTTACGTACAAGGAAGTCTGCCTCATTTCTGGAGGAGCGCTTAATAACCCTACAGCATGCAAAGGGAAAAAATCCTGTATAGAAACTAATTAGCTTACCTTAGGAAAATAGCTAATTATAATGTAACGGGCGAGATACATTTCTTCTCTCATCGGGAGTGTGATAATTCAACCAAATAAAATCCAAATATAGTTTACCTGAAATGAATACATAATTAGTACATAGTACAAGGTGACGGACCGTTCAATAAATGTTAAACAATGCAATCACTAATATTAAAATTGTATAATGTAAACAACAAGAATAGACAACTTAAATATCGAGGGACAAATAGAATTAAGTAAACGACAGGTCAACTACAACATGGGAAGACGCCATGACACCTAACTGAACATAGACTGCACGGCGTATAGAGGGGCACACGCAAGTAACAAATGGCTACAACGAAGAAGCCATAGGTGAAAAGATACGAGATGGTCAAATATAGTAATTAATGTAAGATGTACATCACTGATTACCATATACTCTTTCCCAAGGCAAAGTTTTACTGTGTTAAAAACTCTATATATTCCTCATTCGATGTTTGCGCCCAATTTGCAATTGAAAATCTACATTTTCCTTATTCTATGTTTCAATTCAACTTGCGATGGAAGATCTATGTATTCCTTATTCTATGTCTCGACTCAATTTGCAGTACGGAATTTACCTGCTGCTCATGCTCTCTAATGTATTACATATTCCATGGTGTATGATGTACAGTATCGATTAATAATGACCATATTTCTCGATATACATCAATTACGAATGACCTATCCATATTATTGATATCAATACGTATAATTAAATTAGAACTTCTGTAACAAAATTCACTATATGTTTAAATGAATAAAAAAAGGATTTATAATAAAACATTACTGCTTTATTTTCCCACATCCCATCTTTTAATATATATATATTACAATATATACATATATACAATATTCAACTTTATTCATTTATATAATATCATTTCACTTATTAACTGAACCTTACATTCAAATAAACACTATTTTCTAATCAACAATGTCCCGTGGTTCAAGATACAAGTTGCGATATGACTGAGGAGGAGGGTATTTTAATAAATAAATTAAACCAATTTCAGACAGGAGTAGGGGAAAAAGGCTTGCGGCATAAAAAATCCCTTATTACATTTCCTTTGGCACAATTACTCAATGAATAAAAATAGGAACAATCACTGCTTTGCGAGTATCAAATCTATCAAAGCCAACAACATTTTCCACGTTTCCTGATAATTCTTCTCCATCTTCGTTTCGGTCTTTGATCTCATCTTCTTCGAAAAAAATTTCAGTGAAAATTAAAGCTAAATTCTGCAACACAGTACCTGGAACTAGCCTTGTTAAAGCATTGGAAACAGTGGGGCCACTTGGGGTACAGCACAGGAGATGGCAATCTTTAACATGCTCTCGTCGGTGAGCATGCCCTGTTCGCATGGTATCGTCGATAATTTTTCGACGAACAGCTTTCTTACCTACAAAATATAGATACCCCTTGGATCCCGATTTTTGCCGACAGCGTGACAAAACAAAAAATCATGTTGCAGGTGCCACATGGAGATACGATCGGTGATACGATACCATTTCCCGAACACCCAAAACGGAGTTTTTACTTCGGAGTAATAAATCTTACACACTTATTAATCGGTTTCAACTTAATCTTGTTATCTTTGTTATTAGGTTCCTATCACCTTGCTATTAGGTTTTACCGCGGCGCAAATTAAACATCTTGACGTTGTGCGCGAACTCGATGCGTATCCGCTGTATACTACAGGCATGGTTGCTCTGTACAGTCCTCTCGAGGTCGAAACGCTCCGATGATCGCTACTTGGGCGTTTATTTCGAACGAAGGGAATTGCTTACGATACGTACAGACGGCTTACGCCGTTGCGTTGCATCGAAACGGTAGTTGCGGTTAACGCGTCATGAATAACGTTCTTCTTAGCCGATCTTTTAATACACGAATCCATATAACTAGCAACAGCTCTAGTGGTAGTAGTAATAGTAATAGTTGTTGTCGTTGTTGGAGTTTTAATTCATTGTCGTTACATACGAATTGTTCTTTTCAATTTCCTGATGGAATTGATCGTTCTCAGTTGTATGTGTACTTTTATTTTTTTATACTGATTCTATTAAATTGTAATTTGGCAATTGACACTCTAAAAACTAATGAATGATACACGCGTGTAAATAAATACGGGATCAAACTGTATTTACGGTGAAAGTACGTAAGGTGAAACACGATGGCGCGGCGCGTCGCGTCGTGTCGTTTAGAAGTGCGCCCACGTTCGTCGGGCGAGATCGATAAACGGTAGTGTTACGAGAAACAAGCAACCGCTTGCGCACAGCGAGCAGCGCGCTTTGCATTGAGAAAAAAGAAAGAAAGAGAAGAAAGTAAAAAGAAAAATGAGTACGGTAATCTATCAACAACGATAAACCGTTGAAACGAAAACGGCGGCAGTGGCGTCAGTGTTATACCGTATATTAACGTAACCGTGACGTGTTAAGTCGGTGTCTGTGAAATAACGTTACAAAGTATCGCTCTTATATACGTTTAACGCATGATACGCTGTGCATGAGAAAGTAGGAAAGCTTCTATATAGAAGAAGTTAACGTTTATGCTATCTGTTGGTGTTGCGTGCGGTTCAGCTAAAATACCGAATACATACAAGTGCAGGTATATCATCGAATCGTCGTCGTCGTCGTCGTCGTCGTCGTCGTCGTCGTCGTCGGTCTCTTGATTCGCACGCTTTCCTTTTTCTTCTATCCTCAGGGGCGTTTCATTCGGTGAAATTATATCTCTTACTGTTCCCTTTCTGATCGTTGACATTAACGTTAAACCGTGTCGATTGTCACTTACAAGTACTTACATGTTTTACATGGTCTGTGGTTATTGGAATGCACCCGTTTCGTCTATTTTGTCGAGATCCAAGAAAGCGATAGCGTACCAACGATAAGAGACTGTTTTTCCGCCTAATATTACATCCAATGAATGTCCATTGAACAAACTTTGGGAAACATGGTGTGCCTGCTCGACGATACGATCACTTAACAGGATCGTTCGATCGATCATAAAAGTGATCGATTTACGAAACTACATATTCCAGGATGGGTGCACCCCAAACGGAATATGCGTTCCTCTTTTATTGAAGATGAAACTGTTTCGAGGAAGAAAAGACACGTCGGCGACAGTGAGGATGACAAAACGGTAACGGTGCGAAACCCAATAGAGAATTCGTACTTTAAGAAGGTAAAGAAAGGAGAAGAGGAGAAAAGAAAAGGAATAAAAAGGGTAAAAAAGTGTATGTTGTGTAAGTTTAAGAGACGTAAAGCAGAAGGGTAGATACGGAAGAAGAATAAAGAAGCCCCGATAATGAAGGAGCACGGAAGCAAACTTCCGGCGGAACGGCCTGCGAAGATCCTCAAATCGTTGTTAAAAAAGCCTGGTCAGTCAAAGAGCAGGTCGCATAAGAATAGAGTTGTAATAAACGAAAAGTTGAACGAATTTTTCGCGGCCGATTATATAATATTAATAAAGGAAGAATGCTGTGCCGATGATTACGAGGAAGAATGCGATTGTTGTTGTCAAGAACACGAACTAATACGATTAGGAAACTGCAAGGAATGTCGAGCTGAATTTAACCTGCACTTTGGTGTCGCGAATAACGGTAGGTATCACGATGTAGAAAGGGACGATGAAATAATACGCGAGAACGCGGTACAAACGGAACAAATCTCCAACGATGAGGAATTTGGTTGCGTACAATTGCATCTTCAAGACGAAGAAGAGGAACAGGAAGGGTACGAGATAGAGACGGAAGGTGACGACGATGAGATCGAAGATGACGGACGAGTAGTCGCCGAGTACCTTCTCGACGGAGGGAGCAGAGAAAATGAACAAGTGACAGAGACGATCGAGGTGAGAAAGGGACATGCCGACCAATTGGAAGAGGGGGAACTGAACGAAGTGAACGGAAAAGAAAAATTTGGAAAAGATAGCGAAGCCTCGGAAGTAGAAAATCAAACAGAAACGAACGTACGTGGTAGAAAGAAGCGCGAAAGAATCGATAATGAAATCGCTGAATCAGATGCTTACGAGACAAATACACCTGTCGAAACGACCATAACCGCAATATCATCGTTACTACCACCTTCAACACCGCAATCGTCACCGCCGCCGTCACCGTCGCCGTCGCCGTCGCCGTCGCCACCACCAGCATCACCCTTGTTAGATAGGCCATCGTCACCGGTTGCGCGACAGGACCATCAACAAGAGACACTGAGTCCGCCGGAAGGTTACAAAGATATTTATTCGAATGAAAAGCTATCGAATGTAGTGGAATGTTGTTTACAATCGTCCCTGGATTACCTTCATTGTCAAGATACAACAGGTGAGTTGAGTTTCGATCAGCTTTTCTTCCTTTTATTACCACTTACGGGATTAACATGGAATCACGAAAAAAACCAATGTATATAATATATTATGTATATACCGACACTGCAAATTTGTACGCAACTTTGTAATTCCCGTGCGTTCCCACGGAATTCGGTTCGTAGGGAACGCGCAAGCGCAAGCGCGCACACGTTATCCAATTAACGGATATGCCTTGCTAGTACATAAATGCGCCTAATTTTTCCCATAACCTGTATTCTGCTGTACCTTTAATATTTACTCGCTGTATATAATTTTTCGATGATTTTCCTAAAAACTTGAACTTTTTCAAATATTCATAATTTCTGGTATCGTATTTTTCACAGACATTACCGCGTCGAACAAGACTAACACGACAAGAGTATGTATGCAGGTACATACATATGTATATAAAATAGCTGTTTTTCTTTTTTCTAAAAATATGTTGACCCGCCTATTTGCTACGCGTCCCATTACGCATCACTGATATTGCTCCTAGCTCCATTTAATCTGTCGATTTAAATAAACAACAATTGAAAAAATCTTAACAATCTAAAAGAATCTTTCTTTCAAACTCGTACATACCGACATATATACATACATACATGTGCTCAACGACGATCCCTCGGCAAGTATTAGCTCGTCGACACTCGCCGGAAGTAGGTACACCGTACCGTGACTCCGGTGTTTCGTTTCCATGATACGCTGGAAAGACGAGGGCTGCGTCTACGTATCTAACGCTATGCGATAACAATGATATATGTATACATATACATATAATAGTCATACCGTAAAATATACTTATTGCTTGTTACCTTCTTCCTTTAGAAATATTAATAGGTATGTATAACTACTAATACTATGTCGTATTATTTCATTTTATAGATAGAAATGTTGATCAAGAATTGATCTCTGTTAACAACGAAACGAAGACAAACCATAATGAGGAGAAGAAAGTGCAAAGAACGATCGAGCAACAGTTGCAGCAACGTTCGGCGACGACTAGCGGTGCGTTTTTATTCTTTTCGTTTTTCCGTTAATGCGGAAATTGTATTATTATTTTTCGTTTTGCTTTCGTCTCGTTAGATACGATATAGGTACATACATATTATGTTCGTTAGGCTATGACTCCATACGGGTATGTTGTTCTTTGCAGAATCGAGGCATCGTTATCTGGTGGAAACGATAACCATGACGACGGTAACCGAACGGCGTATCGTACGCGAGATCAGCGAAGAAGAGGGAAAGGAACGCATGGTTGTCCGTAGTAGTCAGGATGTCGTCGAACCACAGGATGAGAGAAAGTATTCTGTCGCTGAAGCGACCACGATTGAACGCACGATGGACCAACGGAACGCGATGGATGACAACGATTCGAGCGAATACATCGTACGTAAAGGAGAAATTCGACGAGAAATAAATTCTGTCGTTGCCGATGATCGTTCTACGCGGCAGATGTTATCGAGGAAAACCTCGGTGACTGGTGGTACCGAACAAGACTTTGTCGATACATCGTCGGATGCGAAACAACTATCCCTCGTATTTAAACTTGCTAATTCTTCTTTAGCCGGTAACAATAGTCTAAAACCAAATTCTGCCGTTAGACAATTATTTCCTAATCCAAAATTCGTTTCGCCACCACCGGCACCACCCGCTAAATCAATCTCATCCACAAATTCTATGGACGATCCGGTAAATGCTTCGGGACTATTTTCGAACGCAGACAGTTTACGTTTCTTCGAGGGTACGAAACCAACGCTCTTCTCCGACAATCAAAAGTATTCCTCCAGCGACGAATCGAATCCACTTAGAAGAACAATCGAAAGAAACACGCTTCGAAGAAGTCTTCTCGATAAATATCGTTCCAATTCTCGTAAGAAAAGTTTACCGTCGAAAAATTTATCTCTCGAAGAACGAATACGACAACTTACTTGTGTAGATCATGAAAATGACGAGGATATTTGTCAACGATCATCCGATGCAGAAAATACAAACTCGACGATGAATATGAAAGTGAACGATGAGTTGCTAACACGTGTTGCACCTTCGGGACAGGAAGATACAAGGACGGTGTCAACGAAACCGTTTCTAATTCGGAACACGACCATTGACGCTTCCACACCGACTTCGGCATTCTCAGCATCGGCCGTACATGTCGATACAAGATTTGATACGCTAACGGCCGTAACAACGACAACGACAATGACAATGACAACGACAACGACAACGACAACGACAACGACAACGACGCTTACATCAAATTCATCTATATCTATGATGACAACGACGCCGACAACGGTAACGGCAGCAGCAACATCAACGTCTACGTCAACGTCTACGTCAACGTCAACGTCAACGGCAACGATCACGACCACGACGACAACGGCAGCTGTTGCAAGCTCCAATTATTACAAGCAAATCTCATCGACCGGTACCAGTACCGTTGCAGATCATTTGCATAATCAATCGACTTATAAAAAGCTGACCGAATTGTTTGTGCACAAGAAGAATGTACAGTCGAATATGCCGGATCTTGGTTTAGGAAACAGTGGGAAAAGTAACAGTATTGGCGGGAAAGATTACCACCAAACGAAAACCTCGATAAAAACAAACAATTCCGATGTACGTAAGCAATTTCTAGCCAGCTTGGCGCCATTATCTTGCATAACCGTCAATAGTACAGATACCCAAGACGATTATTACCGACATAATTCGAGGATGGTGGTTACCGAAAATCGTGCTTCGACAGGTGATGCATACAATGCGGCTACGGCGGCAGCGGTATCGATTTACAATTTCGACAATATGCAGGCGAATTTGCACCGAGACGATGGCAATTATAATATAGGTCCGCCAGATGTTACCAGGGGTACACCAATGATCATCGATAGACCCGATATAGGGGATGATAATACGACCGACGAATTACTCGCATTCGTGGAACAAGACAGATTTAGAACCGAAAGAATAAAGCGTCGGTACAATGATGATCAATACCAGCAGCAGCTTTCGATAAATGGTGGAAACAGTTACGTTGCTGACGACAAAATCATCGAGAAGAATATCGATGGTAAGAACGAAGTTATCGGACCTACGTATCGTGAAAATATTGGTCACGATCGCGATCATGACAACAACGGTAAGAAAAATCGCGCCGAGTTACAACAACGTATTGGCATCGGTCGTTGTTATACCAATGGTATTACAGCTACTAGTGTTGACAATAACGACGATCGCAATGACAACGACGACGAGCGTGTTCACGACCATCAAGACAACGATGAAAATGATGCCGATGCCGATGACGACGACAACGACGACGACGACGACGACGATGACGATGAATTGAACGATTATGGATTTAATCGCAGGCCATCGGTAACAGTAATTAAGCAACAACGACGAACAGTGAACGCTACCAACGAACCGTTTCATCGATCGTCTCTGAATAACGATGGTAGCACAAACGTTCCAAGAACGAACTTCCATCCTTCGGTACCGGCTTGTTATGAAAACAATTCTATCAAGATCGATAGTCGGATCGCATTGTACGACGAAACGATCGACGATCCTACTTCAAATTCGTTCGCTGGTACTCTGCTTGCCAACGAACGAGACGCCAATACGATTAGTCGAATAAATACGATGCAAAAACAGATTGATAACATTTATCAAACTATCGTGGAAAATACGAACGTGACTGGCCAAAACTCGCTTGAACGTAAGTCTTACACGGACGATGCGTTTACGCGACAACCTCATCTTCGGTTACCGGTCAACGAACCTGCGTTCCGTATTTATCAGGAACAAAAGAACAATCAACAATATTTCCAAGAACAGTTAAATACTGGAAATGCTCGTACTTCTTTGCGAGGCATCGCGGTCGGAGCCGAAGAGATCGATACTGTCGCTAGTGTCGCCGATAACAGAGGAGAATACACGAATAGTTATCCTGCGAAAAGTCGACGAAGAGAACCTCAGACAACGACACCCCCTTTCAATTATCATTGTAACGTAGTGCCGACCGTGTATACCGGACTTCCAGCTAATACCAAATGTTACCGGACTATGTATTTTGTTCCATACAACGGCTTGTCTGATCCAACCTATCAAAATATCCAGCGTATTTTACCATCGCATCCGTCTCCTAGCTATACCAATCACATAGAACGGTATCCATACCCGAGATCGAGCAAAAACGATCAGTTACAAATGCAAACGCAAACTCAAACCCAATCGCCGTCTACTATACCATCTACACCTCCTATACCCCAACTAAGATATTATTACGTAGGAAATCGTTCCTTTTCTCCGACATCCAATTTCCCACAAAACAATCATACTTCTTCGATACGTTCCGACTCGCTCGCTCATTCGATGCCCCTTGATTCCTTTTCATCTTTCGATTCTCGATCAACTCCCATCTCTTCCGCCAATCCTCCCGTTACCTTGCAGCCTGCGCAACAAACTTTCCATCTTCATTTACACCATCATCAACAACAACAACAACAACAACAACCAGAAGATTTTAGAATTTCCGGTGTTGCTTTTCATCACCATCAGCATCAACATCAACATCCGCATCAGCATCAGCATCAGCATCAACTTCAACATCAGCATCAGCATCAGCATCAGCATCAGCATCAGCATCAGCATCAGCATCAGCATCAGCATCAACATCAGCAACCTCAACAGCATCAGCAACAGTATGAATACGAGTATCAGCATCAAAATCAACATCATCAACACCATCGACATCATCATCAACCTATGTTTTATCGTTTACCTTCAACGATACCAGCACAACCGCCTTCTTCGTCTTTATCTTCTCCATCGTCTTCTTCTTACACTGTAATCGCACCGTCGAGATGCGCCACATTCACTGGTAACGGAACGACCACCAGCGAAAGTTCTTACCGTTTCTATCAGGTACATTTGGATCGTGCAGTTCTCACCCCTGCGACCGAATTACAATCAGCTCAGACGTTTTTATCATCTTCTACTTCTACCTCATTACCATCTTCGGCATCGTACTCTTCGTCTTTATCGTCATCCTTCTCTTCTTTACCACCAGTGACTGTAACTGTAGCGCCTCAACAAACTTTGTCCACCTTCGTACTTCCAAATCATGTTTCCGAATCTTCTACGCATGCTGCGAATTTCGATACCGTTCCTCGTACTGGGATCGTTCAATTAATTTCTGGTAATGTCGCCACTTCTACCACCACCATCACCACCACCACCACCACCACCACCACCGCCTCTACCATCGCTAGTACCACTTGTTCCTCATCTTCCTCTTCTTCATCGTCCTCTTCATCTTCGACTTCATCCTCGTCATCGTCAACTTCCTCCTCTTTATCTTATTCCTTCTCTTCTTCTTCTTCTGCCTCTTCTTGCTCATCCTCGTCGTCCTTGCAGATACCTTGTTCACCTTCAAAGTTACAACAACAACAACAACAACAACAACAACAACAACTTGTAGATCCTTATACGGAAATGGAGCGTGGAGTTCCAGAAGGAGCGGCTAGCGTATCCGGCCATGATGTACCGCAATCTGGAATTTTACTCGCGTCTAAATCTTACATCGGACATAATTCTTTACCAACTCATACGCAAAATTCAGTATACTATGCAATGAACGTTTAAATACAATATATATTTATATTGATATACGAGATATTAAGAAAGCCTCGCGTTTATGCAGAACGTGAAGAAAATGTGAAAAATGCGAATAATGCGAGATTGTACGTCGTCGTCATCGTCATCGTCTATTTCTCCTGAATAAACACGATTGTCAATAAACTTATGTACGTCTATCTCTCGCGTGATATCAGAAATATTCGTGTAATAAGAAAATAGGAAAACGAGCATCGTTTGCGTGTCATTTTTATTAAAAATACAAACACGCGAAACGCCCATCGAGTACATAACCAGGTTTTCCTGAAATTATGCGAAATCGAATGCAATGCTTAAGAATCAACGACTCAGGGTCTGTATAATCTTGCAAAATATGTATACATATTTCGTTTCGTTTTATAAGCTGTACACCGCCGGCATACATACGTATTTACGTACGTACGTACGTCTATGCCCCAGATAGTACAGGATGTCTTAAAGACGTCCATATTACGACCATTTTAGGTCTGAACGTTTTACGACCTTATCTGGACGTATCTGAATATCTGGAACAGATATCTTTACAATGTTTTACCGATGTCTCTGTGCTATCTGGGTGCAGTATACTTACATTATAATTCATTCTAGTCACGATAACTTAGGACTTGTACTTTTCATCAGAAATATAAACCAAAGAACGTACGAAACGTTCCTCTGTACCTACATGTAAGAATATAGCTGACAACAATTATTTTAAATAGATGAGATAATCCAATTTTTGCGGCGGAATTGATTAAATAATTAGGAAAATTGTATAGTGAAAAAGAAGGGTTGCAGCCGATGTGCGAATAAAGGTACACGCCACTTTGGTTACCATACAATGTAATGCTCAAAATTATGTTTTATTATCATGCATACATAAATATGTATAGAATACCGTTGAAAGAGCATACGACGAAAAGAAAAAACAACAGAATTCTATGGTAATTGTACTCGCTTGTCATTACGGAATATTTTTGATATCGATTTTTCTAATTTACATTCCTACATATCTATGATAATATTTCTTTCGATCTTTTTCCTTTATTCCTATTCCAATTTCCGAAACGGAAATTAGTCTGTTGAAAAACGAAGCAACCAATGATATTTTATTTCACCTTCTATCTCGCGCCAAACAAGACGAGGAAATAAAAGAAGAAGAAAAAGAAGAAGAAGAAGAAGAAGAAAAAAAATAGTGTTCAAACGCAAGACCAAATAGGGGCAATCATTTGAAAAACATTTGTAACCCGTATAATATAGTACTGTATATTATTTTCTTCGGTCTATGTGAAATGCAGAAAATACATTTACACGTATGAAGCGTACATACATCAAGACACCTCACATCATCATCATCATCATCGCCATTTTTATTTTCATGAAAATTTCAAATTAAATTATCTCGTATCGAAAAACATATTAAAACGACTTATTGGCGGTAGTCTTAGGTGTGCGCTCATTATTCGAGTGCAAAATATCCCAATTCTATAATGTAGCGATATCTAATAGTAACAAAACCGTATCGACGTGTTAGAAGATAATAGAAAATAAACAAACATTCGATATCAGAAATTATATTCGAATGTAATCAGTTTTATTCCAACCGGTATATAGATACTACCAAACTTTTACGATAAATGACCGAGTTTAGAAACAAGTTTTACCTGTACTATAGCGTACTCGATTGTTCCGTAATATCGTAAAAAAATGTATATAAATAAAGTTTTAATCACACTTTAATGTTTATCATTTCAAAAGTATTCCCCGATAAAGCTGTCGTTTAATAATAATAATTAAACGACAAAACAGTTTTGAAAAATAAACACATATAATTAATATTCATTGAATGCTGAATTTAAATTTTTACAATTCTATGCTAAAACGTTAAAGTTAGTCAACTGAAAAGGACAATGATGTACAGCACAAATCATTAAAAAAATGTACTAACGGGTTCGAAGTAAATCTTTGTTTCATTAGAAAAAGATCATTTTTTTAAATTGACTTTATTATTTTTTTTTTTAAACTGATTTATTAAAAAATTCACACTACTAATTTATTAATAAAAACGTCTTACATGTTAAGTAGAAGAATGTTTTACAGGTTTCTCATATCAAGTTCGTACATGGATGGTCACAATTATCTCCGTGAAGAGACGATATTTCTCCCGTGCGTTCGTCAAAGTATCGAGGTTTTCTTTTCTTTCCTTTCCTTTCCTTTCCTTTCCTTTCCTTTCCTTTCCTTTCCTTTCCTTTCCTTTCCTTTCCTTTCCTTTCCTTTCCTTTCCTTTCCTTTCCTTTCCTTTCCTTTCCTTTCCTTTCCTTTCCTTTCCTTTCCTTTCCTTTCCTTTCCTTTCCTTTCCTTTCCTTTCCTTTCCTTTCCTTTCCTTTCCTTTCCTTTCCGTTCCGTTCCGTTCCTTTCCTTTTCTCTCTCATCGTGTCTCGTTTTTGCTCATAACAAGTTGATCGACAGTAAGATATACGTACGTACATACATGTATACGCAGTTTCCTTGTAGATAAAATGCCTTGTTTCTTTTTATTTTGTAAACTTTTTCGTTCGAATCGCGAATAGCTACCGAACAAGTAAAAAACAAAAGGCAGATGATACCGATGTTTGGATATCAAAACTATCGGTACTCGAAAATATTCTTGCATGCACCGTACGATGGAACTCACAGTCCTCGACTGAACATCGCTAATAGATTGTAGAAAAAATGTTAGTTACGGTTGGTTACGTTCTACAAAACGATACACCGTCTTCTTCTGACTGGCTCTGGAGGCTCTAAAGCTGCCAAGATTGCTTCGTCGAACACATTTTTTAAACCTTTCTGAAAATTGAAGAAACTGCTGCACTTTGATAATCAGAAAGTTTAAAGATTTATTTGATGGATATAATGCGTACTGGACATAATCATACCTGTGTAAGAGCACTGCACTCGACATATTTAACCGCTTTAAGCTCTTTGGCAAGTTTTTCACCTTGTTCAGCCGATATAGGCTTTTGTTTATTTTTTGCAAGCTTCTCAATTGTGGCGGCATCGTCTCGCAAATCAATTTGGGTACCAACTAATAAGAACGGCGTTTTCTGACAATGATGAGTTATTTCTGGAACCCACTAACAGAAAATTTCTAATTAATTTGACCAATTACTTTGCAGAGAAAAATATCGATGTAATCTTAATGAAATATCTTACGTGCGTACCTTCTCCTTAACGTTTTCGAACGACGATGGCGAGACAACAGAAAAGCAAACAAGAAACACGTCCGTTTGGGGATAACTTAAAGGACGTAATCGATCGTAATCCTCTTGACCTATGGGCAAACGATAATTGGAAGCGACCTAGCGTTATTAGTGCAAATGAATTTATCTAAATTACATCAAAGTGAAATTTATTGAAACCACAAAGAAATAATAAAATCAAAGGAAAGAAAATAAATAAACGTCTATGAATATATGCAAGATTAACTTGATTACCAGCTGTATCGAATAATCCCAAAGTATATGGTTCACCACCGATCATGACGGTAACAGCATAATTGTCAAATACCGTTGGAACATATTCCGATGGAAACTTGTTGGTGGTGTACGAAATCAGCAGGCAAGTTTTACCTACTGCTCCGTCTCCTACTACGACACACTTGATCGTTTGCATCTTCCCTGTGTTTCTAGGATGTTTCTGTGAAAATAGAAGCACAGTGTGTTACAGAAGGTAACTTACGATTCGATAGAATCCTGAAACCTTTCTTACTCTACATTACACCACAACAAAATACATATATACATTTAATGTCTTGTCTCGTTCTATTCCATCGCATCTGATCTATATATATGTGTATATAGTCTGATTTAGTGTAAACTCTTTTGATTTAATCTACCTTAACATAGTTGAATTTAATGCAATCTCAACGAAATTCTATCGCATCCCGTTTCTATCATCTGTTCCTTTGGGGAACGAAAAGGAAAAGGGAAAGAAAAAATTAAGCGTTAATCGTTACAACGATAGGTTCGAACGCGTATGGGTTATTAAAATTTTTACGAAAGAAGATTTTCCGTACAAAGGACATAAGACACGTTGAAATAAGACTGTCAAAAGATCGGTACAATTACATACAGATTTGCTTCGAAATTATTGTTTTTCAGATCGCCATTTTTTATATTTTATTAAATATGTTGATTTCACGTTTGAAACAGTATCATTCGAATGTATAGAGAAACACATCCAGTAGCATTGTTTGTAATTTGACGCATTGGAAATTGCAATATAACGAAGAACAAAATTCACGAAATTTAACTGAAACACTCACAAGTAACTGGGCGTCGACAACACACACTCTACTGTCACAAATTTTTCAAATTTGCATAGAAGACCAAACAATCGGTTGATTTGAAGACATACTGCACACCTGCCATCTATACACATCGAATCTATAATTTTGTATTTATCTTTCATTATAAAACAGTATGTATGGATGTATGTACATATGTATAAGTCAATAAAACAATATAAAATATATTTGTTATTATTATTAACATCTCTTATTAAAATAAAGTTCACAGGAGGAAATAATGTGTAGTGAAATGAAGATCAGTTGTTAACCAACATATATGTTGTACATAATATATGTCAGGATGTGTGTACATGCATTTAATGATATGTTCCGATTGTAAATTTACCTTAATTTCAAACAAGTTTCATATACTTACATATATATGTAAGTATATATGTAAATACATATTCAATGCTTAACCTATCCTTTTTAAAATAATTCTTTTCATACGTGCTTTGGAAAAAAGGATTTTCAAATAATAGTTGAGTAAATGGAAACTTGAAAATTACACGAGGAGAATGGTACATTCAATAATTAAATTAGCTGCATTTAGGTGTCCGTATACAGTAAATGTTTCATGTATAAAATTTTTTAAGAGAAATTATGTAGTAAATGTATGTGAAAAAGCAGAAAAAAAAATACACCCGTATAAACAAATACATCCTTGGAAATCATTAGCAGAATTTTCGGAAGATCTTTTCAATAATATAATTTATAATAAAGGTAAAGGAATATAGTTCCCACGTTATGACAAGTTAACAGATTTTAACTACATAATTTCTGTGTTGTAGATGGATTGGTAGCATTAAACAAACCGTATGGAATAAAACGTTCAGGTTCAGAGGAATTTCCATATAATATACCGAATGGTGTTAGGTATACATTGAAAGATGCTATACCATACATTTCTGAACGGTTGAAATACCCAAATTTATCTGTAATTAGAAGTCCAGAAATGTAAATATGAATATTTTACTAGAAATTTCTGAAAACAATTCTGTCTAATTTACATACGTTAGTTCATTTTTGGATCAGGTATATGAGTGGTGTTACACTTTTATCAGCAGATTCAAAAATACAACATGCTGTAGAAGTTTCACTTATTCGAGCTAATTATTTTTCAAATATTTATTGGGTAATAGCAGTTGGGGTACCTCAACAATTAGAAGGTGATCACCGGTTGGCACTGAAGCTGATGAGAAATCCTAACTTTAACGGCACAAAGGTAATTTTTATTTGGTTGTTTCCTACGTAAAAAATTTTCTATTAACTGTATGTAATTTACAGGCAGTTATTATTACATCATGGACAAAAAATGATGAGAAATTAAAGAGGATAAAACTGCTAAAGACAAAATATAGAGTGTTATCCAATTCTATGTTGAATTTATGTTCGTTGATTGAAATAACATCGTCCACTAAAAGATGGCATGCAGTTAGATTGTTTGCATCAACATTTTTATATACTCCAATTCTTGGAGATAATTGTTGTGGATCACGAGTTCAGAAAGTTGGCGATACCTATCTAAAGGTTGATCCATTTCTTGAATATGCTAACTTACCGCCGAAATTGGATAAGAAACTTCTACATTTATTGGATGTAAATCCGGCACAACATAATATCATTCCTGCTCATCTACATTTAAGATCAGTAGTTTTACCGTACTATTTCGGAGAGACTGTAACAATTGAGGCTCCTTTAATGCCACCTTTTGATTGGACATATAAACGACTTGATTTTAAACATTTTATGATAAAATAAATGACAGTATTTCTCGCAAATAATATATGTAGAATTACAGTACAAACAATGAACAGCGTAGATATTATTTTTAATTTGTACCATCAAATTTGATAGATACCTACATAATTTAGCATTTTAATTTGATAAATGAAATGATGTATTTATAATAATAATAATAATAATAATAATAATAATAGTAATAATAATAATATTTATTATTACAACATTTAGTGACTGAGTACATATTTGCCTTTTAATATTCTTCTCATAAGGATCCTTCTACCACCGGGAGTCGACATTCTCGCATGCCAGCCTTGACGCTTAATGCGACGACGTTCGTTAGGACGTGGAAAATGATATCTCATTATCGTTCTGCTTAACGTAAGACTCCATTGATTTGTTATTGATGGTGAATTGGTGATCGATGAAGAAATTTGTCCGAACGATGCGAGACGACTGCAAGAAAGAAAGCTTGACCTTTTTAAAGAAAGGTTCAGATTACAGGAACTTTATTGAAATAAATGTTGGAATAAATGAATAATTACGTACGGAAGTGCTCGATAAGCACTGCAGATTAATGAGCCTAACATGTTTTGGTATTGAAACGGTTAAGGTTAAGGTGATGCGAGCGTCGAGGCCGAACTTGGAATTCTGCGTCGGTAAAACAGTGAACGTTTCATCGAAAATTAGGCCGAACAGAAAGTGATTTAAGCGCCAGCTCAGTTATTGCAACCAACTAATCGGGGAAAGGTACATATATATGTATGCATCAGTATGCATGCAGTGCAATGCAGTGTATGCTGGTGTATGCATACGACATCAGGAATGCATTTGTAAAACGTTCTAAATAACATAACCTTAGTCTGAGAGATATATTCGAAGAAATCTATTTATATATATAGGAGTGAAAAATCTGTTAGAAATGGATCGAATGGCAGATGTGCGTGATATATTAGATATCGAGGTGCCCACGACTAGTGAGCTTACAAAGGAATCTATTATAGGCAGTGACAAGAAGAATCGAAAAAAATATGAATATAGCAGGTCAAAGAGACCGGAGGGTATGCATCGGGAGGTGTTTGCATTATTATGCAAGGATAATAACGATGTGCCACCGCTATTTCCGACGGACACAGCAAAAGGATACAAACAAGTCAGAGCTAAGCTTGGTATGAAAAGAGTTAGACCATGGAAGTGGACACCGTTTACTAATCCTGCAAGGACCGATGGTGCAGTGTTTCATCATTGGAGACGAGTTGCAGATGCTGGAAAAGAATATCCATTTGCTAAATTTAATAAGAAGGTTCCTATTCCAAGTTACACCAATGCAGAATACGTTCAGCATTTGGTGACAAATGGTTGGACAAGAGCAGAAACTGATCATCTCTTTGATTTGTGTAGAAGATTCGACTTGAGATTTATCATAATCAAAGACAGATGGGATTGTACAAAATTTCCAGCAAGATCGGTGGAAGATTTGAAAGAGAGGCAAGTAACTGTTTGAAGGTTTTATACTTTTTTTTTGTACTTTTAATTAATTAATTAATTAATTAATTAAACGTGTATGTGAACCTATTTAGATATTACCAAGTGTGCGCCGCTTTAACAAAGGCAAAGTCCCACACTGATAAGGTTTATGTATTTGATGCAGAACATGAAAAACGTAGGAAAGAACAGCTAAAAAAATTATTTGAGAGAACACCGGAACAAGTAGAGGAGGAACAAATGTTGTTAGCTGAATCAAGGAAAATTGAACAAAGAAAGAGGGAAAGAGATAGAAAAACACAAGATTTGCAAAAATTAATAACAGCTGCTGATCATCAAGCAGATCCAAGAAAGAATGAAAGAAAACCTACAAAGAAGAGCGGTGCTGCTGCAAGAAATAGACCTAATAAGGCTGATGCTTCTCATGTAAATAGTTAAATATAAATAGTATAAATTCCCTTTGTAAATTAGTAACTTTACTAATACTGAATTTCTGATCCGTACGATAAATTTCAGACAGTGGAATCCGCTGGAATTAAGTTTCCCGATTTCAAGAATAGCGGTGTTTCGCTACGTTCTCAGAGAATAAAGTTGCCGAGTAGTTTAGGGCAGAAGAAAATGAAGGGTATCGAACAAATGCTGAATGAATTACGATTAGGTATCTTAAACTCGTTCGATTTAATCTTTACTTAATTTTTATTCAGATTGTCCTATTTTATTAATCCTATTTTATTTGCAGAATTAAATCCACCGCCTACAGAGCAAATATGTCAGCAATTTAATGACCTGAGAAGCGACATCGTCTTACATTATGAACTTCGAAGCGCATTATCAACTTGCGATTACGAATTACAATCATTAAGGCATCAGTACGAAGCTCTAGCTCCTGGAAAGGTAAATATTGCTTCTACTTAAGTAACTTGGTAAGTATTTTCGTATTTCTTTCATAATACTTAGATAATACTTGAATGTTTCAGACGTTAACGATACCAGCGGCACTGTTACCGAAAACAGAACCCGAAGTGAAGGCGGATATAATAGACGTGGTTGGTTCACCGAGTATGCCAACAATTACCCACTAATATTTCAAGTAAATAAATTAGCTCGATAAGAATTGTAAATAATTTCTCATTTGATGATGTATCACTTTCTGTACAATTTTTTACTTTCTATTAGAGATTGATTAAAAAATAATTTAACGTCAATTGTCGTTGTCATTACGAATCGTCCCAGAAAAATTTGTCTTCCTTATTACACGTATACATATATGTATACATATTGTACTATGTACGTATAAATCTTGTCAGCAAGGTTTTTGTCGCGTTCGAAGAGTGAAATAACTGGAAGAAATTTAATTACTTATATATCTGTGTATTTTATATTGTCGACAAAAAGTAACAATGTACGGTCAAACCGTATAATTTATCTACAACAATCTACAATAGATTACAATATGTTTTGTTTTTTTTCCTTTTATTTTATTTTGTTTATTTATTTATTTATTTATTTTTTTTGTGGATTCGATGGAGGCAGGAGCCATAGAATAACAGGAACAGGGTTCTCGGAAGGAAGAGGAGAATTGGGGATTCAAAGTGTGGAGGAAAGATGGTCAATGCAGGCCTTTCTTCGTTCGTGCTCCGTTAATCGCGATACAGTTGACTCGTTTTAATTCTATATGTTAAAGTACTCGATACCTCTAGCCGTACTTGGTACGGAATAATGCATATATATGTAAGTATGTATGTATATCTGCTTGTTAATGATCGATAACCCACCACCGCCCGAGTTTTCCATCTACACCGTGCCGAAAGTACTTTCTCGGTGAAAGTGAAGTGTAAAGAAAAACTGGGGGCAATATTGTTCGCGGATCGTGTACCCTCTCGTCTCTTTCCGTCGATCGCGTGGTTCAATTAATTTAATGGTAAAAAATTAATTCAATGTATCTAACTGAACCCTTTAAAGAAGAAGAGGTCTTACAATTAGAAGTGGAATAAAGAAAATTGATTTCAGAAGGTTGAAAGAAATTCTTCCGAGAAAGCGCACCGCCTTTCACCAATGGCACACTCACTTGACTTTTTTCTCAAGTTATTGTATTGAATTCGAATGTTATTGTCGATAAAATAATAAACGAAGAAGAATAATTGAACTAACTCGTCGATTCATAGTAATGATGTAATATATCTAATGATCCGGTTAAACATGTTTGCAATGTTCGACAACCAGTTATCATCGCTTCGTAGGAACTTCCCGCGGAGACGAGAAAAGCACGATCGTTGGAACTGGTCGAATGAAAAGAGAAAAAGGGTGAACCATTAATAAAGCAATACCGCAGCTGATAAATGTACTTACTTACTTACTTACTTATTTACTTACGTGTATGTATGCGCGTATATGTATGTATACTCGTTTCTACATTATGTATAGTGTATACGTATACACACACACACACACGTATCCGTACTAATAATTAACAATAGCAATAATAATCGTATTAATAATAACAATAATAATGAATACGAACAACTTGCAATGTATCTCGGATCTCGGTCGTACTTTGCTTCGCGCGTAACACATCTTCATCTTTTTTTATTTCTGTTGTCATTTAACCCCCCGCATAACGAAGCTCGGCTCAATATCGGGACCCGCAGAGCTAATCAATGAGAGACATTTCCTTAACTACGCGATGATTTGCATTTGATTGGTCAAAAGTAGACGAACTGATGTACATACATATATAGGTAACACATGTGCCTACAGCAATAAACAAATGTGACAGAGGTAAAGAAATGCGTATTCGAGTGTTGAAGGTCAGGAATGACCCAGCCACCGTCTTGCACCGGATCCCGTAATCCGAGGGTTAAACAAACACGAATACAATACCGTGCAGGGCTTATCGATTCGACAACGTTCGAGCGATCCTGCAACTGACCAGAGAATAGAATTTGTCTCGTTTTTTTTATTTACTTTGTAATGTTACTTTTACCGTTTCGTTTTTTTTTTCTTTTTTTGTTGTTTTTTTGTTGTTTTTTCTTTTTTTTGCTGTTGCTTCTTATAACATGTAACATGAGAAAATCGTATCTTATTCGTTAAAGACATTCCCTACACAACACGGCTACGGTAATGCGTCATGGATATGTGCGCAAGTGCGTGTGAAGAATGAATGGAGAGAGAAAGAGAGAGAAAGATCGGTGAACCGGGGGTTAACAGAGAGAGAGAGAGAGAGAGAGAGAGGGGAAAAAGAGAAATTTTACATAATACAATGTATTACTAATAAAAAAAGAGGATAGGACTCATTATCAGTGGAGAGAAAGAAGGGTGGCGGATGGGATGAAAGGTTGGATTTTTTCGGATCTGTCGAAGTGTCCGCACGTACGCGCGCGTACGCACGTGCGCACATAGGCACACGTTTCAAAAGTTTTGTTTTTTATATGTATATGTAGAGTTCTTTATATGTATAATGTGTTAATCGTTAATGCTTTTTTTCTTTTCTGTTGCTGGTTGGTTGCTGCTTGTTTTTTTTTTTCTTTTCCTTTCTTTTTTTTTCCTTTTTTTTCTTTTTTTTTCTTTTCATTTTTTTTCTTTTCTTTTCTTTTCTTTTCTTTTTCTTTTTTTTCTTTTTTTTTTCTTTCCTTTTCTTTTCTTTTCTTCTTTAAGTGACTAGCTTTCCTCGAGTATGTATATATTATATACACATAGGTATATGTACAATACATATATGTATATGTGAATATATATATATACTTTGCTATTACGTAATGATATATTAACATGCATGTACGCTCGACACAACTTGCTCCTTTCTCTCCCTCTCTTTCGTACACGTTTACTTTCTCTCCTTCTCTCACTCGTTTTCACTCACACGCGTACTTACATCAGGCGTACATCACCGACGCATACCATCAGGCGTTTACAACCCTTCCCTCTCTTTTTCTTTTCTTTCATTCGCTTCAGCTTTCCTTGTAATTGGTAACTCTACCTCGTATTGTATATAACTACAACGCTATGGTAGACAACAACAAGTAATATTTATCCTAAACTTGTTTGTTTCACCTGCTTTCTCTACAATCGTATTCGTATATGCCGTAAAAATGTTGTATATAATGATATTAATATTGTTTATAATATTTTGTTTTTATTGCACGCTGTTATAGATCGCGATGGCACCGGTCATTCAAATGAGCGTCGACCGCGACGCGACGCGAAGGGTCGATCATCGATCGCGGTAAACTATGCTGAAAAAAAAAAGGATATATGTAAGTATGTATGTATGTATGTCTATGGTAATCGATGCTGGTCGCTCGTTCGATACCGACACCTTCGCGAACTACGTTTTCTTAACATCAGCCTGTTATAATTTCATTTCTTTTTTATATTTTTTCACTTTTTGCAAAATTTTCACTCTGCTTTTTATTTAATTATTTAATTAATTATTTATTTATTTATTTATTTTGCTTTCTTGCTAAACGTAATACTCGTTACGTTTCAACTTGCACGCGATCAACGATTTTTTCTAGATATATGTATGTATATAGGTATTTATATGTATAAGCCGAATATTATTCTTCTTGCGTGAAATGTAATAACATGGTCGTTGGTGCAACGTTTCGTAATTTTTCTTCCTTTTTTTTCTGTTTCTTCGCCTTATCTCGTCTTCGGTTGAAGAAAATATCAGCTCGTATTAGCTCGTATCAGCTCGCATCACGACTTGAGATAATGAACGAAAAAAGCATGGTCGTCTATCGTGAAGATCGATTTGTCGTTTACATACATTGTATTTCGACAGGTATCACAAAAAAGTCATCAAATCGAACGCTTGTCGAGACCTCGTTGTGTGTTTCTCGATCAAAAATTGCACACGTGCACGCTGCAATCCGTAATAAAATTCATTAATATTATTATTTATGCGTGTGTATAATATATGTATACCTGTATATATACGTACGTATATGTACGTACTAGGCGGGTTTGTTTCGGTTTCGAATCGACCCGATTTCTACGTCCCGGAATTTAACCCTCTCGCTGTCACGATTTTCCTGCTCTCCGTGTTGTATTAGGATATTTCCTATTTTACATTAATTTTTTTTTCCTTTTTTTCTTTTTTTTTCGTACAATATCTTTGCTGATTTTTAACAATAGCAAAAATATCAAAGCTCGCGTCGTATCGCGCGATTTTTTTAATCCTTTCTCCAACTCCCTCGCGCTCTGAACGTATCACTTGGGCAATTTGAAACGATGTTCCGTGAATTGTGTTTAAACTTGAACGGTTTTTCTTTCGAAATATTTCATTTTATATCAATCTGTCTCGACAAAGATATTCTACGTGTTATTCTTATTGTTAGACGGGAAAACAACACCCTTTCTGTTGGAGCGCAAGGGGTTGGTAGAATGATGTTTAACGAGTTAGAAAAAGTTGACTGAACGAGATCACGAATACGAATGTCTCGGATAAGGAATGAATGAAATAAATCTACGATCGTCGAGCGGATTAAATCGAGAATCAACGAAAGGGCTGAAATAAGGACGACAATGATAATTATATACTATGTATACATATATACATGTACCTACATATATGTTTGTTTGTACGCACGAGCGAAAGAAAGCGTTACCGTAATAAAACTAATCCTATCCTCGGACTCTTTTTATCCCGAATACAACGTATACATACAACGTTAGAATCTTTACATATTTATGTATACATATACCTTTTTACGGATACAATAGTTTTATTATTTATAACATATTTCTTCGAAGAGGTTCTCTGTGATTACCTCTTTCTCTGTTTACCTGGTAAAATCCGGATTTTTCTTTTTCAAATACGTCGTATCCGGTACATGTCTCTTTTTTTATTTCTTCTACTACTGCGGCGATGGACGGGAGTAAAACCCTATGTAATGCGACGAATTTAACAACGACAATCATAAAATATGTATATGTATGAAAAAAGAACTAGAATAAACGAGATCACACATATACATATATATGTATACAGGATACTTCATAATATGTGGGTCACGCTTTAATGGTAGACGAAGGATACGAATATAATGAAAATTGTTTGCATAAATGTGTGTTCATTTTTTTTTCCATTACTTTTGAATTAATAAATATATTTATGTACAATATTCCCTACATACATAATGTGGTTGATCTCATTGAGGGTTTAAAATTTCGATAGTCTGATAACACCACACGTTTACAGAAACTTTTTCTATTGTTTTCGGGTCCTTCTATGTACCGTTCGATGGGTCCACGTGTCACGAAACAGCCTGTATGTACATATACGTACGTATATTCATTTGTATATAGGAACGCAGACACGCGCGCGCATCAACGAACAGGTAACCAAGTACCTGTGTAATTCTTTTTTTTTTTTTTTTGCATATTTATTTCTTCGCACACGCTCGCGCATCTGCGATTACGTTTTCAACAACGATCGAAATCGTTCGAAATCGTTCGAAATCGTTCGAAATCGTTCGAAACCGTTCGAAATCGGCGATTTCCCCGAAAAACAGTATATAATATGGTATATAATAATACATACTTTAATATAATCTTATTAATCATATAGAAAACTTTATAACGTTCTTTTATCGTCTCTGTCTAGGTAACCTTACGATTTAAATCTCTAATAATACCACTAATTGTAAGTAATCAGTTACTTTATATATGTATAATCGTCAACGTCTCTTTCTCTTTGATATGTGCGTTCGCGCCTTGTCATTGCCAAGAGAATACTTTTTAAAGATTTCTTTATTAAGCCTTTTAAGCAGAATTTCGTCTTGTTTTCATCTCTTTTTTCTATCTCCCTAATCATCCCTCTTTTTTCACGTATATTTCTACATTCAGGCTCACACTTGTGTGGCATTCACACTTCTTTTTGCTATCTTCTTCTTCCTTTTCTTCTTCGTCATTATTTGCCTTCGTCTTTTTCTTAAACTATCTTTATTAACTGGAATACCTAGTGTTGTTCGAACCGATGCGATGGGAATACAGCGTTTGCTAACACGATCGGACCGACACACGAGGAGAATTAATTTATGATGGATTGCACAAGCGATAAAGAAAAAAAAAGGGAGAAAAAAAACACCACGAAAAAACTGAATTAATTAACAAAGTTATAGGTATGTGATTTGTTCAATTTTTACGCATTGTTCACCCTATCAAGAATTTCGGAACTTGTACAGAGAAATAGTAGGTAATGGTTAATTTGGTCTTCGAGTGAAATAGAGAAGGGAGAAGAATGAGAAATCAAGCAACCGTGATAATGGGAAAAAAGTTTCGCTAAGATTTTTTCCATGTTTTCTTTACAAATGAATGGATTGAAAGAAATTTTTCCATTAGCCCTTTCATTCACGTACATTCTCGAATCTCTTCTCGATGGAAGAAGGATTTTGACTACCAAAATGTATGACGATAGTTGGACTCTCGTTTTTTTATCCTATTATAAGGTATTATAAAGTTCAAATTACAAGCGTGATAGCACCTCGAATTTCGAACTGACTTATTCATCCATTTTCGTTCTAACTTGATTTATCCTTGACTTTTTTCTTTGCTACAGCACCAACTTTTTCCAATTTTATCATCCATCCACAATAGGTATAACGATTTAATTCGAATTTAATGTGAATTCTTTGCATTTACTCGGAATTGGCTCTGTTCATTTATAATTTAATCGTGTGGGTGCTGGCCAGATCGGTTCAGCAACAAATTCTCTTTTCAACCAAACTAATTTTATACGAATAATAAATAACGCATATCCGTTCTTCAGGTGAAAGTCTATTTCGATTTGAATGATCGGTGGTTGTATGGCGTTAGATAACAAATATTTGATTAAAAACCCTTAATCGAAGTTGACACTCGTAGACCTTCTCTTTTTCGTATACCGCACATACACGCAAACACATAGACACGTTTTTCATCGTTTCTCGGCGTGATGCTATAATAAACGATAGTACTAGACCGCAAAGAAAAGGGACGCCGCTGCGCCGTTTATTTTCCTTCGTTTCTCTTCTCTTAACGGTTTGTTTGATGAATAATCGGTACTTCGGGAAGATCGTATTGTGCATCTTTCGCTACTGCATTCTCGTTATCGTTAACAGAACTATCAAGAAACAAAACTACGTACTATCGACTATTATTTCTCGCTAAATTTCTCCTTTTTTCCTTTTCTCACTTGTCATATTTACACACCTGTAATAAATCGTCGGTCGTTCTGTAACAAGTTGCCACAGTCGCTTCCTGTATCCATTTACAACATTACCTCTTTAAGTGAGCGGATATTTTAAATTTCTTGCTACTTTATTCGTTTCTAAATTATGGAGCTTCAACGTTTACCTCCTTCGCGATGTACGATGGTGGTAATGTTGGTGGTAATCAAACGTGACTTTGATTGCTTAATTCCCTTTTTTCAATGGATTCTGTGGTGGAATGTAGGATTCGTGATGTCTTGCGGTTACAGCTCCGGCGTCGCGTCGCCGATTTTTTCAACTCCGATCGCGTGCTATCACAGGTACATTACACCATCAAAATGGTCAACGGGATCTGTCTTCGGAGAACGATTAAGAGGATCGATGAAAGTCAGCTGGTACATGTGATGAAGGTTTAATCCGCTCTTCGGACAATGTCGAAGGTCCTCGTACCAGTAGTACAAGTAGACGATAAGGTAGACAGCCTATCGAAATCCTATTCACCAATGTGCTTGCCATTTTCAAGAAGTCATTTTTATCTTGAAGAATAAAGCAAGCAGCGGCGAAAAGGTAGAATAATTATAATCCTAATACGAACTGTTCAATCTGAACTCCGGTTAGTTTCGAATCGAGAGTGTACAAAAGTGAGATAATGTTTGAAATAAACTGCGAACCGATTCTCATTTGTTTAACAATTGACGGCTGTATAAATTCATGTCATTCTGACGTTCTCTCCTATTTTCTAATTAATAGGCATCTATTAAGCGAAAATACTCAAGTTTTGAGAGTTGAAAATTCTTAAATGAGATTTTATACAAAAGATAAATTATCTCATTTCAATAAGAACGTAATTTAATTTCACTCTCAATGGAATAATCCTTGACGTTTTCATTCGAACTTTTGTGTAATAGATTTTCCTTATTATTAAGTATAAATGTATACAACCAGCCGTCAGAATGTTAACTTCCATTTCATTTATAACGATCATAACGATTTGATTCTGGACAAATGCCTTTTTTGTGCGATGTCACTATTTTAACCTTTTATTATATACTCTTTCTTATTTATTTATTGATTTATTATTTATTTATTTATTTATTTTTTTTTTTTAACTGTTTTTCTTCTTTAATAAAAAGCTAGGCCGCTGTTAGGCGTTCAGGCGGTACCACCCTCTTGTCGAACAACACTTACAACTCTACAACGTTTTCTTCTCACCCTCGTGTTCTTAAATTTAGTCGATATCACGTAACAGCTATCGTTATATCTACGCGCTTTGAACTTGAAACATTCTATACAACAAAGAATTGATCAACGTGAATTAAAAATTTTCCCTCTTTAACACATTTTCTGCCTCCATATGTCTTTCTTCGTTCTCTCTCTCTCTCTCTCTCTCTCTCTCTCTCTCTATCCCCCCATACTCTCTGTTTCTTTTTAACGATAATAATTATGTTCAACATCGTCTTCACCATAGCGTGTTTATAGGTGAAAACTCGTAGAAGGTCAGCGAAAGGTTACTTGTTCGCGTGCCTTTTACGTACACTAGTTTGCTGATTAGTTAAAAACAGTGCGTTCTGAAAGTGGAAACGATGGTTCGAATACAGGGCTAAAACGAGGATGGTTTAGGTTAACAAAGTGGGTGAAATTAGGATAGGTCGTAAGATAAGAAGAAGTAGAAAATATAATTGACCGATAACGTTTAATAGCAAGGGATCCGAATCGTCGCTTCCGTTTCCAAGCACAACCGACGAGCAGCTCTGGTAATCGTGAAGCTCGTTTTCGCGCAGGAAAAACACGACCTCTTGACGATCGATGCGATGCGAGGCGAGGCGAGGCGAGGCGAGGTGAGGCGAGGCAAGCCGCGACCTTTATTTTCCAACAAAAATATATTTCGCCATTAACGTTAGCCAGCCTGTCTGAACGATGATTCTTCTATACTATCTATACATATTATTTATATAAGAAAATCTTATTCAGACCTATAAAAAAATGAGATTTACTACTTGAAAGTGTTAAAGAGGAGACAATCGTTCAAAGTGTCCGAAACCTTCGAAAGGAACAGCCCTTTTCGGGATAGCCCGAAACGAATAGTCGAATAACAGAGCTTGTCCAGAGGATAATTTCCGCTATTCACACGCACTAGATAGAGTAAAGTGGCTAAGATTCTATGGTAACGGCGAAAAAAGAGAATTTCGAGAGAGAGACAATCAGCGAGCGGTCAGGCCGGCGTCCCTAGTCGTAAACGAGAATAATCGTTCTGTCGGTCGGTTTCGATGAATCGTGCCAATGTATCGTCGGATCATGATTGCCATGAAGAAGAAGAAGAAGACCATTTTCCTAGGGATTTCTTACATTTCACGTAGCAAGTAGTAAAAAGTATCTGTTGGCAGTTCGAGCGGCGAATGACGGCAGAAAAAAAAACGGGGAAAAAAATATTCGACGACGAATTCGTTGCCCCTTGTACATATTTTTTTCGATTACATATCGATTTGACGAAGATCGTAAAGACCGGAAATAGTATCATCGGCGTCCACTATTTGTCTACCAATCTATTAAGATAAATATCGTAGAAGAAGAAGAAGAAGAGAAGTAAGAAGAAGAAGAGCAGGAAGAAGACGAAGAGAAGAAGAAGAGATAAAAGGGAGAAAGTCGAATTGGTAGCAGCAAGAAAGATTTCACGTTATATGTATAAAGTGGATGTAATTCCGATCGTTGGCACGATTGGCCGACACACTCGCTGCGTCTAATTAATTCTTAAACGAGATGAGTATTTTGTTTCAGGTATTTTCAAGGTTTTCTATAATATATTGTATTTACATACGTATCTAGAACGAAAAAGCGCCGTGGTAAACGCTGACCTCAGCTGTGTATCAGTTTTCTTTTTCTTTTTCTTTTCTTGTATAACCATGAAATATAGAATCGGCGACGGATAAAAGGGTTAACGAGGGTTTCTTATAGGGGACGAGGTAGGGGAATGGGTGCATCAACAGTTTTCGATAGTTAATCTCGGGAAGGCTGTTGTTGTCGTTTGTTCCTCTTCGATGCGGCGCTCGAGGAAGATTATTTCATTTCTTTTTTTTCTCTTTCTCTTCGTCGCGTCGCGCGTCGGCTGAAATAGACTATGCCGACGACGACGCGCGACGATGATAATGACACGATGACGAGACCCGTAAAATGCGCGTATATGTATACCCTTTCTTCTTTGGACCTCTTCTTGTTCATTCGACATCTCGTCGTTGTCGTCGTCGTCGTCGTCGTCGTCGTCGTCGTCGTTGTTGTTGTTGTTGTTGTTGCTGTTGTTGTTGCTGGCGATGGTTCCTAGACCGGACAGACGAGGATCTCGTACTCGAACATCAACGAGACGGCGACGAAGACAAAGTAGAGAAGGAACATCGTGAAACCGAGGCCCTTGTTCATTCGCCATTTGAAACAGGCTATGCTCAGGATCACAAATAGCAGCATACAAAAGAGGATCGCTATGCTGCACACCATACCCACCGAGTTCACCTCGACGGGTCTTCCGTAGATCAGGCCGTACAATAGCCATGGTACCGGAAGCCTGTCAACAAAAATAGTAGATTTCTTACGATTGCGATCAAAATGTATTACAGATATACAGATATAATCCAAAACCTCGAATAACGAGGCTAAGATATCACGAGGAGAGAATTTTTCTCGATGAGAACTCGTGACCTCCTTAACTTTTTACCTTTATACATAACATAATTGTAAGATACCACGATTTCTATGTGTTTCGATTGATCGAAATTTCGAAATTTAACATACAAAAATATGTAGGTACACACACACAAGTTTACACGTTTTATTGCTTTTCTTTTTTTCTTATCCCATCCTCTGTCAATTTCCTTCCACTTCCATAAAAGACAGATATTAAAGGAAAAGTAGGACAAGAGTGAGGCTGGCGCATCCGGTAGAGCCAGAAATGGGAATACTCGTATATACATACATATAGTACATAGGTGTATGATACTTTACGGTGAACCTTTGGGCATTATTTTCTTCTCCGACTTGTTCTAATCGTAATCTTTGAGGTGCACAATCGTGTGAGGGTCTCACACGATATCTACGTGCCTTTTTATCCAAACTGGCAGCTGACAATGAGAGAAATTTCGAGAGGGATGCGAAACGTTTCGCTGCTGTCTATTTTCGGGCAACTTGCCAGCTGGCAATCGGACAACGGATGCGTGCAACCGAATCGATCTTCGATCGAGTCGATTACTGGACGAAAGGAACGTTGTAGCCAGCAAATCGTGCGTGTATGCGCGCGCATTTTAACGCGTTCACCCTCTTGTCAATTTCGCGACAATTAAAAAAATGTCAACTAGTTAAATTGCTTCGAAGAAATCACACGTGTTTATCCTTTCTTTCCTGAAATTTTATTATTTACTTATAATTCCAAGTATGTACCTACTTCTGTTGGTCACGAGTAGCATCGTGCCTCTTTCAGCTGATAGGTATTTCTTCGAGGGAAAAAAAGAAAAAGAAAAAAGAAAGAAAGAAAGCTGCAAGTACCCGGGAACACGGTAGACGCTGCGAAGCAAGTCGTTGGAAGCAATTAGGCTAATTGAGTTAATTAATTAACCGGCTTGGCGGTCGAGGCGTCGATAAATTGTGCTGAATAAGAGGTTCGTTCAAAAGTGGGACGATTACCAGCACGCTGTCGAATCTGCATCATCTACATGTATATCATTTATACATGTATCCATGTTACATCCCGATGCTTAAGATCATCAATTTGTACATAGATATAACAAGTCTATTTAATAACTGGTTAAACGAGACAATAAAATTAAAAGAGAAATACGTATCTAACGGTAACAGCGTCTGAACGATTAAGTACGACATTAACAATAAAGTCGAGATTCTGAGAGAATGAGACAAGTTTTGTGTAAAACTTGAATTGGTTAAACGTTGACGTAACTTTTATCGTCACCGAAAAAACTTGAACGTTTCGGGAGCAGATGATTCGGTCGTTTGCAACTTTCAAGTTCATGTTATTGTATTATACCTACATAAGTACATATATGCCTTTCTTAATAATAAAGCGTCGATGAAATCTAAGGAATTCTACTTTATTTATGTAGAATTTCAAGGCATTTCAGACCATTTGGATGGTTCATCGGTTGTCTATGGAAAATCTGAATCATGTTAGAAAATACATGTAACGAATCGAAGCGGGAAATTAGATTATAAGCCCAACCACCACCAGCTTAGTATCTCTATCATCAATTAACTGGAGGATCGTCCTCTATACACGTTGTACATACACGTTTTCCGATATTTCCAATAACGATCGGCTGCTACCAATCTGTCGGCAGAAACGTTTCTTTATAACTTCTTTCAAGAAGCCCTAATCAAAACAAGTCCGGCCCTTCGCAAAACACTCTCTTTCTTTTCGATCGATATCGCTTTATTCGACGACACACTTAACAAGCCTTAAGTGCAAGTGGCATGTGCTTACCCAACGGTAACGTCAAAAATATACTACCGACGGAGCTCGACCACGGCCATGTCGCCGACTCCTTTTCGCGCGACAATCACGCTGCTGATCAGGTCTGGAATACTGGTGCCGGCGGCAAGCAGTGTCAGCCCCCATCACTCCCGGCGGTATGCGAATAGTGTCGCCGCGCCACGTTCGCCACCAGACCATCAGGTACGAGTATGCGCGATCCAGAGGATCGACCCGAGGAACGTCACCGCGAACAACTTCTTCCCTGAAATAAATGAAATGAAAGAAATAACAAACTTATTAGTGGAATTTAATACCGTTGTCGTTGTCGCTGTCGTTGTCGTTGTCGTGTCGTCTGTCGGTCGTGTCGTAACAATATTTCTTTATGGTCGCGATAATGAAAGTTCGGCAGAACGATTTATACAATTATTTGGTCAATTTTCGGTCGATTCGCTCGATTTTCGCTCGATTTCGGTTAAAAATCGACCTTTCAAGAGTAATTTCAAGAGAACTTTTCTCCACTATCGATGGCATGTATTGAAACGCGGAGAGGTCGTGGAGCAATTTTTCTGTAACAATGAAAAGCGAACGGTTGCTCGGAAACGGGCTGTGTGAATGGCTGCACAAGCCGACAATCAGTCGTCGATTCGAAATTACCGTGTCAATATCATCTTTCGTCGTGTCCATTGTGTCCCGCTGACAATACCATCGCCGTTAATAGCACTGTATAATGCAACGCGTTCGTGATTGATGAGGAAGAACGAGGAAACTCGTCTTATAAAACAATTTTATTCTCATCACAGAGATTAGAAGGTAGAAATCATTGAATAATTGAATAATTAATTGGTGAAAATCTGATAATTGAAGGGTACGGTTTTTTTCAATGAGTTTGAATGGTTATGCACGGACAGAAATATCCGGTTCCGATTAATTCCGATTCTACCGCCAACAATACGAAATAAAGTTCCGAAATGATATATTTTCCCAACATTTTACCACTGTTTTTGTGAATGTCCGATGTTTTCGATGTCCTTGTGAAATAGATAATCGGAATAAACGACCGACGACGTTTAATTAACTATAATATTATTCTAATTTCGATATTGCCAAAATCTATCAATATATCAAAGTGACTTTGTTACCTCTGGGTGTCCTCGTGTCCGGCAACGTGAGCCACAAAGGGAACAAAATTGGCGCTAATACAATGTACGATAGTCTCTTTCTGGGACTGCTGGGCCAGCCCATGTCCAACGCTTCTGGAGCATCATCTTCCTCTCCCTGAAACACAAAGAAACAAACAAACAAACACATTTTATTTCACTTAAATCATTTCAAGTGGGAAAAGTTATTTCACACTTTCTATTGCATACATCCCACCGTTACTACTTCAATTAACGCTTTCTATTATGTTTCATCCGTTCGTATGCTGTATATGTATTCGTTTGAGTGGAATTGAAAAAGCGATCCGAAATTTGATCATCTACGATACAATTGATCCGGGTTAAATATGGTATTGTTACGAAATACAATAAAGCTTACAGCAGAGACATCGTGTCTGTGAGAAACCGCCGCGTGTCGCGTCGTGTCGTGTCGTGTTGTGGCAAAGGCACAGAGCTAACCTTTATTCATCCTCGGGTGCAATCGTTCCATCAGGGGTAATTGTAATTCCAAACGCTAATTCCCATAGCGTAAGCGTTAAGCGTTAATTTTGTCGTGTGCTCGAGTCATATAGATTACATAGTGAGACCAGTAACTGAACTTTCTACTGTCGCGAGACCACGACACGATACAGAATTCTGTAACCGCGAGTGGTCGTGTCGAGTTGTTCTACAAAAACAGAGTCCGGCCTTGAAATTCAGATCGTTAGGTGTGCGAAAATATACGGAACTTGATGGAGAACTTGAGGAAAAAAAAAAAAGAAACAATGCCGGCGACTTTTACCTTTGGTTATTCGTAGGGTAAAGAGGGATCGAAATAGGCAATGGTGGAGCGTAGCGACGCGGGTTGTAGCCAGAATGACCCAGATTCGTGGTGCATTCAAAATGAAAAGAGGGTGAGCTTCTCACTCATTTAGGACAAAGAGGTTCGAGAATCAGCCTCCCTTTCGATCCGCGCGCGTTCCACGTTTCATCAGCCGACAGCTAATATCGATGAAAAAGCTCGCGCCACCATTTTTCAGTCGTGTGAGAGAAAAAAGAATCCGATTTCCCGTTTCCAGATTTTAACATTTAAAAGTGGTATTTCTTTGTTTTTTTTTTTTTTTTTTTTTTTTTTCATTTCAAACTAGAAACCGATAGACTATAAATCTTACGAACCGTTACTTCCGGAGCGAGTTTCAACGATGGAAAAGAGGAGCAAGGAGAAGATATTAAGGTGAAAGCAGCCGAGACCAGCACGCGAAGCGGACAACTTTAAACGATTCGAAAACGAGGCTGGTTTGTTCTAGAGAAAAGCTACTTTTAGCCAATTGCCTAATTCGGCTCCCGTGTCCTTCTCTCTTACGATGACCTATAATAGATTGATAGTGAAACGACTCGACTTTAACAATCGTTCGCGATGAGAGAAGATCGTTTGTCAGAGGTCGAACCGGCTGGAAAATAAGGAGGTTCCTCGCTTCATTTTTCTTATCGCCACCCCCGCCCCGCCCCGCTCCGCCCCGCTCCGCCCCGCTCCGCCCCGTTGCGTTCAGATGAATTATCAAACATCTATCTCTGTCCGCGAACTAACAGGACAGAATTTCAGATAGGATGAAACAAGCGATATCGTTGGTTAGATCTTCACGTTCAGTCAACTCCAACTGTCCCCTTTATCTGAAGCACTGACGATGAGTCTGATAGATGTCTTACTAATGTTTGGTGAATTGGTGAAAAATAGGAACCAGAGTATTACGAATGAAATCAGGGATTTCAGACCCCAACATCTCTTATTGGCTATGAAAATTTCATTTCATACTAATGAATTCCTTAGCGTTAGGCTCGTTAGGTAAAAAGATCAGAGCTTTCACTGAATTTTCATTACTTTTAGCGTGGCAAGGGACGCGAGGAAGGAGAAATTCGGATGTTGAAATTCGGACCAGTTGTTTGGGGCCGATCGATAGACGATAATTGGCCTGCTCGTCGAGTCTGGACTGGGCAGCAGCGACTGCAGTTATTTTATCGTTGGCTTGTGGAAAAACCGGATCAGGAAAAGATCGGTGAGGCTTCGTGAGAGGAAACGAATTGAAATTACGAGGCTGTATTTGCGGATGATCGCGATCGGTAGAAATAGGCTCGCAAACTAACTAGGTACATAAAGGAATTTTATGCTCCAGATTTGGAAAAGGGTTCGAGTGTAAACCGAAATTGTTTGCGTGGAAATGAAATTCGACCAAATATTTCCGTGACATTGAGGTTGTCGTTTTCCGAGTTTCTAGTCTGCAATCGATTAGGAATGTGGCTAGTATCGGCTAGGTACCGCTAACTAACTGACACATAATAGGTACTATGTCGCGTCGACATATCGAAACGTTTAACCTTTTCGAAAAATCTACCTATGGAACAGCCTTTGACGATGCAATCGATACTTGAATCGCTTCAAGATTTTTCGAAATCGATCAGAAATTTCTAGATAAACCCGCAAGAATTTCACAATTACCGATTCGAGGCCCGCGTCGAGGCCCGCGTCGAGGCCAGCGGCTATACCACCGTTCGGAAGTTCCTGGATGCCAATGGTGGTGCCGGCAGTGGTAGTGGTCGTTGTGGTGGTGGTAGTGGTGCCACTGGGAACCCTTGCCTGCAGCTGCAGCGTCGTCTCTTTCGAACAAGTCCCGGAATAATGAGCGGCGGTCGACGTCGCGGCGCCATTGTGCGGCCTGGTCGCATCCAATAGCACCTTCAGCGACGCTATCGCGTGCAGTTGCGTCGCTTTCTCGTCCACTTTGCCTGAACAACACCAGAGATGCAGATTAATCAGGAAAAGACTTTAACGTCTTTCTTCTATTTATTATAGTTTAATCAACTTCCTACCCTTACCAGTCACAGGCGTCGATCTTTACATCTAAAGTTCATTTACAACTTGTTTCCTACTCGTTTCCAATAAGGAATAGTTAAGTATTTTGCTTACTTCAGGAGGTAAATCAACATGTTCTTCAATCGAGTAATCGAGTAAATCGAGGAAAGAAATGAACTCGACGCTAGTGATAGTTGTCTCTACATCCAGCACAAGTGCACTGGCAAGCAGAAAAAATAAAAAATAAAACTTTCAATCGCTTCTTCAATAAATTTACAACGTTCAAAACCTCGAAGGATCTTGTACTATTATACCTATTATCGAGCGTGCAAGAGTAGGAAAAATATACGTTACATATAGCCGTTCCATTTAAGCGTGCGAGCTACGAAATAATTATGAGCAAGAGTTATTCAAGCGTTTCTCGCTGCGCTACGTTCTACTTGGTAATATGTAGTTATCATTTTTTCTCTCCATTTTCACCAACCTACAAATACCTTTACCCTTTCTTTATTTTCCATCTTTTTATCTGGAGATTTATTCACTGAAAAAAGGGCGTATCTACATATTGAGAAAAGTAATCGCGAGCGCAATAGGTTTAACACGACGCGTCGCGTCGCGTCGCGTCGCGTCGCGTCGGCCAATTGGATTATCAGAGTCGAATGGTATTCTACACGAGTAAATCGCTCGGCAAATCGTGTTTAAGAAAATTGCACTGAATAGATTCTGAAGCTCGAACGATATCCGTTTAACGTGGTTGATAGGCTTTTGCGTTTACAGGCAGTAACATATGGATTGTAAAAGATCCACTTTCGACACTCTCGATACTTGGAAGGTTTCAAAGCTTTGAAAACTTTTCACTTTTCTTGTTGACTTGAAATAAACGCGAATCGATTATTTCAAGCGCAAGAAGAGAACGAATCCAGTCGATGAATTTGATTTTCAAGAAACCATGTAAACTCTGTTACCTTTCCAAGTAATCTTCTTCGTTTTCCTGTTCTTGTCGTTTTTAAGTAGCTACTTATTATATACAATATAAGAGGAATTTCAATTCCTTCAAGTCTAACTGTGTTAAAGGTTAACATATGTATGTATGAGAATGTGTTCTTGAAGAGTAATATATTTGACAAAGTTCGAAAGACACTTGTCTTGTCAGTGGATTTCGAGCGGCGATGAAAGTGTTAAACGCGACCTTCTAACCCCATAGCTCTCCGTCTCATGCCCCGTAAGTCTATTTGGAGCCACGAAACAGCTGTAAGACACTCGAAATTCGTTCGTTACCGCAACTCGTTGCAACTTGCACCGAATCCTTGCGCTTCTTCGTGGGATACTAGGTCAAAGAGGAAAACTCGAGATGGGTAGGGAAAGAATGGTGCAAGAAGAACACTGAAAGTCCGGACACGATATGAAAGTATCTGTCTAGCCGGAGGCTACCTCATTTGCTATTATCTCGTTTCTCTCCCTCTTCTTCTTTTTCTTTTCCTTTTCCTTTTCCTTTTCCTTTTCCTTTTCCTTTTCTTTTTTATATGTATTGTACCAACATCGAATAGGAATACCAGCACTCTGGAGTTTCTTTTTTAACGTACATCTATTAGCCGTGTTTATCGATTGCCCCGCCGCCGCGCCGCGCCACCAACGGCACGCTGCTAAAAAGCTCTTTATTTAACGCGTAGGTACTTTATTTATTAACATTCTTTTGAACTTTCTGAACTTGCTACCTCTTCTCTCTGTCGGAAAGAATCCCACGAAAAGCTGAGAAGAGAGACTTATACGTACAGGAGTTAAAACGAAGGAAGAAAACATAATTTGACGATTAGCTTGGACCAACAGTGTGCTGGAAACGACAACACTAGGTCAAATAGAAAGAGCCACTGATGAGTGGCCTTCGTAAGAAAGAAAGAAAGAAAGAAAGAAAGAAAAAAAGGCGAACAGCCGAGGGCCAAAAAGTCGGACCGCGATGAAAGTATCGACCTTTTAAGCTGCTTCGAGCTAGATGGAAAGTCATAAGGGAGAAACGTGCGAAAAGGAAGAGGCTCAACGAGAGAAATAGAAGGAGAGATGTAGAGGGACTATCGCGTTTTAAGCTGTTTAAGCTTCACTAATTCTTATTCTTTGCGTTTTAGCACCCTTTTCCGATCGCAAGTTTCTCGTCTATGGGGAAAAATAGGTGAAAGAGATTGCACCCGAAACGAGGGAAACGATATAACGATATATGTAACGAGAAAAGAAGAGCATGACCTCGATTAACACATTGAAATGTACAACTACTAAATATGTAGATACTTGTACATTGCAATTTAATCATTCAAAACTTTTAATTGCAGTTTAATGCTTTACAAACCTTATGAAAGTAAGTAAAAAGTAAAAAGTAACCTTGGCTACCTTCTAACATGATAACGCGTAAAGTATTGGGCAAAATTCTGTTGCAACTTTAACCACGAACATTACCTTGAATATACCCTATCTATTACCCTGAAAGCATTCAAATCAACATTCGCGCTCTAAATTGAAAACCCATTCTTCCTCAACATCTTGTACAGTAGAAAAAATGTTGAACGATGGAAATTTCAGAGTTAGTTATAATCTGGAAAGGAAGGAGAAAGAAAGGGGCAGAGGGCGATTCGAGCGGATCAAGTAGAACGAGTCCATGCTGCTCAGCCCAAGTGGCTTGTCACCTATTAACCTACAAAACGGCATCAACTTAGGTTTCCTCAGCGGACATGCTCCGCTTTCACGAACAATTAAATCTCACTACTTTATAACTCTACCAATGAATAGAAATCGAATCGACGACGATCGGCCGAGAAAGAAAATCAGTGAAACAGCTTTTGTATTTAGAATAATAAATACCTATAATACTATAACGGTAAAGGGATATCGAGCGAAGCGAACGTTAAGAAGCAAGATATAGATCAAGACATGACCTTCGTGCGGCAATAAAAACTGTCTCGTTAACCCTTTAGCTATGAATAAACAGGATGTTTCAAAATTAAACCTTTAAACTCTTTTTTTTTTAGATATTAAACACGAAATTACTAGACAAGTTTGATTAAACGAGCTTAACTGTTTGACGAATAAAACGTGTATTAAATGAATGGAGGGTTCGGCTCGAAAAATCGCGTAACAACGGATGTTAAACCAGAGAGGGTCGAAGATGAGAAGAGGGGAAGGTGTGAGATCGATATCGTTTACTCGAACCCTTTTCGACGCTATCGGATTCCAACGACGCGAGGGTCTTGCGTGTAAACGATTAGGACGCGAGTGCTAGCTAATTCTGATGCAAAACTCGACGTGATTGATGATTCGCACTTGCCACCAAACTGCTCGTCGACCGAAGGTCATCTAGTTTACCGTGTTTCTTGTTCATTTTTCCGATTCAATTTTTAGTTAGGCCTAATTGCTTCGACAATGTTTATTAAACTGGTGCATTATTTTGCACCAATTCGCTAAATTCCTACACAATCGAATTTCCTCGTGGACGTTTCCACATATATCGTATGTACCATATTATTTTTCTTTTCTTTACCTACGACCTACACCATTTCAATACGTCATTAATACGTCAAGTTATTTCCTCGCGATTGCTTCGTTCCTTTTATTTGGGGATGATATCAACAAATTGAGCCGCGTTGTTTTAATGCTCCTAATCTTTGAACGCGAAGAAAAGTGTCGTTATTCAATTCTCGCCGCCTAGTTTGCAGCTTTCTTCGTTCTATTTACAGAAGAACGCTGAAAGTTTTGCCCTAAATGTCAGCTTCTTGTTCTTCGTGTTCTCTCTCATTAAAAAGGAAAACTCGAAAGGAGAGGTTGCCTGGCGAACTTTGAGTACCTCCTGCATTAATTGATTCGATCACCTGTCATTTAACCTTTAGATCAGAAATATAACAGAAACTTGAAATCGCAAAGCGTTTTGTTGGTCGAGAGCAGACACAGATCAGGACAATTGGATTTTAATATCCAATAACACTGTTGTTGACACTGTCAAGGTGTTTCCTGAGGAAATACTTATAGTACCCTCGAGAAACAACTTAAACACTTTGGTTGAACGAAAAAAGAAACCCTGGAGAGGACTATTAACCCCGAAAGTCTAAGGTCATTTCGGCGAATGAAAGATAGGTGGGCACATATGGCGTAAAAAATAGCCATATCGTCGCAAGGTGATGTCTCGATGACGTTAAAGGCGCGGAGTTAAAGAGTAAGGGAAAAGTAAGAGAAAAGGAAGGAAGGATGGAAGGAAGGAAGGAAGGAAGGAAGGAAGGAAGGAAGGAAGGAAGGAAGGAAAGCGAGCCCCGAGCGTGGATTCGCTTGGTTACGATCGATAGCCGACATTTTCTAGGTCAGGGTCTCGATACACGTTTGCCACTCACTCACCATCGTTCCTCGTGGATGTGTGCTTGAAAACGCGTTTCGCAAAATTCATTCGAAAGCATCCCGGCAAGACTCTTCCCCGATCGAGCCAATAGTCGAACGTTTTTTTCTTTTAACTCCGACGAGCGACTGGGAAAAATGGAGGGAAATAAAGAAAGGAAGGAAAGGAAAGGAAGGAAGGAAGGAAGGAAGGAAAGGTAGTGGGAAAAATGCAAACAAGAGAAATAGGCGGTTGTTAAAAAAAAAAAAGTTTCTCGTTTCTAGATGAAACGATCCAGTTGTGGCACACAAACAAGGCCGGTACACGCTTAAAAACACAGTCGGGTTGGGAGGATATCGAACGGAAATCAATCCGAGATTAATGACGTTTTCTCGTTGACCGAGAAAAGGATAAGAGAACAAGAGGAGGAAGATATATAGCCACCGATCGATTGTAGGATTTCAAACGAGAAATCCTAGTCGCGTCGCGGTGACTTATTGTTTAAATTATGTATATTCGATAGATGAATGTAACGGTTGTAATAACGAAGGAAATGTAGAAGCTTTCCTCTCTTATTAATTACTTAATAAATTTATCCGTGACGAAGGTTAAGGCTAGAATGGAAAAAAAGCACACGATATCAGCGCAAAACAGTTGTACAACCATCCAGTTGATAATAACCGGCCTTTTCTTTCCATTCTCGCGTGTGACCTGACCCATTTATGTATACATATATGTATATAACCGACTAGACTCCGGTACGCGTACTTACTACGTGCACAGGTCGAAAATCAATTTCAACGTCGAGATTATCCGGTTACCTTCTGGATTAAGATTCCTATCGATCACGCCAGCCGCGATCCGCTCGTGTTTCCTTCGTAAGTTTAACAAACGCTTTCTCTCTCTCTCTCTTCGACTGACACTCGTAGAAATTTTCTCGTTTGAAATTCACGCGATTCTCCTTTATGAAGGACTAATGCTACCCTACGGACTACGACCTACGACCTACGACCTACGGGCACATTTCACGATTCGAATCCAAACAACGTTCCAACTAACACTCGTCCTGTTTGATTTCGGACAAACTCATCTACGAATCAAACGTCGAATTAATGTCGTTGTTAGCATTTGTAACGATAAAAGAGTAATTACCATCATAATCCATTTTGTTGGCATAAAGGAAAAGAAAAAATGGAAAAAAAAAAAGAAGAAATGGTGCAATTATTGGAACGATAGGAGGAAGGTTATCGTTTATCGAGCTGATCTTTCGTTATTACACGTCCGCTGACAAACATCAACTTTGCTGAGGTCGTTTAGCCATGTATAAAAAATAATATCCCAGATTGGATTCTTTCAATGCGATGAGCATAGTATATGGACGATCTATAAATACATAAAGAACAGAGGCGTCAGTAAAACGAGCGCCGCAGTACGTATTCACAATTTATTCACCAGTCACTGTCGAATCGTATCGTTTGCTGGTTTAATCTGTTGACCCCATCGCTAGTCGATATAGTCGTGATAAGCGCGTTTCTGTACCTACTACAAGTCCCGTGTTGCTATCTCAAGGACGTGGTTTCTTCGGTCGCTAATGAGGTTACAGATAGCCAAGAATCTTTAGTTGGTTCTCTCATGTGCCTTTGTTACGTTTTCCAGGCTGAAACTCGAGATTACGACACGAACCTTTTCTTTAGAACGAATATCGTTCTACTGATTTTCACTACATATAGGCCTCCTCAATTCAGGTACTTGATTACTTGGTAGTAGGTAGAAAGCGAAAGGTACAGAGTTATCGATCATGCAACTAACCAATACAGTTGGAGGAAATAAAATGCAAGTGCCAGCATCTTTTTTAGAAGCTCGTTTACATAAACCAATCTATTCGATGGAAAATTCTTACAAGATTAGAAAACAACTTTTCACTTTAGAAACAGATCTCTACCTACTTTGGAACAAGTTACATCAGATTTGAATATATTTCAATTGGAATTTTAAATTAAATTCTTCTACTCTGGAATTACTTGCTTCTTGGAAGGGAAGATTTTCCGATACGTTTCATCGTATCGGGTTAAGAGTTTCAAGATTGACCTGCCTGTCGATAGAGCCCCTGAAACTCTTGATAAGTATTTTTCTCTGACAAAGTTTGCTGGTTCGTCACAGAAAGGGTTAACTCTACACGCGATTTTCTACTGAAAATATCAAAAAGTTAAGCTACTGAATCGACGCGATGGCACGTCGAATGGTTAAATTCGTTTTCAAATAAGTATCATTCCATAAGTAGAAATGTAATTTCTATCGTCCAGATATTAGTACTTATGAAATGAGCTAATAAAAGGAAAAGGAAAAGGAAAAGGAAAAGGAAAAGGAATAAGAAAAGTTAACGTTTAAGATTATTAAACTACCAGCTAAGAGCGTGCTGATCAGCGCTAAAGGCAAAGCAGCAAGCGAGAGTGATAGAGTGTGGAGTTGGTATACCGGCGCGGGACTGACCGTCGTGGAGCGGATCGATTGTGTGGATCATAAGCTGTAACAGGCCGTGCCTGAACTTGGCGTGGCTCTCCCTGGAATGAGACGTGGGACCACCACCGTGGCCTCCCTGTTCGCAGCCCTGTCCGGCCGTACCACCGCCACCGGCACCGCTGCTGCTGCTCCCGCCACCTCTGCTGCTGCAGCCGGCTTCTCCGCTCACCGGTATGCCGCTGTTTCCGCATGCACCCGACACGCCACCCACGCTCGTCTCGCTACTGTTCGTCGCGTTCGGATGCTGCTGGAACACACACGTCATTTCGTCTCTCAATATAAACTTCTCCATTCTCATTTTCATTTATCGTTATGTACACATCTATCTAAAATTTTCTTTCACTTTCACTTTCACTTTCACTTCCTTTTTCTACGTTTTTCATCTACGATTAATCTATATCTTACCTATATCATAGATATCATAGGTAAGAGATTAAGTAAGGTAAGGTAAGGTAAACATCTACTACATACGATGTACAGAGTCAAGTACGGTAGGCAATACCGTATGGTCAAATACATACAGTGTAACAGGATATAAGTTTCCTAGAGTTACCTTGTTAATAATCAAATGGAAATGAGATTGATTTGGCTGACGAAGACAAGTAAAAAATATTTTTCTTTTCCTACAAAGTTAGGTGAATGTTAGCCAAACGAAGATTTGTTTAGATGACAAGACGGAATTACAATGCAATGATATATGATAAACTATACACCTATTTGAATAAATAGGTAAATGGTGACCTACGTCTTTGTATTTCCAACTTTTTAGGTCGTTTCCGGATAATCGTAGAAAAGTCTAGTCTAGTAGGTAACGATACATCTAGTATACATATGTATGTATAACTTTATTCGTTCCTTTGGGACTGAAGAAGAAAGAAGCTCGCTCCGTGAATGAGCTGTTTTACCATTTACAGCTACTACAAGAGAATATAAATTTTCACAAGAGAATAAAAATACCTTGAAATAGAGGAGAATCAAATTGAAAGAGTGGAAAATCTTTTTACCTAATGATTCAGAGCAGAAACTTTCTAAAGGTTCCTATGAATGCTTCTTGAATATTATGAGAAGGAGAAAAATACGGATGATACACGAGGCGAAAATGAAGGAAAATATTCTACCTAAGAAAAGAACAGAGTCAGATTGGATTTCTTTGTCGTGTGGTACGAGTAAGTACCTATCTAAGTATGTATGTCTATGTATATGTATAGAATAATAGAATATTTTGTTGGGTTGCTCGATGCTAAATAAAGGAGGAGTGACAACGAGTAGTTCGACACTCGTTGACGCGATAAAAAGTAATTTCGGCTGGAAGAAAAATACCCGGTAGACTACATAGGCGGTCGTTGAAAAGCTTCGCTGGTATGAATCCGAAATTCGGCGAGGAAATACCAATGGTACCCCTAAGGTCTCCCTCAAGGTCTTCTCCCCCATTGTTCACCAACTGAATTTCATACATTCAATTATAGATGGAAAGTAATAATTTTTTCAACTCTCTACCCATTGGTTCGTTATCGAAAATTGTTCAACTCACTTTATCCGTTTAATAACAAGTTATTTACGATTGCACAAGAGATTATGAAAGAACGGTACTGAAACAAGTCTGTTGAATCAACATCTTAGTTAGACGCAACGAAAAAACTGTTGATAAATCAACAAAACTTTTGCTTGAGAACGCTTTTCGGGAAAACTGGGTCTCCCCAATGGGCGTAAAGAACGCCTATGGTAAGTTTCAAACGAAACTCCTCTTTCCTTCCTTTTTTCGTTTTTCGTTTTTCGTTTTTCGTTTTTCCTCCTTCTCTTTAGTATCAAAGTTATCAGATTTGTGCGTTAGAAAAAAATCTCTCTGTATCAGCTATGCCGCGTCAATGACCAGTCAGCTTTCTTGAAAATTTTCCTCGTATAATCATTTTATTAGTGATAAAAACTAATAATAAAAAAGAGAATCCTATCTAATATTTGTCAGAGCAGTGAAAGTGCTGTATATTTAGGTGGCCTTCTTTCATCTGAATTTTACCTTAGGCTATCCCGCATCAAAGACCTGCTAGAGTGTTAGAGAAACTTGAGCCTAGTTTACATTGAAAATAACTGCTTATAGATATTAATATACATACGAGTGTAATAGAATATTATCATAATATCGTTCCAGTATTTAAAGTCTCTATTCTTTCAAATTCATTATTTACTGTATCTCTGTTTGTTTAGATTCTGTTTGATCTCGAGAGAAGGATTCGTTGACGAATCCGTTCCAACAGAGACGTCTTTCGATTTCCGCTGACTGTTCCTGTGACGGTCGGTATTTACTCCGGCTAGCGGCTGTTGAAAATTCTACTAGTTCGAGCAGGAACAGGTTAAAGGATCTCGAGTGGAACAGTGGGTCGAGTGGTGTAGGAAAGGGTGGATTCGCTCTATCCGAACGGCACGAACTTTCAGGGATCGTCGCCAAAAATTGGCAAAAGTTTCCACAACCTACTGACGATGAGACGTGCATATTTCCACGTCTGCGGAATTCTAGTAAAGCTAAACCAGCAGAAAACTCAGAAAACTACCGCGCCGATCCAGATAAAGATCTCTGTTTAGCTAAGAGGATTTAAGATATTTAACATATCAACCGTGACATTCCAATGAAAATGAAGAAAAAGCAGAAATTTGTTAACTCTTTTGCTTCTTCAGAAATAGAATCAAAGCTTTCAAAGCTTTCAAAGCTTTCAAATAAATAACAAATCATTATTATACTATAATATAATACAATGGACTTTCAGAGCAAAAGAGTTAAAAAGAGTTAAGCCATATCTGTATTTTTCACGAGATATTCGATTTCGATTTTCATCGCAAAAAAAAAAAACAGTCACCGACCTTTGCCCTTATCATTTTATTTTATCGAATTTGTTATATCGCATCGGTCGCAGAATCCCACGGGAAGAGATTTCAGCCTGGAAAATCCTCTGCATCGCTCCAACGAAATCTAACACGAACAAAATTTCAAGCTTCTGCTTTCCTCTGGTAAATTATCCTCTAGTAAATTATCCTCTGGTAAATATTACATTTTCTCGTGAAAATATCATTGTGAAATATATCATTATGTATTATAGTGTTATACAAAATTGATTACGATATACATATGTAGTATAACATAGATAGAGTAGAATTTGTGCGTAACAAATAACGCGTTGAATGAAAAAATATGCGTGTGAAGAAGAGCGAGAAACTATTTGAAATTGAACATGTACTGAACATGCTATTGAACTCGTAAAAAACAAAATACTTAGAATTAGAAATATACTGAAACTATTTTTGATAATTTTCAATCCTAACGTTACGATACATCGATGATACTGACAATGAAAGAGCTGCGAGTAAACTCCCCCCACAAATAAAACGCGAACGAATATATTGTACCATTGTCAAGAGACAGAGAATCGAAGCCTAATAAATAGAGCGGAATAATATTCGACAGGCGTATCGTTTAGATTTTAGATGGGTTGCATTTGTTCGAATACGAAAATCATCAACCCACCCTTTAAAACGGATACTACATATACATATATAGGTACATAACGAAAATGGGCGTGGCCATTTATTTCGTCGATCCATTTTTCAGCACGAAATTGACAATAACGTTAAGCAATAAAGTGCAGGAAAAGTAAGCAGATTACTTGAATACGAGTTGACTCAACTGTTGCACCTCTCCTCCTTCTCTACTACCCCCCATCGTGCGTATTTCGCTTTCTCGTAGGTGGTAGGAAAGTTTGGTCAAAGTTGAAAATTAATCAAGATCTTGAAAAGATTGAGAAAGATTTATAAAAAGAAAAATCGAATTCTAATACGACGCGACGTGACGCGACGCGGCGGACGGGAAATTGTTTTGCAAACTAAACGTAGTAAACTTGGACATTTCCCAAGCTATCAGGTGCACCAGCCAATCGCCTAACTGAATCGAAAGCTAGTCTCCACGAACAATTGTAAACTTTCTAATCGGATCGCGTCGTTGGTGAAATGATTAATACACGCAGTAATAAAATAACGATCGTAAACCAGATCGTCGATGTTGAGAGCTTCAATTTCCTTTTTAAATTCAGTCGTTAAGCGAAAATGCAACTGAGGGCATTCTGAAAGCTTACGAGATAAGCAAGTGTAGCTGTTCCGGATGTCCCTCTGGAGGAGAGTGCAGGAAATATGGCCACAATGTCTTCGAAAGTTTAACCCACATATTCCGGGTGTAAACGTCATTCGTTCAGTTTTACGACATTTCCAAGCGTGTTCGTGCTACCGGCATATATCCGCGCTCACGTGTCCTGCAAACGTCAGGTAACAGAAGCCCTGACCTTACCCTAGATTCGCGGGTGAAAAAAAAAAGAAAGGAAACTGTAAGCTCGTGCGCGGCGCGCGGCGCGCGGCGGAAGAAAAGATTAACGAAGAAGGGTGGTCGACAAATGAGTCGGGACCAGCTTCAGCGAGGTCTCTGCACAATTAACACCGTACGTGTGTGTGCCAGAGACTCGACGCGACGCGACGCGACGAGATAAGAGGAACGCGTTGAAGATTTTATTTCATTTTTATGTCTACATATACGTATAGAGTAGAATTTCGCTCTGAAATGGTTCTCGGACATTTGTCATATTTGACGAAGCACTTTTAACAAGAAACAAGAAAGAGGAAGAAATTCTTCCAAGTATAGATGAAAATGCGCCTAATGACCTGATATCGGTAAGAGCATTACAGTTAATTATACTCAACCATTGGTGGACCATTCATTAAACGAAAGAAATGGTTGGGACAAGGAGGTGGAGAGAGGACGTGCACAGTGCACAGTGCACATAGCACAGTGCACAGTGCCAAGTGATAGAAACATGATCTTCTGGTGGTGATGGCATCGCGGCGAAATCCTACACTTTTTTCCGGGGACAGAGATGGAAATACAGTCTTTGGTGTGTAAACTAACAATAAGTCGTTGTTGAGCAGTACCAGCTCTTCAAATGTAATCTTCTGTCCGGGCTCATGAGCAAATACCTGTTCTTCTATTACATACAAAATGGTGTTGCACTGTAGATAACCACGTGACAATCAACAATGACAATTAAAAGAATGTCACCAGCTCCAGCAAACAAAGTAGCTATTCTCGTTCTTCAACAGAGGCACATATATGTACATACATATATGTGTATCTTTTTTTTTCTTCACTTTTCACGTGCAACCTGGTAGGTAACAGCAGAGCTGCATTGAACGAAAGCGTAGGCGTTTATCGTTGCTGGCAATATTTCAAGAGTGCAGAGCTAGGCAAACGCAGCGAGTAGGCCAAGTGAGCCTGGATCCATTCGAACTCGCTTCTTCGTCTCGCATTTGAACAATGACGAGCCGGGACGCGCGGCGGTACTCGATTGTCGCCGACATCACCAAGGACGCAACGTCGCTCGCTTTGGTTCGAATAAAACAAACTTTTCAGCCGCGTGCCTTGTCCAAAAATCTTCTGGATAAAATTCAGTCTTCTTCAACGTTTCAAAACTTGTAACTTGTGTTACATATTTATGCAGTCGATTTAATCGAGCCAATCAGTTGTTGAAATTTCTGGCGAGACTTTTCAGTTGGATGTCGATAAAGAAGGGTCGATCAAGCTCGCGATACGACCAGTTCGAAAAGCGAGTAAACTTGAAAAATAAAGGAGTTTGGCTGCGTGCTAGTGACAGATGTCGGTGTACGATGAGACACGAGTGCATTCTCGCCTATCTCCACGATGATGCTTTCTTTCCAACTTTAAATTGACGTAATTGCAGTAATGTTTAAAATATTTCAGCGTCAATGGTAAATGAGCCGAAGGACAAAAAAGTAAACTACATACATTCGATTCGATTCGATTCGATTCGATTCGATTCGATTCGATTGGTTGAAAAAGTCTTTTACTATTTGAATCAACCTGTATTACACGTGGTTCTCAATGAAATTGTTCAGAGGAGAAAACCGGATGTGTTGTCTACAGGACGTCAGTGAATCAGAAGCTTGTTTACGGCATGAATGGAACAAGCAGTTAATATTAAAACGTCAAATAGGTACACAGTGTGTGTGTGTGTGTGTGTGTGTGTATTAACGTGGTCTAGCATGCACTCGGCTAGAGAACTTGTAAATAATTAATCGAATCGAATACTACTCACTTCGATTCACTGCTTTTCTACGCTACTCTCTCATCGTCAGTTTTCAACTTTTCTTCCTTCTATTTTTACCTAGAGAATATTTCACAGCGGAAAAATTATAAAAAATTGCTTTATGTAATTTCTAATAATAACTTCTGTAAGTAAAGATAGCATTGTTGTATATTGGATGTTGAAATGAAAAAATCAATCGATGCTGTTTTCACTCGAATGTATACTATATCGAATAAACTTGTCCACGAAATGGACGCCTCTACACATACGTACCAGTACCAAATAAATATAACCGAGAACACGATGCTATCTCGTTTAAAAATAACTGGAGAATAAATTATAGAGAATGAATTTTGTTCGTTTCAACTTAGCGATTGGAATAGTGAGCTCTGTAACGAAGAAAAATCGTGGCGGAAACATTTCGAAAGGAAATGACTTTGATTACGAGGATTTCCGTCTCGGGAACAGGATGTCTCGACGGACTAGGATAATGAACTGCAAAGTGTTACAATTTAGATTCGACAGAAACGCTTGAGAGGAACTTTACGCCAACTACGACTACATCATCTCTCTCTCTCTCTCTCTCTCTTTCGATCCCTACTCTTCTGAATCTAATCGTAAGAATCGCGGCTATCGGAACCGATAAGACTGCAATTAATTACACGACTTTTACTCACGACCCAGTTTGATCAATCGTCGCAACTTGTCTCGTATAGAATAAGCTTTATCCCGTCTGGAATATCGCAAATTTTGCCTCGAGAAGTTGATTCCTTTTCTTCGCGATCGGATCGCGATCGGATCGCGATCGGATCGCGAACGGGGTTCAGGACACGAATAAACGATTCTTTTTTTCGTTGCAGCTGCCACTTCTCATGCGCGAAACGACTTGGTTGCATCCTGAACGATGACTGTTTGATGAGAGAGGAGACGAGACGGGACGTGAACTTTGTGGAATGTAGGGGAATCGATGGGGCTGAAGACAGTCTCTGTTTGGTAACCTTACATTACATATTCATGCTTTTCTCTCGCTACCAAAAATCATAAATTTATTGCGTTTCCTTTATTTTTTATCCTACATATAATATATAGGTATACTACGATTAGAACTGTTGAGCGAAAGGCTTTCAGGGAAATGTAACGAGGGTTGTGCGACTTTTGAAACCTTCCCCTTGATTTGTGCTGCGATGAAGAAACATATTGATCAAAGGCACACGAGGTGACAATATATCAGACACAGAGTCATGCAAGTTGATTTCTTGATTGCTAAAATCATGAATAATAAGTTAGTGAAATGCGAATAGCATCCGATAGGGCCTACGGTAGGTATTGTTGTTTCATTTAACATAAGTTTAGCAGCCAATAGAAAAAGAAGAATGGTACAAGTACAAGTGATAAGGATTAATTTATGAAACATAATTCTTTTCATTAATTGCTTTTTTATTTTCTACCATTCTCCTTGGTAGACGATGATGAAACGCGACAGAAAGAAAAAAGAAGAAAGAAGAAAGAAGAAAGAAGAAAGAAGAAAGAAGAAAGAGATAGAGACATGCGACTCACCAATGCCTGGGCGGCGCTCTGGTGCTGCAAGCAAGAAACACCCAGTTACAATCACAGTAACGACAATCAATTAATTGTTTAGCATTGATGATTTCTGATTTCGCTAATCGGCATACAATCACAATCGGCAGACAATACACAGTGCTCGCGGAAGCGTTTACATCGAGTTGTGCAGAAAAATCAGACGCTAGGAAAAGCTGGATATTATACCATCGTAACAAGGTCGATGGTTGCGACTCCGTTAACCTTTAACCCATTAACCCATTAACCCATTAACCCGTTAACCCATTAACCCATTAACTCTTAACGATAAGTTATTCATACCAGCTTCAGAAGGAAAAAATAAATAAATAAAAGGATTCGCAACCTTCGATTGATACGATGGAATTGCAATTTGCTTTTTATTTCTTTTATTTTTTGCGACAGCTCGCAAAGCAGGGAGGCTGTTGTACAGGTAACAACCACACGAATGTTTTTTATAACTGAATGATTGATCGTGGTGGTTTTCAGGTGTTTCGTGATGATGATTATGAATAATAATTTTCCATTGGAAAGCCTATCTCGCACGGCTAAATTTCATTTTATATACTGTCTAGACTCTAGACTCTAAACTGTAGAAAATGTACGATTATTATATTATTTCTAGTTCAATTCATCTATCACAAGTATTATTTCACAGTACTTTTATGTTATACTTGATATGCAACGACCTAATATGTATACATATACTTAGCAATTTTCAAGAGCGGGAATCACGAATCGACAAGTAAGTTTTCTCCAACTCTATCTTCTTCGATGTTTGCTTTTAAACGCAACACCAATTCCAAGTATCGCGTGATAATATATAATAGATGGATCGATCCGTTTCACACGCACTCCCGAACAAAGGGGAGCGCCGAAAATGCATTCGGTTTTTCTGAAAAGCGTAGAAATGTCATTGGTCAAGGTAACGAGAGACAAATTTCCAAGCGCGAATCGATAACTCGACAAAAGAATCTCGACCGAGCGTTATCGTTAACGGGTGAAAATACTTTTCAAACACTGTGCCCCGCAATTGAAACAATTTTCGTTTCGAGCACCCTCCGCTTTGCTAGTACAATCAAGTAAAATAAACAGACTCGAGAATAGTGTGGTTCTTCTGTTTCTCTTTCTATTTCTTTAAAATAGTTTAAAACGATGCTGGAACAATACATATAGGTTGAAAAAGATCGTTTTACGAATTAACGGTACGAGTTAATTGTACGAAAAATGCAGAGCTACGAGTATCCTTAATTAGAGGATAAATAAATGAAACTAATTGTAATTTCGTACGATATAGAGGAAAAAAGCAGGATTAAAAGTAAAACATTTTTATCGGTGTTAGAATAAAAGTCTAATGTTTCTGAAACGTTTCCCTTGGGATGTCTATTTTAGTTAATTATATCATCAACATCAGATCCTCTCCCCCCTTGTTTACAAAGGACTGTCGAAACTTGGCTTCTCGTTCGGTCAATCGGGTTTTGTAGGTAGATTGCTGGTAAATCGAGCGTGCATTTGATCAGTGTACGTACGTTTTATATAACGCAAAGAGTAAAGAGAGACAGAGGGAGCGCGCGCGTGTGTGTTAGAGATAGAGAGAGTAGGAGAGGATGCACGATCCCCGGACGTCGGTGGTTGTATATCGTCGTGGCGAGGTTAAGCGTTGGAAGGGCCTCTGTCGAATCGATTCGACGATGGGTGGAGGGCCTTTGCACACTGCAATGCCGTAACTTGCCCCGAGGAGAAAGATTTCACGAGCTGGAAGCAGCAAAAGATGGAAAAGATGATGATGATGATGACGATGATGACGATGATGATGATGATGATGATGATGATGATGATGAGAGAAGGCACGAGAGTACAACCACCGACGAACATTTCGTTTTTCTTTTCTACTCCCCTCCCTATCTTCGCGACTTATTGCACAAATAAAAAAAGAAAACGTGAATTTCAAACTACTCGCGAAAATACCTTTCCGTTCGACGACAGGCATTATTACAATAATTAAACCTTTAATCTTTCGATTGCTTCATCGTGACCTGCTTCTTTAATTAACGAAATTACAATTATTAAAATGGAGATTAATAAAAGTATGATCCAACTCATTTACTAATAAAGCGCTAATGATTTATACAGAGATTAACACAATGTTATGAATGAAATTTCGTAATTCATACAAATCTATTATTACAACTATTTGGAATTATTTTTAAGTTGAAACAAATTTTCATGATTTTTTCATGATTTTTTCATGAATAAAATTTTTTTAATATCATGGTACGTCAGGATAAACTCTGGTCTATCTGCGGCTCTATCTGCATACGATTATGCAGTCATTAGCCTGCAAGCCCTTCCATTTTCAGCAATCGCAAATCCAAGTCAATAAGAGAATTATACTTCATACCCTCAACGCTCTGTACCTGATTGACATCGACATTTCCACATTCCATAATATTAATCCACGATATTAACACGTTTCACGGTATTGGTAGAGAAATTTCTTTTTATTTACAATTTACACCGAACAGTGAGAAGAGAAATGATGGAAATAACAATGACAATGGACTGACGATAGCATTGTATAGAGATGGGTAATTCAATGACCAGAGAACAGCTATTTTCTCGGTCGGAGCAATCGGTTGCCAAGGGCAATTGAATTACGCCTCTCAGGGCAATAGCCACATAGTGAAGGAACGTTCCAATGAGAGGACACTGACCACGTGCTGCATTTAGCAACCGATAGAACGATCAAAGAGTGGCAATGAAATTGAAGAATACTGTTTGCTTTCGGAAGTGAGTATTTGTTATGCGGTCGTGACTAGTTAAAAAAAAGAAAAGAAAAAAAAATATTAAAAAAAGATTTACTACCTCGTCTCACGACAGCAAGTTCTATCAGACACGATCTTGATAACGCAATTAACTCTGATACGGTTGCCGAGCAATTCATCTTCTTAACACAGCGTGAGGAGAAATGTGCACCAAGTAGAGCGTGTTACTATGAAAACGTAATCGTACCGAAGCGATAATGAAATTTGAAACGATAGTGAACGAAATTATTTGTAAGAATCGTCTGACTTTCCATTCGTTATGTGTACGTATTTATGTAGGTATATTTATATACATAATATACATATAAGAGAAGAAATTTTTGCACGAAACAATTCAGAGAGCTAAAAGAAAGGAAGAAAGGAAGAAAGGAAGAAAGGAAGAAACGAAGAGGTGGAAAACAGCAATGTCCTATTTCGTATCGCATAGTAAGCCTAGTCAAGTGTTCCAGACACGCTCTTTCTCTCTCTCTATGGCTTTCTTCCGCGTCCATAGACAATCGGGTCGCAAAAAAGTGGCACAAAGATTCCAACACGGTCAGATTAACGCCTCTGTCCCAATTCTCAAACATTGAGGAACGCACTCGATAAGATCTTTCCACTAGGCCAGCAGATATTTATCCTCCTCATCGCAATCCTTCTATCGTCCTTTCGTTGAACTCCAAGACACTCGAATCGTTCGATCGAGTTTTAAGAAGAAGAAGAAGAAGAAGAAGAAGAAGAAGAAGAAGAAGAAGAAGAAGAAGAAACGAGATTGCCTCTCTAACTCGTGAGATTTCTCCGACTTTATTTCTAGAATCTACAATAGATGATCATCGTTTGCTCAGCATTTTACCTTTATCACTGCACAATTTCTGAAGAATTTAAAGAGCAGAAATGGCATGTTATTTAGAGAGATCATTCTAACACTCTTCCCTTCCTTACTAGATCTATGTACTCGATTTTGAGAAAGAAAAACCGAAACCGTTTGATAAATGAAACTCGACTGTTCCCATTAATCGATCGTGGAAAATTCAATTCGAGCAATTGATTTATTTTCGATTACGTTAGACCGATCGAGTCATCAATTTTTATCCATCTTTCTCATTTTTGCTGGTGTTGTGTTGAAATAACAGAGTTAATCAATCGAGTAGAATTACAAAAAGACGACGAGAAAAGTGAATCGTTCTGAAAATAACTACAATATTATAATTATTATGAAGCCATAACTATCGAGTAATAACTTTCCATCTCTCGGTTCACCGCTCATATTTTTTGCAATAATGCGACTAATTGAATTAGCAAAGTTTCAAACGATGATAGAGAATGGAAATCCTTTGCGAAAGTTTCACTGAAAGCAACTAATTAACCAGGCTATTGTATTTATTACATTCAGCATTCAGCATTCAGCATTCAGCATACAGCATTCAGCAATGCTTTATTACTGGAAAGCAAACAGCATTCGAATGTACGAAAAAATGTTAGATTTTAGATTTTAGATTTTAGATTTTAGCCAAAACGAAAACTCGTTAAAATGCCAGATTTCATTCTCTCTTTGCAACAGAATTCGAACGATATTAATTCAATTGGCAAGCTAATTGCGTTAAATCGTTCGTTGTTCGATTCGTGAAAAGCGAAAAAGTGAAATAAAATTCCCCTCTAGATTCCGACTTGTCCGGTTTCGGACTGAAAATACCTGAATGAAATAGCTGATAAGTGTAGGCACCAATTAAGTTGGTTAGTTGGATGGAACGCGAGTAATTTGTACTAGGACGATTTTTCATCGATTCTTTCGAAAATTTGACGAAAAAGTAGAAGAACCCCTTTTATAGTACATATATAGGTGTATGTAGATCGTTGCATATCGTTTATTTTAACAAACTTATCTATTTAGTATAATACCAAAGTAGGTACATATTTGTTGATAGAAAGAAGTAGCTGATTGGCTAAAGGGTTAAGATGCAAGGCGAATGATGATTGGTAGAGTAAGGTGGTGAATGTCGTGACCTCGATTGAAGCTCGAAGCTCGAAGCTCGAAGCTCGAAGCTCGATAAAAAGTAGAAGAAAAAAAAGATAAGCGGGATCGATAAGAAAGGGAACGTGGCAATGTCCGTAAACGAGACGAAACATCGGATCGCAGAGTCGGCCGTGCGAGTAGGCAGAGTCACGCGACGCTTTTAAGGACAAGGGTAAAGTATGAGGGGTATCGTCGAAGGGGACAGGTAAATCGATCAAGTTAGCAAGGAGATGGGAAAGATTATGTTACATACCGAGGGCATCAGCTGATCGGTGGACCTAACTCGGGTCACCTTATTCCTGTAGAACACTCTTTTGACCAACTTCTCCATCGGTTGGTTCCATTTCATAAAGCTGACGTATGCCAGGTAGAATCCGAAGAGCACCAACGCTTCGTACCAGTAAATATAATTGTCACGGAAGAAAAATATGAGTGTAAGGAGGCTGGCGCTGTAAAAGGTGCAGTCGCGAAAGAGGGGCCACCATGTGAGGGATAGCACGGTACGAGAGAATATTGCACACATGCCGATCACGAAGAGAATATTGAATACGGCCGAGCCGACAATGGTGCCGATACCGACGTCGTCGAACGACACGAACACACCGATTATCGATGTGAACAGTTCTGGCGCGGAACCGCCAGCCGCCATAAAGGTAGCACCCGCCACGTCGTCCGCGATTTCTAGTTTCTCGATGATCACGTCCAACGATGGCACGAAAAACTCGTCGCATACGATCGCCAAAGCGACGAACATGTACACAACACCGATTACGTGAAGTATCACGGCACCGTCGCGTCTCTGACGGATGGTAAACAGATCTTCGGGGAAGAGTGGCGCTTTTTCCTCGGTCATGTTACCACCGACCATCTGATGATGGTGATGATGAAGGGTGCTGTTGTAACCGTCGTCCACACCCTCATTGTTGATGTTGTTGTTATAATAGTTGTTGTTGTTGCCATTGATTAGGAGGACGGTACTATTCGGGTGCAGGTACAAGGGCGTTGTTGTCGTACTGCTGCTAGTCTGAAGAATGATGGGATTGTTGGGTGCTGGCCTGTGTCCGTGAATGGGCGAAGGACCGATGACTAGGGCCAGTAGGGCCGACACCATTATCCCAACCACCAATCGGCGCCTCCTCCTCCAACACGTACGTCGTTCGCCGCCTGTCACGATCATCGTCGTCGGTGGTGTTGCTGGTGCTGGTATCTCGCACCCTCGAGGACGTTCGCCGTCGTTAGCGAGTCCTCGGTTCTCCTCCACCTCCTCCTCCTCCTCCTCCTCCTCCTTCTTTTCCTTCGTCTTCTTCTTCTCCGTCCACTTCCTCCTCCTCCACCACCTCTCTTCGAGTCTCCGCCGTCGTCTCCACCTCCTTTTCCGCCACCGCCACCACCACCACCACCACCACCACCACCACCACCACCACCACCACCACCACCGCCACCACCACCACCGCCTCCTCCACCGCCTCCTTCTGCGTGTCGTATCGTGTCGCGGCGCGGAGGGTGTACGCCAGTAGAGGTACCCTACTAAGGCTGGGTCATGTTGCAACACTGAGGAGCTGCTCTTGCATGCTCCTCCACCTTCGATGGCTCCCTCCGACCAGAGTGGACCTACCTTTCACTTCTTATTTCTTTCCTTTCCTCTTTCTATTATTTCCACACCCTCTTTGTTAACCCTCGTTAACCGTCTTTGATTCTTTTTTCTTTTTCTTTCTCACTATGTATCTTCCTCACTAGCTCCTCTTCTTTTACTTCGGCGCAGTCTCCGTTTCCATTTTCTCTTTTATCTTTCTACTGTGAGAACAATGTCACTCGTATCGTTCGCGATCACTCGATCGAGAATCACGTATCTCTATTCGCTATAGATAACTAACTAACTTTGACAGTAAACGTAAAATGTCGCTTTTAGTCTTGGACGCGAGCAATGTCGCCAGATATCATCATCCTCCTCCTGCTTCCCGGCGGCGTCGTCGTCGTCGTCGTCGTCGTCGTTCTTGTCGTCCAGGTCGTCGTTGTCGTCTTCGTCGTCGTCGTCGTCGTCGTCGTCGTCGTCGCCGTCGTGGTCGCTAGGATGCGATGGATGGTGCATATAACCCTGGATGGATATACAGGAGCAGCAGAACGGCGCCCCCGCCGCGATGCCCGCCCGCTGCACACTGGAACCAACCCTGTTCTGCTCCTCTCTCTTCACCCTTCTCTACGTTACCACCACCCTCTGATACGTCTCTCCCACCGTCTCTTTTCCTCTTGTTTCTTCCTTGCAATTCTCTCAACATTGGACATCTCCTCTTCGTCCATCCTTCTTCACAGTGTCACCCTTTCTCCTCTTTCTCCTCATGCTTCACCCGATTCGTATCCCTTTTCTACTACCACTAGTACGCCTTCTCTCTCCTCGTCTATGAAACTGTTGGATTCGTTCTTTTCTCTTTCGCCATCGCGATCGTTCCTTTTTCACCCAACTAGAGTCTAGAGGATAGCACCCTTCAACCCTCTTCCGTTTCGCTCTTTCACAGCGTGCTCCCTTAGCCTTTACCTTGTTTCTCTCGAAATTCTTCCCCGTCCACGCCACCTGGTGAAGGTGGTAGAGATCGACAAGGTGGGAGAAGCTGCGCGAGTCTTTGTATTCCTGTCTTGATATACGTATACGTGTTGATATACATTCACGTTCCGAGGGAGCGCGCGCGCACAACCCTCGCTGGGCCTCCCGCTCGATATCGGAGAGTCGACTCCACGACTCTACGAGTGTATAGGTATATACCGGGTGTCGCCTCCATTATCCTTTCGTCCATAACATTTTATTTCTTCTTTCTTTTTCTATATTTTTTCACGTTCGCAACAGGACAGATTGGACTGATAATGAGGTGTAATCGATCCATCTTCGAGCTTTTAAGGATCTTATACGTAAGAAAGGATTACACGGTTTTCGGATAAAACGTATGTTGAATAATATTGCTGGACGAGAGAGCGCTGTTGTTCGATCTTTTTCAGGCCTTTGATTTGTTATTTGTATTCGTCTGTTGACCAATACCTCATGTTTTATGGAGGATATAGTGGTATGATGTTGAAAATTTTAGATGACATATCAAAGTCGTAAGTCTATTATACTAACGATCAAAGATTTCATACGACAAATGTTATCATTACCGCAACAGCATAGAAACATTGTCTGAATTCGAAAATTAACTTTACTCATTTTTCACTTTGACTGTAGGTTCTAACCGTACATTTGTACGTTACATAGTATAATATAAGGTAGATGAGAATTGCGTTTCGTTGATTGTTAAACGCGTAAACTGCCATAATATTTGCGGTGCTTCCACCATTCTGTGATAGGCTCTTTTGCCATACTCCAGTCACTATTTTTTTGAATAAATCAGTATTTTGTTAGACCGCAAAATTACGTCTCATTACTGACTTGACCGTTCCTTCTGCCTTCGCGAACGCGCAGCGAACGCGAACCACTTCTTGAGACTCGTAGGGGGAATCGTACGCTCGTACTACTCGCGTAACATTCTCCTTCGCATAAGTAGCAAAAGAAGAAACGTTACAAGGTATAGGTATTTCATTCACAATTTAGTGGAAATTTATTACTATTGTTATTATTAACCGCGTAAAAGAAAAGTTAAAAACTCTGAAGAAACTGTTGAAAGGTTCGGATAGTAAAAATGGAATTTAATAACTAATTACTTCACGTGTTAACGACGACGACGACGATTGCGATTCGAATCAAGTTGAGAAAGAATGGTGGGGGTAATACTCGTAGTCGTAGTGTCGCTCGCGATAGAGGGTAAAGAAAATGATCTAACAAGAACGATGCACATACTTTCAGCCTCGTAAGCGTTCATTTGACCGTAAGCAACATTTAAATGAAAATGCGTTTAGCATTGTCTGTCGAGAGGATTACCATGCTGGGGTAGCTGTAGCTATCGCGAGTATTCAGTGACTTACACATATCCGATTCAACGTTTCCCTACCGACGACAATAGCGAGCTTAACGCAAACTTTGTAATCAAAGGGACACACTCGAACGAAACGCGACCGCTCTGCACAATGTGTTGGCGACATTCTCTCGTTAACCGTACCAATAAGTAACATCACCTACATTCTCTCCACTAGAGATACTTCAGAAAACAGAAAAGAGAAAACAGAAAAGAGAAAAGAGAAAAGAAATCTATTCGCTTGAAAAATCTACAATTTGTAGGTACCAATAAAAAATTACGTGCAACTACATATGTATAACTAAAATCGTTATAAAGCGTGTTCGTTATGTTCAAGAAGTCTAATAGTTACAGAGCTATTAGCGAGTGACGAGGATTTCCGGAACCGGAGACTTTCGAGCTTTCGGCTCGTTTCACCTTTCCGTTTCAGCGTGGGTTCCGTTTTAGCTGTCAGCCGACACGTGAGTAGAAATTCTTGCGAAAAAAAAGAAGCCACGGCCCAATTTTAAACGAGATCCGTTCGTTTCTCTACCACCTCACTCCGTACCCCTTACCTGGCCTGGCCTGGCCTGGCCTGGCCTGGCCTGGCCTGGCCTTCTTCTGAATTTTACCGATAATTTAACGACATTGCTTCCCCTCACTGTCAACGTTTATTCTCCTTGATTTATGATTATCGCCCATTCATTCTGTGATAAACCTTCTTGTCGTCTGGAGATCCGTGCTAAACGTTGAAATCTTTTAGTCACGATGATGCGAGATGTTTTTACTTACACTCTATACATATATGTACATAATACATAATATCAACGTTTATAGCTTAAAAGAGAAACATAGGATACTCTCTTAAAATACTACGCGAGAAGATGTTGCAAGGAAAGCAATCTCCTTATCAGGAAATAACGAGCAGATAATCACGACGTCGCGTCGGGTTTGTATAATTATTCACCACCTTTAAGATTCATTAGGGAGACGCAATGATAATAATAATGACATTCGTTCGAGGTCGACTTGACTTACTCTATGTACAATATAATTAGATACGTAGAAATAATTAGAGTCAATTAGAGTGAATGAAATATAAAGAAAACTTTCCTTGGTACAGCAGTAGGATAGTGTAAATGCATAATGATGGAATTAAAAGAAACTTGTGTTTGAGAAACTCGATTCCGTCGAAAACTTGACTAGTCGCAGTTATTATTTGTTTGTACTACTTAAAATAAGGTATGATACGGTAAGTAATGATTTGATGACATAAAAATACTGTGAAATAGCATTTGTGGTATTACAAATTTGAAGGTGAAAGTTTGAAGAAAATGACTATATAAAAAACGATTTATCGATATTCTTAAGAAAAAATGTAGAATTTTTCGTTGAAACAAACAACGGGTCAACTATAATTATCTACAAGTTAGCGTTAGTATTGTCATTGTCAGGGAGATGTACATATATCGCAATTAAGTGGACGCCAAGATTGGGCGAGCAATCGGAACTTGGGTCAGAAATAGAAAAGTAAGTAAAGCCGGCAGCAATGTTAATCGAATTAACGGAGGAATCAGAAACACGAGAGACGGAGGTATTGTAGTACCCCACGTGTACACAGAAGGCGTACAAGATACCTAACCTAACCACCAAAAGAGCCTGCTAGTATTCACATATTAGATATATGTATACCAAAGCTACGCCACCCTCGAAAGTTTCGACGTCTCTCCGCTAGAAAGGTGGAACCAACCCCCATTATCGAACGTCCTGCTACCAACAGCAGTGCCGCGTCGATTCATCCCCGTGCCCCCAACGATACACCGTCGAAGAGCATCAACCAGAAAATTCGTCTTGTATCTACCCCGACGATACAAGTCTCGCTCTCGTTACGATCGATTATTTTTCTTCATTTTTCCTCATTTTTCGATTACGTAACGCTCCATGTCCTGGAAAAACCATGAAAGTTCGACCGATAACGAGTGCTGACCCAAATACGTTGCTGCCAGAAACCATCGTAAATCGTGCAGCCACGATTTAAGCTAGAAACCACCCAACTTTCATCTAACCATTCTTGTTCTTTTCAACATTTTCCACCGATTCGTTCCTACCTTTCGCTCCCTCTCTCTCCTCTCCTCTCCTCTCCTCTCCTCTCCTCCTTCCATTTCTATCGAACACTCCATCTCACACCCTTTCCATCCACAGTGGAAACTGGGAACGAAACGATCCTTTTGTTCCCTAGGGAGAAAAGAAGAAAAAGAAGAGAAAGACAGAGAGATCGTATTGGCCTTGCGCGGCTGTACGCGCGATTAGTCGAGTTTTCCAGTTCCAGATACGACGTTTTAGGCGCTGTTGGCTACGTTCCAAATTCTCGTACTTTGTGTGCACTCGCGTACTCCGTTAAAAAAAAAAAGAAAACGGTTCATCCTGGATACGCAATTGAGCCGCGTATACGCGAAAACAAACCCTTTCTTTCTTTCTGTTCACGTGGTTGGTTCTATAGAGTTCTAGATTTCTAGAGTTCTAGAGTAGCGTCAGAAAATCTAGAGTCTAGACCCTAGATAACAAGAATTGTCCGACGAATTACTACATTAATGATCGATATTATGAGATCGCTTCAAAGTTTGCATACGCTCGCGTATTATATTATAATAGCGTGTACATACGCACTCGTACATAGAAGAAGAGTGTGCGCTGGTAATGCGTAACCGATTTCGAGCGAACGAGCGCACGCGCCTCGAAATGGTCAAACGGAAAATCCTCTCTTTCGTTCGCCACCGTTCCTTCCTTTCCTAAGAAATCTCTAAGACTCGATTGCACCCTTTTCCAGGCCAACTTGAAGAGGTGCCAGCTGAATCAGACACCAAATGCAACACGTATCCATGAACAACGATATGTACGCCAGATAACAAACAGCTAAGAAGATAACAATACTTTCGAATGCCATTTGATCAAGTAGGTATAGACGGCATCTCAGCGAAACTTACAAACTTACAAACTTACAGCGTTCTTAACTGGTAATATCATCCTTTCTCTTTGCATCTCTATTCCAATCCTTCGTACTATGATTCCTCAGTGTTTCGTTTCACGATTAGCTGGTGCAAATTTCCTCGGATAAAAAGAGAATTATCGACACCGAGTATGGATCGAGCTAGTGTGTGTTACGAGCGTGGGTGTAAAATTGGCCCAGTCACACGCATGCGTCCAAGCTTGCTCCACAAAAGCTTCTTCGAGCTGTTTCTCCGTCGCGTGGCGTCGCGTGGCGTCGCGTGGCGTCGCGTGGCGTCGCGTCGAGTCGCGTCATGTCGCGTCGAACAGGTGTCGTCGTTTCATTTAGAATTTCCTAAGAAAATAATGCCAACGAACCGATTAAATCGCAATCATACTCCAAGGACAAACGTAAACGACAGTCTGTTTGTTTCCAAGGAATCCTCGGAAATTTCGTTTGCTAAAAGTTAAATGTTCGGCAAATGATCGTGGATTACGTGGGCTGGTGAATTATACAGGGTAAAGCCAAACATCTGCGGTAAGGACCCATATCCGTGTAATTTACACCGAAACGAGATACCAACGTGTACATACTCGTCGTTGTCCACCGATCGTTATTATCCTTCTCTAAACGGACTTTTATTTGTGGCAAAGATGTTGGCCAGATATGCTTCAACGCTATCCAGAATTATTTTCAATTAGAATTATTTTCTAATTATGTATTCTGATACATAGTAAGATAACAAATAGACAGAAAAGAAATTAATGTGTTTATTTGATTTATTTTAATTGCACCTTATCCCGATCCTTTGGCTGTACAAAAATCCTCCTTTTTTTTTTTTCTTTTCTACATACATATACTACATACATTTCAGTAAGAGTATCATTTTTTCATTGGCTAACCTGACGTTCAATTCTTCGCAACTATCATAATTACTACTATTGATTGCACAAAACACAAGAGCATTCAAGTTTCCTCCAAATGGTAAGTTCGTTTGACACAAGACGATTTACCATCAGTTGTAAAAATGAAAGTGAACAACGATAGTTAACGATAAATGATAAAAAAGAAACAAAAGATCTATTCTAATGAGAAATCAAATTATCCGTGAATTTCATATTATCATTGAACGATTAACGATCAACGATCAACGATCACCGTTCTAGAAATTAAATAATTATTAATTTTACTTGTTTCCTGTTCACGGAAAGAAAGTGTTGATCGGTGGTGCCATCTTCCGACGTCCAACCACCCTGATAAAAAACAACCCCTGCCAACTTGTAGCCTCGTGATAACGATTGATTCCTCGTTCTGGGAAATGGCAAGGAATCCGTGTAAATCTAGTGGAAAGACGAGTTATCGTAGGTCAGAAAGCAGTTCCTCGAATGCCACGTAGCCTCGTAGCAATAATTTCTTTGGGAGAAGCAAGAAAATACAGAGAGAAACGCAGATGGGGGAATGAGTTTAGTCGATAGACTAAAACTTACAAACTTCCTGGCTTTCCTCCTGGCTTACTGCTGTTAATTACAGGATTTATCAAATTTCTGAAATTAGTCTGAAATAAATTTCTTTCTACAACGAGTGGACGATCAATTAGAAAAAAAATACTTTTTAATTTTTTCCACCAATTCTCGGTAGATATGTAACACGGGGTTGAAGAGGATCTGACGATGAGAAGAGACTATGATAAAGACTTTATACCGCGTTTAACGAGAATTAAGGGAGAGCGAAAGGGATCGGAAGGAAAACCGAAATAAAGTTTTGAACGCGCGAAGCCACAAGGAAACGGAGCGAAAGGTGGAGGCGTTTAAAAAGAGAGTAGAAAATCTGTATTCTCGGAATGATTCATAAATAGTTTATTTTGGTAGCAGCCTCTAGCAGGGAATCGTTAGTTACGAGCCGAGGTTACCGTTTCCATGTGGCGCCGCTCGTCTTCTCGTCTTCTCGTCTTCTCGTCTTCTCTCTACAAAACCACGTGCGTGCAACAACACTACGGAGAGACAAAGATGAAAAGTAACCACGGATCAATCCTATATCCGATATTATACATTACACTTTTTCTTCTTTTTTTCCAGATGTATAACCGTTCGGTGTAAGTATAGAAGCAAAATAAAAAGCAAGAAACGGTGTTCGTTCACCGTTCCAATATCCTGTAATAAAATTTTCAAACCAACTAAGTAGGTACATACTGCGATCGGTAAAAATGGTGCTCTGATAAATGTTGATCGATAAATTTGAGAAATTCATATATGTAGAGATTTTTCAAGACTTTCAAGCAACATACATACATTGTTCGGTCACAGGGATAGGGAGAACGATATCCGGATGATAAAAAATGAATAACCATGATTCGTATAGCCAATCGGCTCTCCTCTCCTGATGTTTCTACAACGAAGCATAAGTGGAGTGGAAAATGAAGCCGAAATTCAGATAAACGTTTGAAAACGATTAAGTGGCCGCTTTATAATTCTACGCGTATATTAAACAACCGCGAACCGGTTACATATCCATAATGGTATTGAGTATTGGGAATACTTAACGATCGCGTTAACCAAATTTTCAAATGAGCCGCTTCCTACGTACCATCGATTGGTAGATGCACGAACTATGTATTGTTGGTGTGCCTAAAATCTGATTAGCTAAGAAGCTAAGAAGCAACCCGATAAAATAGGCCGCTAAGCACAGCAAGTATGTATTGTACACATACATAACATACATATGTAGACAGTTTCGCGTCAGTGTAATCGAATCAGAAGCGAGAGAAGTTAGGACAGCGCCAGCACGGAAGAGGTTCGCAACGAAAGAAACTGGAACGAGTTTAATTTGCATATCTTCCGAATGCACAAACAACTCGGTGAGCTGACACGTAACGAAATTTTATATTTCAGCTGTAATAAAGGGAGAGAGGAGGGAGAAGCCTCGTCGAAATTCTTTCGCGACAAAATATTCGCAGAGCTACGCTAAGTTTTCTAATTATACCCGAAGAAGGTTTGCTTTTCATCGTAACACGATGTAACGCTGCGCGTTAACGTGTCTCGCAACCAAGTGTTTGCACTTTGGCTTTTTCGAACAATAAGAGAACGAGAACGAGAACGAGAACGAGAACGAGAACGAGAAGAAGAAGTGACTCGCGTGTCTTTAGTGGGGAAAAGAAAAAATAAAAAAAAAAAAAAAAAACCATCAAGTATTTGTCGGCTACGGGTTGACGAACTTGAAAGATTCAGGAACGCGATAATTCTCGTCCAATGGAATAAACAGCAAGTGCTCTTTCGTTTTAAAAATAAACGGAAATCAAGTGAAAATGAAAAGTATTTCGAGCCGAAAGGGCTTTCGAGCGTAGCTAATTCGGTAAGGACGCGAATACGAAGTTGGTTCAGAGACAACTGGGAATATTCGGTCGAAACGATTCAAAGTGACGTAAATAATCGTTTGAAATGGCGCGGCGAATAAAAACCGTTTCCGTTCGAGCAAACTCGTTGCATCAGTTTGCCTTACCTTGTTCGCTTTTGCTCGCGATGCATCCCCCGAGGCGAGTCAATTTCAGAAGGAGAGAAATGAAAATATCTATTCGTCGAAACGACAAGAAAACTACGCCAAGCAGCCTGGTATACATATAAATCAACCCGTTATGTGTACATACTTACTCGCTCCTCGACGAGGACGCGACGCGACGTAAGGAGATCTGTTTGCATGACGAAAGTATCCGCGAAACCAGTCGATATTCTTGAAAATCGGTACAAGACCAACTACAACAGAAGCAATGTTCGAATAAAAAAGACGGAACGGGTGGAAGTTATCGATTCTTAAACCTTTCGAAACTTATTATAATACATCTCTCTATTATTATAGTTATCGTAACTTTGTCTTTTTACACTTGAAATCATTTTCTTGCAATTTGCAATTTGCAATTACCAATTGTTAACTGACTGATTTACTAATTGACTAATTGATTGATTGATTGATAGAACGAATATGTAGATGGCACAGGACACGGCAAAATGTCCGATCATACTAGAAATTAATAAATATTTGCGAATCACTTTGTTTCGAATACGACGTGTTAATTACGTGCCGGTACAAATGCCTCGAAACGCATTTAATGCGGCTCGTTAATTTCCCGAAAAACAGGCCGTCGCGTCGCGTCGCGTCGCGTCGCGTTGCATCAAAAGATGAATATTCGAAATGCCATGGACGATCCAGTTGTATTGTCAAATACGACACATAGGTACACGGCTCGTTTGTTCCGGTCGCTCGTGATTCGGACGAAAATTCAACGATATTCAACCGATCGCATCGGTTCGTCAATATAGAAATCGTCAATAAATGAGTGCCTAACTAACATTTTGGAAAACAACTTTACAAAGGACAAATTAATTTGGAAATATGTACTTTGTTGTAGACTTGTCTAGTGGTGAAAAGAAACGTTAGAAAAGTTGAATTTTTCAACACCGGCATAGCTTTTTGCATAATAAAACGATTACGTGGCTCGAATTCGCTTTGACGTAATTGATCTTGACGTAATATCGCGAATTTAAGCGGATAAACCAGTTTCCCGCGTTAATAGGCTCGTTTGAATCCACAGATGGGGTTCGCTGCAAACAATTTGCCTGAAATTGCCGTACGTGCGCGATTCGTGGAGATAAGCACTGGAGAGAACGGAAACGGCTCTCTTGAGGACACGACCAAGCGTCATCTCGTTGCTACCCTCGCTACCTCTTCTTCGTGTCTTACAAAAATTTCCCTCCACGTTACTTTGCACACTTGTCAACTTTTACCAAAGACCGAGGAAAAAAGAAGGTTGATCGTCTACTTTGCTTAGAAATTCTCCAATTATCATTTTTTTCGCCTTTCTTAACTCGTTCAACTTGAACGGTAACTGAAAACTAACACTTTCCTCAAACGTACACTAATTTTTAGAAACACAGAAAAATATAAAATTTTCAATTTCACATCCTGTATTTATTCTACCTACCTATCTTCTATTATTTGACAAGCAGAAAGAATGGAATACGAGCACACCGATTGATAAAGCAATCTTTACCTTTTTCTATCGTACTCTTTGCGAAGAAAAGAAAAAAAGATGATTGGACAACTTTCAACAAGTCTCTCCCACACCCTTATCGGTTTACCAGCTGCTTTTCACCGAAACAACTTGCCATCGAAGTTGCTTCCGTTGCTTCCGTTCCTTCCGTTCCGGCTGTTACGATTAACCTTGGAAACGATTACGAGCAACGGTGAAACGGGCTTTGTTTCGAGCCAGAGGGTAAGATAAACATAATTGAAAAACCGTGCGCGCAGTCCCCCTTTTTTTTCTTTCCCTCCCGGTATGTGTGTGTTCGTGTTCGGCGATTAATCTTCGAGCAAACGGGGTAGAGTGAGAACGGTTGAGGAAAACGGCATAAATTTTGGAATAGTAGAAATTCATGGACGACTTTTTCATATATAAAAAAAAGAGGAAAGTACCGTCGGTATTCGGTGTAACGCGGCTAAAAATTCCAGCTGCCTTTGAGCTCGAGATAAACGCGTCTTTCTACAAAGAGAAATCCTAAAAGTTAGCAGCATCCCTGTCTGCCGCCTAGTTTGGCTCCACCACCTACACCTACACCTACACCTACACCTACACCTCCACTGACGTTATTCGTTGGGAAAGTGGTGGAAGGAGAAAGAGAGCGCGATGAACGTAGAAATTGAGAGAAAACAGAGGAACGAAGGAAAGTAACGACTGAGAATCAACGATATAAGAAAAAAGAGAGGAAAACAATACAGGAAAATGAGATACGGAGGGATGCTGAAAGAAAAACAGAAGAGTAATGGAGAAAATGAGAGACGAGCCAACGATGAATTCGATACTAACGATAAGAATAAGGAAGGAAGAGACTTGGAATATGTAATGAAGGATTCGAGCTTCGAACATTAAACGAAAGTAAACTCTGGTATTTTTGAAATTTTAAACAGACCAAATTGACTCTCTCGAGTTGGTGAAATTCATTAAACTATACTCAACGTCTCCCTCGATACACCCCGCGATACAACTACCCCAAACGCGATATCGAATCTTTGTACACCTTCGACTAAATTGCTAAAAAAATTCACGACACAGAAAACAGTTGATCGCGTGCGTACAAAGTAGAATAGAAAGCGAAAGAAAAAAGTAAAAGCAGAAGTAGGGAGGTCTGAAGTATCAAAAATTGATCCCTCCGACAATGAGTCGTAGGAGTAATGTAGGAGTAATCGATCACCTTTATCACTTACGATTAAATTCCACTACTTTTATTTCCAATATCAAAGTAAAGAATTAAGTTTAGAAATGAATCGTTAATATCCAATTGGCGTCTGTTGGAGTGACACAATCACGTAAAGAGACAAAGACCCTAAAGTCATGAAAATTCCATTAACAATATGAAATAAGAAATAGAAGAAATTGTAAAAATAGGAGAGAAAGGTGGTGGCGGTGGGGCGGTGGGGCGGTGGTGCGGTTGCGGGGGTAGAGGAGAATCGGAATAGAAGCGAGAGGAGGGAGAGCCGGGGTCGACCCTGCGCACAGCTTCCCAAGTCCACCCCGAAGATTCAGTCGTCGTTGGTCGTCGTGCGGCAGAGGAGGACCGAGGAACGCCCGGTCGAAGCACGTTGTTCCTCTTTTTGCCTCGTTCTCCTCTCTCTCTCTCTCTCTCTCTGTCTTCCTCATTTTCCAATCTTCCTGTACATGTCTCTCCTTTTGCCAGACGCACGCTCGTTGCCTCCCTTCGGGTCCGTGCGTGCCACGGCGACGAGTGAAAACGCGAGCTGCGAAGAGGACGCGGTCGTTCCGCGTCCCAAAGTCAACTGCTATTCCCAAATAGCCGAATAAATTCGTAGCTACGAAATCCTCGATAACAGAATAATTCAATTCAATTCAATTCAATTCAATTCAATTGGATCAGGGGAAAAACCGGGTAAAGAACCTTTAAAAAGGACACCCTGTGCACGAACAGAGAAAGCTACGGCCATAGAAACGTCGACGCCGGTCTGGGTTTGCCACAGTCTCTCCCTCTGTCTCTCTTCCGACGCGACGCTTTTACGTATTTATACGCGTATCGCGACGCGAAGCTAAGGGTAGCTAGTGCCAGTGGCCGCTTTATTGTCGTGACAATAGTGTTGGTGTTGGTGTTGGTGTTGGTGTTGGTGGTAGTGGTAGTGGTAGTGGTAGTGGCGATGGTGACAGTGTGGGTTTAAATTTCAACCGCGTGCTCGTACGTGAGCCATTATACATAACAGGGCTACACGGGCATTCTCGCTAAACGACAGGGTATGTGACCACGATCACTGATACATCGATACGAATTTTTAACCCCCCGTCAAAAAAGGGATTATGTATTTGCTCGTTCATTCAACTGGTCGATATAATATATCGCGTGCGTCTACGTATGCGTGTACTGTGTCTCGACGAGAGGATTCTCGAGTGCGTGTGTGTCACACTCATTGTCAGAAACGATAGTGAACGAAGCTTCGATCGAACCGGCACAAAAACGGACGAGATATGTATGTATGTATGTATGTAGTCGTCTCGAGTCCGCGTCTCATCGCATCGGCTTGGTGCAACTCGAAGCAACTCGAAGCAACTCGAAGCAACTCGAAGCGCGTTTCGATACGACGCGACGCGACGCGACGGCTCGAATGAATGGGTCAAAGAATCGTCGCGATTCACCACGATGACAGGGAGAAACGGTAAAGTTTCAACCTTTTCTCCAGACGTTGGAAGAAAGTTTCAGCACGGTTCCGCTAGTAAAAAAGTCGGTTTGAAGGATGCTTCTACGTGAGGGTAAAACGAAAGCAATATTTACGTCGCTCCGCGATTTATGCTTTCAACGACTTTTCTCTCTTTCTCTTTTTGTCTTTCGAGCACCGCAAAACTGCTCAGCCTGCTGCTAGATGAGAATCATAGCTCGTGGGCATTTCGTTGAACAAAACTTGAACGTTGATCTTCTCCGAAAATCGGTGTTCTCTTTCAGAGGATACGATTCAGAGTTTGCCTACGAGAATCGTTCCTTATAATGGAACACCCAGAGGCGACAATTGCTTCGGAAAAAAAAAAAAATGTGTTGCTGGTAGATTGAAAAAGTTCGATTAGACAAAACAACGCGATCGATTACAACTGGCGACAGACCACTCACCCCTTCAGCTAATAGAAGATAGACCTTTTTCCAACCAGTCAATGATGCCTTTTCCTATATCGTTTGAAAGCTTGTTACATTAGACGGAAATGTAGTGTCGGAATCTCGGCTCCATCTACTTCCCGTGCAACGGGAAAACGTAAATCGGTACCTAAACATTACCGATTCTTCGATACGCGAACTCGGATTTCGAATGCAGCTCTTCAGACGTAGGGAAAGAGTGGATGGGTATACAGGGTGTATCCGAAATAAATAACCAAATCGTTTCCTATCATCGGTGTAATTTTAGTTCCGTTTTAATCTATTAATTATTCTATTAAATGAAATTCGTGGCGGCCGCGGCGGTAATCGGTAAACCTCGCATCAATATGGTAACGAGTTACAAATCTATACTACATATCGCGTTACAATCCGTTTAACCTGTTACCTAACATTATTAGCCTAATAATGATATTATGTAACATAATCGATATATTCTGATTATAAAATATTCGATTATTCTCTATCGCTAGCCTTGGCCAGCTATTTCTGAAACACTCTGTATACAAGACGTATGCACATACCTACATATATGTACATATGTATATATGTATATATGTATATATGTATATAGGAGGGCAGCTTTGCATTATGGAAATCCACGAGACTTTACGACTTTTCGAAGATATCGCGTACATTTTCTTATCTCGGTTTAAGGCTCTCCAGGAAACGTTTATCTCCCTGGCGTGTAAAGAGGATGGAGAGACTCCGTAAAATCAGCAATGATCTCGCTTCATGGCAAGATACAACCCTTGCCAACCCCTCATCTATCCCTACGCCCTACGCGTCAAATATTTATACTAAAGCGTAGACTGTAGATAGATCCGAAGGAAAAAGTATTTACAAACCACTTTGCAGTTAATATCGTTTCGAGGTTACATGCATAATATTAATCGTAAGTGCTTGCATTCGATTGCGTTCGATTGCGTTCGATTGCGTTCGATTGCGTTCAAGTTCGAGCGAATATCGGTTCACCAAAGAGCAGACAGGCACCATCAAACGAGTGCTGTTCAGACTGTTTTACCCTTCTTTTTTTACTCGAGAATGGCCAACGTTCGCGTCGAATATCGGCCACTGCAAATGAGATTCGTGAAAACCGAAAGGTGCTCGCGTGGGGATCGGTCGGACCAACGATTTCTTTTTCTATTCCTACTTCTCGCGAAAAACCCTCTTCAGGTTCGAAGGTAAACGAAAAGGAAAAAAGAGAAAAGAGAAAAGAGAGGGTGGCAAGTCGCAAGCTGACGGGGTTCTTTAAATGTTTAGATTGCCGGCTCGAGAAACCCTTTTCCCCCTTTTGTTCGAATTCCGGTAGATCGACCTGCAACGTTCGAATTTCATGTTTGCCTTTCACACATTTTTTTAACGGATTTTTCAACTACGCTCGATTTTTCGCGGTAAATAAACACTGAAAATTCTCGACGATCCTTACCTACCTATCTCTATCGATAATATTTTCTAACTAACGTAAAGGAACCGTCGCGTCGCGTCGCGTCGCGTCGAACAACAGGAAAGTTTCATTGGTGAAAATGAAATTTCGTTTTGCATCTCTACCGTCAATTTTTATGTAGTTCTCAAACTTTGTCGACTCGTGAAACAATGGCTTTTTATTATTACCTAAATTATATGTACCTATACATATACAAAATCAACGCTTCAAATAAAAGAAACGGCACTCTTGACTTTTCGAGAAAAGAGTAGAAAAATTCGCTACTCGAGCAAACGATACAAGTCGCGTAACCCGAAAAGCTGTTCCTTTGCTGATTAACACCTTTTCCCTTACAATATCGTATCGTATCAGACTTTATACGATATGCAACAAGCTAATGTTTTCACGAGAGAGAAATTGTAAGGGAAAAGTAGAACTGACAGCAGCCGTACAGGTGTCTGCAACCTTTTTACATCGTTGCCTTTGGATGTCGTCCTTTCAGAAACGAGCGAGTTCACCGAAGCAGGAAACGAGAAGCGTACGTACACGATGCCAGGCAGCATCTCGGCAAAGGATAAAACTGAACCAGCAGCGAGTGGAACGTCGTCGTCGACGCCGCCGTCGTCGTCGTCGTCGTCGTCGTCGTCGTCGTCGTTCTTGTCCTCGTCGTGGTCATTGATGTCTAACCGACGTCACTCACGGCAATCCCGTTCGATTTTACACTTTTATACGAAACAAGTTGCGCTCATCATTTCCGCATTGTTCCGGTCCGGATGTGTCCTCTGATTCGTGGCCGAAAATAAAAGCGGTCGAAAGTGGTGAACGTTGACTGTGCATTAGAGACTGGCCACGATTCCTCTTTTCGTATAACTAGCCAGAGTGTGGAAGCTGTGCGTGATCCACGACAAGGTGAAATGGATCGGAAAAGTACGTCTAACTCGGCTGTAAATAGAGCTTCGTAATTCCCATCACGCTGCCTCGATATCCCCTTAACAGGCGAAATTCGTCCCTATAACTTATCCTATCTCTCTACTACTGATCGAACTGAACTGGAACGTCGAGAAGAGGAGACAGAAGGCTAAAATCGAAGAAGAAGACTCGTAATGTTTCTCAACGACATGAAGCTGCTAATGTTCTTAGCGGTAACGGCCTGCCTGTTGGGTTACTGCCAAACGGATGAAAAAGGTAAGGTATAGGACGACCTCTTTTGAACGATCACGAAAGAACTCTCTGTAAATCTGGAGAATACGCGATGCGAAAAACCGACAGAGATGAACTTTTATGGTCAGACGCAAATGTACTTATCGTTACAACGACGCCGATCACGGCGACGCTGACCTCTTTCAATGCTCCCCTACCTGATGATCATTCACCACAGATAGAATATGAGTTTTACTAATTTTTCACTCATCCAAACGAGAGCTTTGCCAATTTTCAAAGTCAAAGGTTCTTTGGATTCTTCAGTTTTATATCAACTGATCTTACTCTGTGAAGATCAACGATATGTAACTTGTACATATACTATGTAATTTCATTTCATTTTATTTCAAATCAAGTAAAGTCACATACTTATTTTTTTTTGCATTATGGTTAGAGATGTCGCCAGGCGAAAAGAAAAAAAAAAAAAAGAAAATCGGTAGACACGTTGCATACGCGAACGTAATAACAAATTTCAACGGATGTAAATTAGTTTCTCGCGGCGTCGTCGCCCACGGGAAAATGTTCATTTTGCCGGTAATTTGGTAACTGTTGACTCAACGTATCAGCCAAGAGACGAACGAATAAAAGGGAAGCTTTCTCCTCGTTTTTAATTAGACTCATCAATCGGCGAGACTGAAAAGCATTCGCCGACGATCGATTTCGATGGTAAAACAAACGTAACAGAGAATATGGGGAAAGGTTAATTAAAAAATTAACTTGGATCGAATCGATAGAGAGGAACGAAACGAAATGAAACGAAACGAAACGAAACGAAACGAAACGAAACGAAACGAAACGAAGCGAAACGGAAATAAATCGAAACCGAGAGAGGATTAACCGTGCTACAATACGAGATACTCTCGCTTCTGTTCTAGAACGTCGATTCAATACGAAAACATGACGGACAGATACGCCTTCGATCACCTATAATTGCAACGATATCGTCTTTCCCTTGTATCCTAGCTTCGATCGAACTGGATTTAATAACCCGTTACAAAACACCTTATCTACAGAAACTACTTGAAAAGTAATATGTAATACGTATTATTCTTCTCAACTGTACGTGTTTCATCAATTGAATAAGCAAATGAAGAACTGATTACACTAACTCGATAGACAAGAGAAATCTCTCTCCTTGCTTTCTCCGCTTTCCTTTCTGCTAAAACTCCATGTTTGATAGAAATCAGAAATCAGAAATCAGAAATCAGAAATCAGAAATCGAATGGACCAAGAACAGTTTACTATATAAAGCTGATAACTCTTGCTCGGGTGTTGACGGTTATGAGTAAACCCAATCAACTCATCGTTCCCTCGGGATATTTTACGTCAGAAGGTTTTCAACTTCAGCATCGTTCGATAACCAACACGATATATGTATGTATACCTGATGTAGATTACCTAATTGGCCCTTTATCGATCGACTAAACAGACAACAGCATTGGGATCATTTTTCACACCGATTTTTAAAGAGATCATTTTTGCAATTTCCTCTCAAAATACAAATAGTCAAAAGACAAAAAGTCAAATTTATTAGATAGGTACATACATCGTATCTATAAGAGATTTAAAGCACGATGTTAAAAATGAAATCTTTCAACAGTTTCTTCTCGCTTTGATCGCAAAGTTTCGTGACACTTTCAGCTTCGTCAAAGTTTCATCAAAGTTATCAGCGATTTTACAATTGAAGAAAAAAAACTTTCGACTTGAGAATTGTGTCAGATTTAACTTGGAAAACTGTTAATTATCCATAATCATCCATTTTCAATTCATAGCTTTGGTATTTCTGTAACGATTAAACATATTGAACAGACATCAATCGAAACAGAAACCGAGACAGAAATGGGCCAGTAGCAATACGAGTCTAATCAATTTCACGTTTATCTCGCGTTAATTTCGTTCGCAAATTAATAACGATCCGGCACGAAACACGGTTCAAGAGTCGTCCTTTTTCCGAAATCGACAGCTTTTTCGATCGAAAGGCGGCTATCCACGGATTTTGTTTAAATTAAATGCGACCACCGGCTTAATCACCGGTTGATCACCGTCCAAAAGCCAAATTCGTCCATGTTTGATGAAATTTCGCGCCTACCGCCTCGATTACCTCCATAATCGGCAATACCGTCTTAATCCCGATACGAAATATACCACAATTTACACCATCGATTATTTCAAAATAGACAAAATGTTAAATAGCTAATATAAATGATTGATAACTTTTCGAAAAAAAAATCATCAAAGGTTCGAAAAGAATGGAAAACGTGGTTCCATTATGTATGTATTGTAGAAACATTATCGCTGTGTTCGCGATACACTTGACTGTCTGTAGTAGGCAAATTAGAAGCGAGCAAAGCTTGTAGAATTCCTCGAAAGGTCTGACGTCAGACTGTTAAGAATGCCGTTTATTATATCGTCGTTTCTCAGCTCTATTTTATCAGGGTAATTAGCAACCGATAGCAGAAAATCTACCTGTAATTGGATAAGCACCTCGACCTGGTTATTTCTAGGCTACGCCTTGTATAGTTAAACGAGAAAATGAACACGAACAGCGAACGGAAAAAGTGAAATATACGCGAGCGATAGAATCGTTCGATTTTTTCTTCTCACAAGCCTAATCAAAACTTGGTTAGTTATAGTATATACATATATGTATATACACATATATGTATATGGCGAGAAAGAAGATATTACTTGTAGTTAATAATCCGTGCGGTTTTCTTAGGTCATTTATACGACGCTGGGAAGTAAAGGCTTGATAACTTGCCACGTTCCCTGTTCCACTCTTGGTCAGATTTCTTGGTACACGGGGCTCTAGATTCGAGATCTTTGCTTGAACGGCCGTTCGAAGGAGTTGAAGTCGCCCATTCATCGGTCTTGCCAAGCTTTTCAATCGCCTTTCTCTGATTTTTTTTTTCATCTTCCCTTCCCCCTTCCCCCTTCCCCGTGTCTCATTGGTTTCCTCTTTTCTCTGTATTCGATCGAACTAGATTCCACACTATGTAATGAGAAATATTTTACCCTGAATATTTCTTTAATAAAGATCAACGAAACATCAATTAAATCCTACCTGTTTGTTTATCACCGCTGCGTGTATGTACATATTTCCCTCTCTCTCGTTGTTTTTATTCGTTGCTTTTCATTAAATCCTCGGATATTTTGCCTGGCCTGGCAACGATATAGCCAGGCGAAAGGGCAAAAGTTCATTTACACGCGAGCGTGGAAAGAAATACAATTTAATGCCGATAAAAATTACGCGATTCTTTTATTCCCAACTCGAGCCGATAAATTATACATATAGGTATGTTGGTATGTATCTGACGATGAAATGGCTCGTGTTCAACCATGAATTTCAGTCTAACCCCTTGATGGATGGATGGATAGATAGTAAACAACGATTACGAGATATTTTGCTTGTAGCTGTCTATTTATCTTATATTGTAATATGTATAACTGACAATGAGAAAAATTCTGAGAAAAGTTATACAGGTTACTTGCGAAACTCGCAGTGTCTAGAAAAATTTATGTAAAACAATCCGCTCTTCTTTTTCAGACGAATTCAAACGAATTCAAACGAATTCAAACGAATGAGTGGGCAATTCTAATTTATTCGATCGTTAAAAAAAGTCGTAAAGCAAAGGATTAACCCTTTCGGGGTTGTCACGTGTCTCCTCTTAGCCACCACATCATTTGTTATTCCGAGTTAACACTCTACCAGCTAGCAGGGTGCAACGAATACATATTTGCCAAGACTTACGAGCAAAAAAGGATACGAATAAGTTAATTTTTCAATTGACTACTACAAAAATTCCTTTCCTTTATCGTTTTTTTATAATTATTCTAGGGCGTATCCGTCAGTCCTGTGACATATCCCGTCTCTGTGCTTCTAAAATGAACTTTACAGAATTAAATTAAATTCAATTAAATTAAATGGTAGGAATGAAATGGAGAAATAACGTAAAATTTTTGTAATTTATTGCAGTGTCGTTTTACGGGGCGAGCTATATTCATCTTCCAGTTCAAGAGGCCAAGGGTGCGACTGACATCAGCTTCCGGTTCCGAACTCATCTCGCGGACGCGATGCTGCTATTGGCCGCTGGCAAGACGGATTACTGCTTGATCAAACTCGAAGCCGGCAGATTGAAGGTTCGTTTCGTCCTCGATGCTTACACGTCCTATTTATAGGTCGTTTGTCCCCTAACTAATCGCGCGTGCTCATCTACTTCTCTTCCGTTTGCCATATTTGCTAAGAAATTAGACTCGCTTTGATACGTCAAAGAAGAACGAAAAAAGAAAAGAAAAAAGAAAAAAGAAAAAAGGAAAGGAGGAAAAAGCGCCGGTTAAAGCGCGCGACCATTGGGCGCCGCCGCGCCGCGCCGCGCCGCGCCGTAAAAAAGGAAAAACAAAACAGGGAGACAATTTTACTCGCACGTGTAACAACGACACTCTACGCTGCAAAGGGTAGTAGATTTTACAACTTGGATAAAAAGCGTGTCTTGATTTTAACAACGTCATGTCGTTGCACCGTTTTAGTATTCGTACCATTAAAACTTTACGGGTAAAAGCATCTTATTCATTTATTTATGTATGTACCCCAGTGGAGAGGGGGAAGAGCAATGTATTTTATTTAACAGGGAAAATAAAGCTTATCGAGAAGAAGAGGGAACAAAGAGTTACCACCACTGGCAAAGTGAAAATGGACGCGTTTAACACAGCATTTTACAATATGTAATCAGGAACATCAAGTGCACGATCGGTTCAGTTTACATATTATGCTATTATAATATTCCTAATTAAAATTGCCTGGTGATCGAGTAGAATTTTCAAGAAAATTTCTAACGGACGACCATCTACAATCTACAACGATCAAAGCATCGAAAGAAAAACGATTATGGAAGCGTGTTAAACGGCTGCGTTGGATTTCGTTTAAAGTTTAAACCAATTTCACGGTATTAAGTCCCCTCGTAAATCAACGAGTCGAGCGACAAAACTTTCAGCCAATAATGAGTTTCGTCGTTATATTTATTGTTTTTGCTTTTTTCTATCTTATTCTGTATAATAGTCTGTCACGTAGTAGATACAGAATCGTTTTATGATATTTCAAACAAACGAATGACATTACGACCCCTGTCGATCGATATTTCAGGACAAGCCAATTTTCCTTGTCGCACCGCGCCGCGCCGCGCCGCGCCGCGCCGCGCCGCGCCGGTCTGAAAAAATATATGCACGAATGACCGGTATGAGCAGTGGACGCATTTAATTCAATTAAACACGACTCGTTGAAATTTAACTTTCATACGTGTTCGCGTAAAATAAATCGTAACTTTCTATTTGCATGTAGTCGTGAAAACTGTTCATTTGGGATTTTTAATGTCATTTGGAGGATAATAAATCTAGACATTTTTCACACAACTTATAAATTTTGAATATCAAAAGAATTGACATAATTAACAATTTAATAATTATTACATTAATTTGAATGTTCGACTGTTTGACTGTTTGACTGTGTGACCAAACATCGAGTTGATTTGAAATTATACATTATAATGTGATCGAATTACATATTTGAAAATGAAATATTTCCGTTCCCCAAACAAATCTCGATTAAACACGGCGCGGAGCTTTACGCGCGTATTAAATGAGAACGCGTTATTAACGATCACCGTGACACAATACTCGTTGCACCGGAATTAAACGGGTGCACAGAGCACACCAGAATGGCATCGCGAAGAACAACGATGCACCGGGGACGATGTAGCCCGGAAGGGCCACTTTACCTTTAGGTAATAATCGTCCTCCAGCTTCAGTTAGAAATTACTATTCCGTGAGAAGAATATCAGGATGGAATACGACAGAACCCACGATACGCCGTATATATTTATGTATTATAATTGCGATAGTTCCTACAACAGATTCAACGAAATATGTATCGTTATTGGAAACCTTGGAAAATTTTGATAAAAAAGCAATCAATTGGTTTGACTGGTGAAACGAGGTTACGGAAATAAATTGACCTATTCAGCTAAAAATCGAGAGCAAACGTTAGCCTTATAAAAATCTACTGAATCGTCTACGAAATATGAAAGAAATTACGGATCAATTCGTTTACTTGATAACACCTTTCGATTCGAGTGAACGCCTGCACTTGAGATGAGAATTTACGATAAGATTCACTTCAATTAAGATTCCCATAAATTCGGCAATTTTTTCTTCAATATTCTTCAATATTCTTCAATATTCTTCAGTATAATAACGTATATTCTCGACGTTGACTAGCGAATCAATTCCAAACCTCTTTTTCTCTTTCTTTTTCATCGTAATCCAGTATCAGGACTTAACGTTAAAATAGCAACTGAAAGTGTATTAGAGCTGGCGGAGAAATATCGTTTCTCGGTCGAGCGAGAGGATCGAGCGTGAAAACCGCGAGAATCTAATTTCTGGAAGGGCTACGACGAGGAGCTTCACAGGCGGCACCGTGAGAAGACTGGTAGATAGTGGGTAGTGTCTGAGCTTAATTAAATTTGTTAAGAAGATCGTTAAGGAGGATGAGAAGGGGATAAACGACTGATTGCGAGTAAAAAGTGCAATGGAAAACCTTTTCCATCTTTGCGATTCTTCCACCATTCGATGCTCGACCTTTAATTTCGACAAAAAATTAGACACTGAAATTTACAAATTTCCATATTTCCATATTATACATACAATAAGTAGCGCGAACTTTCCAATCACCGTTGCATCGATAATGTCGACGATCGATAAGTCTTTTCTACGACCTTCGAAACGTATAAATTCGCGTTTACACTCGACCAAGTGTCGTGTCTCTCGCGTTTAATACATATTAATGGGGTTCTCCATAGTCATTGGACATTGCGCTACTACTGGCTGAACTTGGAACTCGCAAAAGCTCGCGCGTTTATTAGAAAATCGATCGCACAACGAAAAGAGAAAATTGTTGACTGCTTCCAAACGAATGTACCTATTTACGTAGCTACACCTTAAATTGAACGTATACCGTAGAAAACTTTTCTACCATTTTCAACTCACTTGTACGTACAGCTGCATAGTTGCAATAAAGTACCTACCACGCCTTTATGGTTCACTCTATAGAAAATCGACGTGGATCGTTTCACTCGATTTCCTCTCTCCCTAAAACGCATCCTCTAACTCGATAATGCAAATTACTCGATAATGCAAAACCTTATAATGATCGAAAACACCAGAAACAACAGTTTACAAGCAGCGAAAAGGGTCTATAACCTTGGATTAATTAAGTACACTAGCTACTGTAAGTACGACAACCTTTATCTTTGTAAAGGTACCTTAACGTGGAGCTTAACGTGGTCGTTTTCCTCTTTTTTTCTCGTCACCCAGACATTTTCTCCTAGATAGTTTAAATTACCTAGCCAAGCGACCGTCTTAAATAGATGCTAATTTTTCTTCTAATTTACTTAAAAGTCCGACTTGAGCACACCGAATAACTTTCGTAAATAGAGGAAGGATAATACGGTATAATATGTAGTTGTCTGATTCTTTATTAAGTACTATACGGAAATGTTTCTCTCACAGTTCTTCTGTGAGTTTTTTGAAAACCTATCGAAGAATATTAAAAGAATTCCATTAGGTACCCTCGATCTATTGAGAGGAAAAGAAAAGAAAAGAAAAAACACGTGTGATAAACGAGCAACCGATGGCAATCTGAAGGAAATCAATATTCAAAGCGTTTTACAGAGACGAAATTTTACAGGCCGCATACATATTATATAAACCGGAAGAGGTATGATGGCAGAAAGAAAGGTATGAAAAATGAAACGTCGCGTCGGATGTCGCAGGTTTTTGCTGGATCGAGTTGCCGAAAAATTGAAAAATATATTGCTGGCACGAGGTGACCGCGCGCGATATTTCAACCTTTTCCTCGTCAAAATACATATGTATTTTTGAATAAGAAAAGAAAATAGTCTGATAATAAAAAAAAGAAATTCTTTTTAATTACAGGTGCACATTAATCTAGGCGCAGGTGAGAGCGAGATGGCCAGTGCACGTGGATTAACATTAAACGACCTAAGTTGGCACGAAGTAAACCTGACTAGAAGAGAGGCCAACATAACTTTACAAATCGATGTGATACACACGACCAGATCCCTTCTACCGGGACGTTTCTTCGAGCTCAACATACACTATGGTGTCTTCATCGGGGGACAGGGTGATTTCAACGAGCTATTTCTAGGTAAGACGCCAACAGCAGAGCAGCAAGCTTCACTGACTCACTCGAATAAATCAGAGTTGGCCGCGTCCATTCGTTAGAGAGCCGCTAAGAAAAACCAGTAGTAGTAGTAGTAGTAGTAGGTACATACCTAGGTATTTCGTTCACTTATTTCGAAACTTATTTTTTCGTAACTTTTTATGTTAAAATTTCCAATATCTTTAATAAAGTACAAAGTAGGAGCTACCGAATGAATCAGTTGAGATTCATTGCACAAATATTATAGCTCCTCTTTTCAAATAAAAATGCCACTTAAGGAGATAAAATATTGCTCGTTCATCTCATTCTGTACTTATCGTATGCTTGAACGATCTTGAATGGTTTTTATATCTGGTTAAACTTACCTGGTTTAACAGTGGTTATTGCAACAGGGGTGGAAAGATAAAGCATCCCATTTAAGGATACAAATATACTCTGTTAATCAGATTTTCAACAACCTTGACACTATACAATCATTCGCTAACAACCGTAAAACTCTTATACAAGACTTTATTCTTCGTCCTTTCACAGATTATAAAATCGTTTCTTATGGAGCATGATCTACATAGAGATATCGGTTGATTGCGAAATCAAAGTCTTTAGGAATCAAAATGATTCCAGCTAGACGACGCGACGGCAAAGACCAACAAAGTAGTTGAAATAGGTGAGCGAGGTAGTGACGCGTACAGAGTCAAATTGAATACGATCGGTAGAAACAGAGAACACCTAGTGACACCCTCTCCTCCTCCACCCTGGGCGACGTTATCACCCGAAGCATCTCGCGCAACGCTGGACTACCGGCACCAAATTCAATTTACATATTCATGACAATTCATTTGTACCCCATGCTACGACATAGCCAACCCCCTTGAAAAGCTCTTATTAGTTCTCGTTGCTTGCCTGAACCTCGTTCAATTCTTGCATCAAACAAGTAAGAACTGACGCGACGCGACGATGAGAAGAGGTCGAAATGTTAATAAGAAACAGGAAACTCTATTCTATTTTCACTTTTTATCAATTTTTATCAATTTTTATCAATTTTTATCAATTTTAATTAAGCAGAAAGAGAGATATGTTTTAATTTTCAAAAGGAATAACATAGTAGTCATGTTCGTAATTTGCTGTACCTAATCAATGATTGGCGTTTCAAATTCAATTCATTTCAAGCGACTGTAGACGAGCTACAATTAGAGGTGATAAAGACTAGTTACCTACAATTCTGAGAGTGCAATCAGAGTTTATGAAATAATGAAATAATTTTCTTTTCCTTTCTTATTTTCGTTATTTCTTAGGACACACGGACTACTTAAGAGGCTGCATGGCCGACATAACGTACAACGGAGCTCGGGTAATAGAATACGCCAAGTCAAGAAAAGGTCAGTCCGAGGCTACCGCTGTAACGTGGGGTTGTTCACTGGAATTCGACGGTACAAGAAACACGGAAGTCAGTTTCGTCGAGGACGGCGCGTTCACGGCGATTCCAAGACCCATTCCACGCTCGGGTTCAAAGTATGTTCTACCTAACTAAAGCTCCCTTTCGTCCTTTCGTCTTGTCGTTCATTGATATTCGAAGCTACTTACTTACTTACTTACTTACTTACTTACTACTGCAATATTATATGTACCTATGTACCTATATAAAAAAGTTTTTGAAAATTTTCATTTTCATACTAACGGTAACGACGTGTAGATTGGTCAATTAAGATAGGCAGAAATTCTGCCATTTAGAAAGAGAATAATCTATCAAACTAATATTCCATTTCGTAAACATTTATTCCAGCGAAATATTCGGTTTAACGATACACTTGACGAGCAAATACACCCAGCTAAATGAGATCTTCTGTTTAGGAAAATTTCAGGTTCAACAAAGTCTCCTCTTCCCTCCTGCTTCACGGTTCTCCCCGAAACGGTTAAATAGTTGTTATCGGTGCGCGGCGGTTTTAGGAACTGTCGATAGACGCGAAACTAACGACAATGTTTGATACGTGTCCGGTTAAAGCCGTCCGCGTCGGTGAACGTGAAACTCACGATCAGTTTCCGAGTCAATTTTAACACCATGCTCGCAGAGTATTTCATGCGTTCATCAAAACTGTCCAACACGCTCGAGTTACCGTACGCCGTTTACTAAAGCGTTAATAATCCGATTTTTATTCTTTCGATTCAATTCATTCGAAATGCACACACAGCTTATCTAATTGATCGATAGGTGAGGGATAGGTGGGTGCAAATGCTTCGCAAAGAATCGTCGAGTCTTTTAACTTGACAACAAGAATGTTGTTAAAGGAATGTATAACAACGCTCGTTGCAATCTCCTACTTTGATTCCATGCTTTAGAATTTAGAATAACAAAGAGGTTGGAAAACAAGTCGTTTGATCGACCAGGCGAGTTGCAAAGATAAACTCTTTCCGAGTTCATATGGCCGATGAAAAAACGCTGGTTGCGAAAACAAAACCGTATATTATTCATAGTAACGTTATGTCGCGGTCGGAAAATGTTATCGCTCTGTTTCCATAAATACGGATACGAAACCAAGTCAACAAAACAACAAAGTGAATCAGATGTACTATGTATATCTATACTATATGTATACTACACGTATACATACACAGTATATGCTGTATGCTGAAATTAACTTGATATGCTTTATATGCTTTATATTGTATATATGTATATTGTCGTTAGATGGATTAGTAGCTGCGTTTTAGTCAAAACCTATATGTACATATACATATATTTTACTGTTTGAACGGCAAGCGGTAAACAAGTAAGGGAAGCTTAATTCAATTGAAGGCTATAGCTGTAAAGTGTCGTCTGACCCGAGTATTGAATAAATATTGAAAGACGTTCGAGGCTATTATTCAACCATCGATCTATTCTACTTGATAATTCCTTTTGTTCAAGCTGATAACACTGTTGGAAACACTGTTGTCCTTCTTAATTGAAGGAATTTTTTTCGATAAACCGATAGCTTTTCATCTCGTCATCTTTTCGTAAATTTCTATTTTTAATATCTATAGATATTATCTTTGATAATCCTTAATAATAATCTTAAGGATCGTGACTCGCCTCATCGTCGCGCGTCGGTGAATAAACGTGCAAGTACTTACCTGTTGCATATCTCCTTCGCTTCTCACTTGATTTACACGTTGAAAATCATTGGACGTCCGGCACTGATCGACTCTCGCGACACACACTGTTCACATAATATATGTACATATGTATAATCAACTTCCACGCACCGGCCATTCATTTAATCGTAAAAATTAATAAACATATGAATATAGATACGTACCTCGACTGTTTTATGTCCATTCGTCCGCTCGTGTATGTATGTACATACATACAATACAATATGTATGTACATATAACAGCAATTCTGAAACATTAAAAACTGTATCAATTTTGAAGGAAATATTCGAGACCATCCAGGGGAATAGGGGAAAATAAACTTTGTCAATTACTGAAAGAGATCGAAACAGTAATTCGAAATGCTTGAACGGTTAAAATACTCGAAATTTCGCTGAAACTCTACATATTAATTTAACGGTTTAGCGAGTCCATTCGAACGGGATTTAACGTTTTAACGTTATTCTACATAATATGTATGTAGGTACATACACTTATTATCGTCTTAATCGTTATCAAACTTTCAAAGAGGTGTATAGTCTTAGTTTAGGACTTTTACTCGCGTTCTATTAGTTGAAATTCGGTAGTAGTTTCGATCAAGTTGTTCCTTAGAATTTTATCCGAGCCTCGTACCATTTCCAGATGGGAATTCGAGTTGAAGAGCGGTGCAGAGAGTGGTCTACTGCTATATAACACCGGTCAATCGTCGTACGCCGATTACCTCGGGATCGAGTTGTTCGAGGGTAAAATACGACTTTTGATGAACAAAGGAAACGGACCAACCGAATTGATACACGGCACACCGGTGGCAGACGGGAAATGGCATCGGGTGGTCGTTGTTTTCAATCCAAGCGTAATAGGGATCACCGTGGACCGAGAAGAAAAAAGCATCACCTTACCATCTGGTGGAAATCGTTATTTGGACCTAGCAGACACCTTGTACATCGGAGGCACAGAGCTGAACAAACGAGCCAGAGCACTTGGTAAAGGACTAAAGTCCGGGGATGTGAGTTACAAGGGTTGTTTGAGGAATATGCTGCTAGACAAGAAGGAACTTGGTCTACCGGACGTGAAGATCAGCCAGGGTATCGTTGTCGGTTGCGTTTGGGGATTCCCTTGCATGAATGCTGATCCCTGCCTTTCTCACGGCATTTGTTCCCAACTGGGTGTCAGCTCGTTCAAATGCGACTGCGATCAAGCGTCGTCGAACTGCGTCAACCCGAACTATGCTGAAGATTACAAGGCAAATCTTTCTTATAATTAAACATTATCCATACTATTTAGGTTTATGTATATGCCACGTAGCACGTTGATCCTAATTCACGTTGATAATGGACGTTTTATAATCCACAGATTTCTCCAAAAACGAATTTACCCGTAAACCTAGAGATACTTTCGTTAACCCCTCTAATGGTCTCTGAAGGAGGACACGTGCTGGTGACGAGTGATAATATTGCCATGGTACTAGACATCGCTAAATATGGAGTTGAAGAGGATGGTGTTATCTTCACCTTGGTAACGCCGCCGACATATGGAACTTTGGCCCTGACTCTCTTAACGACCAGAATCGAGCATACCTTTACTCTTGAAGACGTTAATCGAGATAAGGTAATACTTGTCTGCCAACAACATTTGGTTATATGTACATGTTGAAAGAAATTAAAATTTATATATGTTAATAACACTAACGAGTCATTTAAGGAAAAGAATGGTAGAGAAACGTGAGTTGTTCCAATTCGTCATAGGTCGACGAGCTATAGATAGTTTCTGACTGAAGGACTAACTTTAGAACCGTGGGGGGGCCGTGTAACATGGTCTCGTTGTCAGAACTCTCGCTTGTCTGTTCCTTTTCCACTTACACTCAATTTATCCAGCGACAGTGCTCTCTATTTATAAACACCAGCATCGCTCATTAATGGTTTTTTTCATGGAGTTTTTTTCATGGGGTTTTTCAAAAATCTTTCTACAGACAAGTCCTGTCAACTTTATTGTACATATATTAATCATTAGCGATTTATAATCTCTCCCGAGTCGAGTCGGTTTAATTAATTTTAGAAATGAAAGCGGCTACGATGATTCAACAGCGAAGAATATAAGGGGAATCTCTGAAGAAGTTTAATTTTAAAAGCTCCAAGTTCGTCTCTGCCTCTAGATACGAGAGTTTCGAGATATTAAAAAGAATTTATTGGTTCGTTAAAGAAGCTGAGACGCGTCAGCGTAGTAGAAAATTGGAAATTGGAAATCTTCATCTCCTACGCGAGATTTTACAAAGTTCAACTTTCTTTCTTTCTTTCTTTCTTTTTGATATTATTATAATAATTAATAGATAATCAACCTTGAAAGGATTTTCATACATAAATGCAAATAGGTTGCAAATTCTCGTAAGTTGAGGAAGCACGGTTTACCAACTGTGGTACATATCTCGTCTCGTTAGTACGATCAAATTCTTGACAGATACAATACATGCACGATGGCAGCGAAACCACAGAGGACAGTATGATCTTGGAAGTGACGTTGGTGGCAGGAGTTGGTTATACATTACCAGGTTACCTCCAAGGACTACTCAGATTTCCGCTTCACGTAAACGTTACACCTGTTAACGATCCACCTTTGCTGGAAATATCAACAGCGAAAGTATTGAGGTTGGCTCAGGTGAGTGAGAAAAATCATTAGATACTTGAAACAATCTTTCTTTCAAAGGGAATGAATGCAGCTGGCTCGTAACGTAATCGATTTAAGTGATTTTAGTCGTTATCCTTAATTAGTTAACCAAACGCTTACAACTGCAATCATCTTAAATGGGATCGTTTCTTTCCTCGTTTCGTCAAACAAGCGTTTTTATGATAATTACATGCATTTATACGTAGATGCAGAGAGAAAAGGAAGTGTAACGGTGAACGGTGAACGGTGAACGGTGACGTTTCGATGTTTCTTGTATGTACAGGGTACGAGAAAAATTTTGACGAAAGAATTAATCTGTGCGATCGATGCCGACACACCGTCGGACATGTTGGTTTACACGGTGTTACGGACAGACGCGGACGCTGGTTACGTCGAGAGGGTGACTTATCCGTCACGGCCCATCGACACGTTTACCCAGGCCGAATTAATACAAGGATTAATTGCATACGTACACCGTGGAAATGGTATTATTTTCATCCTTCGTATATCATATATGTAAATACATGTATGTAATACGAATACGATTTTTACGAGTGGGAATTTTGAATTCCAGCAAAATCGAACGCAAAGCTGGACCTGCGGGTCACCGATGGGATAGAGAATAGCCAAGCAGCCAGTCTAAGAGTGGCGGCTCATCCTTTGGAAATCAAACTGATGCACAACACAGGATTGGTCGTCGTTCATCGATCCTTCTCCTACTTGACCCCGGCGAATCTCTCATTCACCACGAATTCCGACGACAACACAATCGACATACGTTACGATATCGTGTCTCAGCCTGAATTTGGCACGATTCAAAAGCTAAAGGACGACGTCTCGAGCGGTTGGCTGAACGTTGACCACTTCACTAGCCGGGACATCGAGACGCAGACGATTCGATACCTTCACAACGAGGGCAGCCCTAACCAGGATGAATTCAAGTTTCAAGCTAGCGTTAGAGAAGCCAGAGCGGCGCATACCTACGATTTTCGTATCACTTTTATCGATCTTGAACTGAAAGAAACGAAAAGGGTGACGGTTAATTTTACAAACGTCGCCGAGGTTAGCGTGACCAGTGAAAATCTTAAGTACCAAACGAATCCATTGATAACCAGCTTGGACAAGATCATTTTTACCATCTCAACGGCACCAAGATACGGCCATCTCTTTCTGTTGAATCGAAAATTAGAGATCGCCGACACGTTCACTCAGGAAGACGTAGACTCTGGTAAATTGTTGAGATATCGATTGTTTAAAAGAGCCTATTCGACGATCCTCGATGAATTTGCTTTCAAAGTAAGCGCACCCCAGTGTATCGATCATCATTCGAGGCTAAAGTTGCGACATTACCTTAGCAAGAACGTGAAACCGTTGGACAGCGTCGAGACGTTAAGGGTGGACGAAGGATTCCGAGTACCCGTCCAAATCCTGCGTACCAATCCAAAAAATTACGGAGTCAGTTCGTTGATATACAACCTGACTATACCAGCTCGTCACGGTTGGTTGTCGGTAATCGGTAACAACTCGAAGTCGAGGTCGAGGTCCTATTCGAGAAACGACACCAACTACTTCACCTCCGAGGAACTATCCTCGCAGAGGGTCTACTATCTTCACGACGACTCGGAGACTCGGGAAGACTCGTTTCAATACGTAGGAATTGCTTCCGACTCGGTGGATTTCATGTACGTCGGTCTGATTCGAGTCGAGGTGACGATGAAGAACGATAACGCACCGGAACGGATAGTGAACAAGGTGTTCCACGTAGTGTCGAGAGGCGAAAGATTGCTCACCAGCAAGGATCTAGCGTACGCGGACAAAGACGTCGAGACGAAAGCTAGCGAGCTGATTTATACGAGAAGAGACACCCAGAAGCACAGACTGTACAGGGTGTCGAACCCTACACTGCAGATTCACGAGTTCAGCCAACAGGATATCGACGACGGTCAGATACTGTTCAAGCATCACGGCGAGGATAATGGAAAGTTCGAATTTGGAGTGACCGATGGTTACTTTTACACAGCCGGTGTACTAGAAATTCAAGCCAGTCCCCCTTACGTGATGCTAAAGGAGAGCAACGGATCGTCCGTGGTACAATTCAATCGGTCCGTTGCCCTACCACTCGATCAGCTTGACATCGAAACGAACGTCTACACTTCCGACAAGGAGATTCGGTACACGCTGCTGGAGAAACCAAAGTACGGAGTGTTGTTGCAACACGGCAAGGAAACAAACACCTTCAGCCAAGAAAATCTTCGTTACGGTATAGTGTTGTACAAACATATGGGTGGTTCGTTAGTTAAAGACCAGTTTAAGTTCAAAGTATCGATAAAAGTAGCGGGAGCGCAAACGGAAGGTGTCTTTACCATCAAGGTATACCCGGAGAGCTACTGGCAACCGTTGATCGTTCGAAACAACAAGACCGTGTTTGTCGAGGAGGCCACCAGTGTCCTGTTGAGCAGGAAAAGCCTCGAAATCATGCATCCGAAGATACCCGAGTCCGAGATTGTTTATTTATTAAAAGAATGGCCAGAGAACGGTTATTTGGAGCTACAGATTCACGACGAGCAGCACACCGACGACGAGGAACCTCGAGAGGATTACATTGGAAACGCGGTCAAGTCGTTCAATCAGGCTCACGTGAACGAAGGTCGCCTTTTTTACGTGCAATCTGTAATAAATCAAACCTACGACAAATTCATTCTCGACGTGACCAACGGGATAACCTGGTTAAAGGAGCTCAGCGTGAATTTCGTGATAGTACCGGAGAAACTGTACGTCGAAGCGAAGAGTCTCGCTGTGATCGAAGGAAAGAGCACGGTTCTTGACGAATCAAACTTTTCTATCCTTACTCCTTATTATTCCGGAAAGGTGACCGACTATCGTGTCATTGAGAAGCCGAAACACGGTACTATTCTGGACTCGACCAAGAATTCTCAAGTGAAAAAGTTCTCGCAGAAACACCTGAACGCCGGTATAATATTCTACAGGCACAACGGTGACGAGTACTCGAAAGATTCTTTCAAAATGCTTCTCGTAGCCGGCGACAAGATTAGCGAACCGTTCGACGTATGGGTGATCGTACAGCCTGTTAACGATGAAATACCGGTCCTGGTTAATAACGAAAGATTAAACGTCTGGCAAGGTGGTTCGATCACCCTAACGTCTGATAGTTTAGCAGCCGTTGACAACGACACGATCGCTGACGATATTACGTTCAACGTGACTGCAGTTAGAAATGGTTTTATCTCGTTTCAATCATCCCCGGAGGTGGAGATTTATAATTTCACCCAGCAACAGATTGACCAATCGAAAGTGATGTTTACGCATACCAGTGAGTTTTTAATTTCACTCCTATTTTAATTATATAATTATATAATTATATAAAACATAAAACATAAAACATAAAACATCAAATATTATACGATTATTTCTATTCCATTTCAGATGGAACCGATGCTGAATTGAATTTCGTCTTAAACGACCGAGTACACACGACTGACCCTTACACGATTCTGATAACCACCAAGCCGGTTCGTTTATTCATCGAGCAAAACTCTGCACTGAACGTCTTTCCTTTGAGCAGCAAATTGATATCGAGCAAATCGTTGCTCACAAAATGTTCGGACCAGCTGCGAGAAATTAAATATACGGTACGAAATGGACCTCATCTTGGGAAAATCATCATGGAGACGAGCGAAGGTGCGTGGTTGAACGTTGATAGATTCACGCAAAAGGATGTTAACAACAGCAAAGTATTTTATGAGCACACTAAACAATTCATGGACCTATCCGCCAACGATTCGTTCACGTTCGACGTTGAAGCACATTTTTCGGAATCGTTAACCAATCAGGCAAGTTTTTCACTTACCATGTACCATACAAGTAGATAGGTATCTAGTACATAGGTATATGGAAATTAACAAGAAAAACCTCATATTATGTTATCTAGCTATTTCAAATAGACATCTCCGTATCGAGCGGTGGACTGGACAGATACATCTCCGTGAAGAACGTAAGGATCGAAGAAGGCGGTTCGGCCAAGGTCGTGATGAACATCACTGGAATCGTGTCGTATCTTAAAAGCCACGCTGGAATTGAAAATCCAGCCGTACTTTCGCGACTGGTCAGTCAACCCAGCCACGGTCACGTAATGATTCTTCCAGATCTAAACGTCACTACTTTTTCTCAGTCTCAAATCGAGGGTGGAAAGATTATCTATTATCACGATCACTCGGATACCTTGGAAGATCGCATCGATTTTTCTCTCTATCTAACGCCAGGTCACATTCTGCTCTGTAACACTAGCGTCCCGATTATAATCGAGCCGGTAAACGACGAACCATTTACACTGATCACAAACGCATCCTCCATCACGGTCGTTCAGAATCAAAATCAAACGATAACCAGGGAAAACTTACTGACCGAGGATCCTGACACTCCGCCGGAAGAAATTATATACGAAGTGATATCTGGTCCTACTTACGGTCGTCTCCTCCTCTTGCCATTCAACGAAAACATTTCCGAAGTACGTCAAGTGAATATATTTACCCAACACGACGTCGACTCGAATCGACTGGTGTTTGAGCATAACGGGCCGCTTCAAGGAGCATCCTTTTACTTCAGAGTATGGGACGGACGTTTTAATCCGTTGTACAACATCTTCAACGTGAACGTTCTACCCATAAAACTAAACGTCACGGTGCCAGGCCCGGTGAACTTGCAACAAGGCTCGAACATTGCCGTCATTTCGGAGAGTAACGTCAAACTGGACACCAACGCAAGACAAGATTTGCTCGTTTACCAAGTAACCACCGGTCCAAAGTACGGAGTACTGTACGCGCGAGATGGGGCAGCAGCAGCCACATTTAAACAGACAGACCTGCTCTCGAAGAGTGTTATGTACATGCAAATGGATATGACCGTGTCGAACGATAGCCTGGAATTGACCGCTAGACTGAGCGGATTCGAACAGAAACATATAAGGATCGAGATCAAGGTGGTACCGTTGATGATCATCAACTCTATGACAGCTCTGGCGGATGAAAAGACGCGGATAACCCTGCAACACATGGACGCTACACCGTTGGCCAAGTTGACCAGCAGCAATCCACTCTACACGATCATTAGGAAGCCGAAATTTGGTAAAATAAAAAGAATCATCAGAAGTTCCTCGTCCTCGGGTGAAAAACGTGCTACTAGAGAGAAAGAAGTGATCAAGTTTTCGCATCAAGAAGTGATGTCTGGCGTGATTTACATGGTCTGCAGAAAAATTCCAACAATCGAGTACAGAGGTGTTGCGGATAGTTTCACGTTCGTCTTGACAGCTTCCATCTTCCAACCAGCCGTCGGTGAGTTTCAATTTCGCGTGAAACTCGATATCGACGAATATAACAACATCACGTTGGCTGGACCGATGGATCCTGTCGGTCACGAGGGTGAAATGGCAATCGCACCCAACATGAGCAACGACTATTTGTTAATCTTGGGCATGCTACTCGGTGTATTTTTCCTCGGGGTTGTGGTCATAATCACAATTCGTTGTAGACACAACCGATACAAACATGCCGAAGAAGAGAAACCGGAACCAACGCCAACACCGGTTGGTATAATGCCTCTACCAAGACCTCCGGATCATCTAATGCCAGCTACTCCGCATTTGAAACGCTTTGCCAACGATCACAATAGCGTGGCTGCTAGCACACCGTTACCGGTACTTCCCACAATGACATCTACCTTGCCTCAGTGCAAAGTGATACCCCTCAGTCCTTTGGAGAGTATCGCGGGCTCCGAGGTGGACGTTTCGGCCAAGTATCCTTACGGTGTCGCCGATGCCGACGAATGGAGCAGCTTTGATACGTCCGATCTACCTTGTCAATCAGCCACAACAACACAGAGGACCAACAACCCGTTACTCAGACGAAATCAATACTGGGTCTAGCAGAAGGAGGGCTGTTCGCGATCAATGCGAAACAGACCGTAACGTTACTTCTCATCTTTTAAAAAGACTGCTTTTCTTACATAAGTCGAGATTAATCGTCTAACTACTATGGTCTTAATGTGCCTAAAAATAATAACTGACTGTGTGCGATGGACGTAAATACACCGGAAGCCTCGATTTTATACCGAAATCTTGACGGAAACTCTCATTCCCGGCCTGTCTATCGTGTCTATCGTGTCTATCGTGTCTATCGTGTCTATCGTCTAATAAGACACACGCAACAACTTGATAACCCTCGTTAACGCTTTAGCTATACTTTTTCTTTCATATTTCAGTATACACTTACCGTCACCGATGTAATCCAGCCTTTACACTGCAACCCATTTCATTCCGAATTCGTTTCGTTCCTTGCCTTCCTTTGCTTCTCAAAGTAGCGTTGATTCATTATCTAGTTAACATTATGAAATAATTTCTTGAATCATCAATTTGCCGATGTAAGATAAAAGAGTATCGCTGCGGTGTGGTGGTGCGCTATTAGCTAAAGAATTCTACTTACCCAAATATCGCATGCAATCGCAAGTCGAGCATCAGAGTTTCCATCACGTTTTTGTGTTTTCTTTCTTTTTTTTTTTTTCTTTTTTTTTTACATCACTACTCCAGCAGGAACGTTAATAATTATTATATATTATATGTATAATAGGAAGTGGGGATAATACATTTTGTACAGCCCCAGTACCAAATTTTTCATGGTGTATCAAATGAGCACTACGAATCTTGACGAATCTGAAAGAATTAGGCTTACTTAAATGTAAAACGATACAATATCATCGATTGTTATAGATCGAATGTGCCTAAGAGATTACCGAATCTTGTGTAAGAATATTTCCCACAAGGCCTGCGCACGATGACGAGTTTCTTCGTGTTTATTCGATGTCGAATCGCAACGATCGCATCGAACAAATTTTCGTCGATCAAAATGTTCTTTCTAACGTAACTAAGTACATACGTCGGTGTTCGTTATTCGGGTCGTACCTTTAAGAAAAAACAAATAAACAAAATGGAGTCAAACGATGTAACAGCCATAACGTCACACGAATATTTACGGGGGAACACCGGGAGGAGCATCTAAAGACGTAACCATACTTGTACGTAAATTTTTGTAAAAAAAAAAAAAAAAAAAAAAAAGTAGTATAAAAACTGACTGACAATGAGTATTACAGATTTATACATATATATATATACACATGTGAGAAATGTATAGAAATTATTCGCGACTTACTTAAATGCGTATACCTACATACAACTTAGGCTTATCTTGGTTAAAAAAAAAGAGATAAGTATAAAGGAAGAAATGCCTTCTCACCATTCGCCTTCTTTGTTCGTATTTTTTTCTCAGAAGGTTCTATGTGGCTGAGCTGTCCTTGGGTTATCCTTCGACTCTCCTTTTATTATCTCTTAGACGTCTTTTAAGATTGAAAGCGAATGACGGCAGGCTCCTCTTCTTATCGTTTCCTTTAATCAAGGAAAGTCCAAGTACATCCTACCAAAATATACAACAGGAACACTCGAGTTTTCGCACATATCTTTTTACACGTTTCCCGCGTATTTTCTACTAGTCCGAACTGGTCCGAACTGGTCCGAACTGGTCCGAACTTGCCCGCATTGTACAACATCGAGCTATCGAATTCTCGTTACGTTGCTAATGAGGTCGCTCCTGTTCGTTTTTGACAAACTAAACTATCTTATCATTCGAGCTAATATTCTGCATCTAAAAACAAAAATAAAGTCGTTATTTCTTTCATCGATCAAATTACCTACCAATAATTATATTGGTAAAAGTCAATCATTGAGGATTTTCTGCGCAATCAATCGCTCGTCGATCTATCGATCGACATGTAACGTTAATCTTTTTTAGGCCTGCGCAAACTCACAGTGACCTTAACCATGATTTCATTGAAACTTTAGATACGATATAATGATGAAAATGCTCTAAAATCGATGTTAATATAGCGATAATGATAATAATAAAACGATTATTATTATTCGTAAGTACATACATAAGTATATAATAAAATATGTACAGTATCGAGCATGGTCAGCTTTTCCCGGTTCTAAAGTATTATCTCTTAATTATATACATATATTAAATTTGCAACTATCATATCTATCTGCATTATATTATATCTTTTATTATTAATATCATCGAGATAATATCAAGGTTTTATTCCCAAAGAAGCAGACTGTGCTCGATGCTTTACGTTACGCTATGCGACATAGAAAACACTGTTTCGCAAATTCATAGTATATTAATTAAGTACATATTAATGTAATAGTTGCGATCGTGTGATGAAACAGGATAAAAAAATGAATTATACTAGAAATGAACAGTTAGGCTTTTTTACATCCCTAAAGTGAACCGATCCGAGTGCCAAACTTCTATTACATATACATATTGTGTAATATGTATAATAGTTATATAGGATTGTATTTTCCTTGCCGACTGAATGCCATTACTCTTGTAATTCAAATAAATTAAATGTGCGATGTTATATAAACTTACCCTTTCATTTTAAATATGTAATAAACAAGACAAGGAAAAGCTTCAATTATTCTGTACTTTTCTGGTTCTGTCGAGCGCAGAAAACGAATCAACTGCGCCCTACAGAAAGAATGAGGAACTAAATTTCTGGTCTGTTTTACCTTTTTCACGTCTTTCGCGAGTGAATAATGAACGAAATCGTATGTAATGTATATGTATAGTTCTCGCTATATTTCTATCTGACGTGATCTGACCCAAAGAATGTTGGTCTGATATCCAATAAAGACCAAACACTGAAATTTCTTTGCAATCATCTGTTCAGTAGGGGGGCGGCGTAAGTAATTTGGCAACTCGTTTCTGTAAAATTTTCAACGCTTGCATCACCGTAAAACTACGTCGGTATTTCAGAATGTGAAACACCAATTCCCACGAGATGATAGATCTATACTCTATACCTCGTTTCTGCTTATATGTAAGTAGTTTCGGAAAGTAACTTGCCGATGATAATTCTAACCGGACTTGATCCGTGCAATCGATTTTATTCATATTCCATTTCGAATTAGTAAGAAGACGGCATAGCAAACGTTACTTTTCAACATGGCTTCATACGTGCGGTAAGTTAATTATTTTCGGCCTTTTAACCTTCAAGAATTGAAAATATTTCATCTTTTGCAAACAACACCGAGTCAGGATATACTTAATTTTTATTGATTTCTATCGATACGACAATATAAGCGTTATAGTTCTTATAGTGTTTACTTTTATAATTCAATCATGATCACGCTGACGTGTCCATGATAACATCATATATTTGATATAAATAATCTTTTTTTTTTTTTTTTTTTTATTTTTTACCAACACAACATTACCAGTACTATGTAGTCTACTTGTAACAGCTTTGTTCATAAAATCGTTAAAATATGTATTTAGCGTAAATAAAGAAACAGATTTATCGTTAAAAAAAAAAATCGCATTACACAAAAAAAGCACGTAAATAAATAGTATACGTAAGTAAATACATAAATAAAATGAGAAAATCCGATTAATTAAAAATAAAATGCAGCTGATATCGATACTATGTAAACATGTTTTAGATTTTATAAGTTAATTTTACAAGTTATTGATATTGTAGGGTAGGATTACTGTTACTATTGGTCTGTTCTTCCTTCCTTGTCGATGCAGTTAATAGGGATACATTTAAAACATGCGAGCAAAGCAGTTTTTGCAGGTAAATTTTCACTCTTGTTTCTTATCAATATCCTACTTGAATTACTTGAAATCTAATTGAAATTAATTAATTTATGTTACATCATTTTAGACGGTGTAGAAAAGTTGAACCTGGAAAAACACCTTATCAACTTTCATTAGACACGTTGGTTAATAATAAGTCCAGTATAAGCGTAGATTTATTTAATAAGGATACATGGGTTCTTTATATATTGCAATTGACGGCGCTAAAAGACAATACATTCAGGCTTCGTATCGTTGAAAAGAATCCGTTACATCCGAGATACGAACCTGAACATGCTCTTCAAGATCAGCCTCAAACATCTGAGTTAACTTTAGTTGAGAAAACTATAGATCACGTAACTGTAACGAGCGGTGAAAATAAAGTTATATTGTATGCTAGTCCTTTTAGAATTGATTTGTATTCTGAAAATGTACTGGTTGTGTCTGCTAATGCAAGAGGTCTCATGAGATACGAACATCATCGTACAAAGCCCAAGTATGTTGATACGATTACAAGCGTAATTATCATTCTATATATGTATACAATCTTAAGTTTAATATCATCTTTATTCGTCTGTGGAATAGGAAAGGCGAAGAAGAAGAAGAAGGAGAAGAAGTAGTAGGGGAAGGGGAAGAGGAAGAAGGAAACGTAGAAAATATTGAGGTAGCAAATAATACCCAACCTCCGGGTGATGGAGCGGAAAATGATCCGGGTGCATGGGAAGAGAATTTCAAAACTCATCACGATGCGAAACCCTTTGGCCCTGAGGCTGTTGCTTTAGATTTTACCTTCCCAGGATCAGAATATGCATACGGTGTTCCAGAGCATGCTGATTCTTTTGCATTAAAGTCAACTAAACAAGCTCATCCGTACAGACTGTATAACCTAGATGTGTTTGAATATGAAGTGAACGAAAGAATGTCGCTGTATGGAGCGATACCTGTTCTCTACGCTCATGGTAAAGATAGAACAACTGGTATCTTTTGGCACAACAGTGCAGAAACATGGATTGATATTTTATCAAGCGCGGACAATAATATGGTGGAAAGTATTGTAAATTTTGTATCAGGTTCCGGTAAAAAGTCTCAAGTGGATGCTCATTTCATGTCAGAATCTGGTGTAATCGACGTGTTCTTTATGCTAGGCCCAAAGCCTTTAGATGTATTTAAACAGTACACTACATTAACAGGCACGGCACCGTTGCCGCAAATGTTTTCTTTAGGATATCATCAATCTCGTTGGAATTACAATGATCAAGATGACGTAATACAGATAGCAGAAAACTTTGATGTACACGATCTACCTCTAGATGTTATGTGGTTAGATATCGAATATACTGATAGCAAAAAGTACTTTACTTGGGATGAAAGGAAATTTCCTAATCCTACCGAAATGATACACAACTTGACCGGGAAGGGTAGAAAATTGGTCGTTATTATCGATCCGCATATTAAACGTGACAACGGTTACTTCGTTCATAATGATGCAACCAAAATGGGTTATTACGTTAAAACGAGAGACGGAAAAGATTACGAAGGTTGGTGCTGGCCTGGAGCGACATCGTATTTGGATTTCTTTGATCCAGCTGTGCGAGAGTATTATATCGGTCAATATAGTTTAGACAAATTTCGTGGTACTACAAATGATGTATATATTTGGAACGATATGAACGAACCAAGCGTATTTAACGGCCCTGAAGTAACTATGCCTAAGGATGTGATCCATTATGGTGGTTGGGAACATAGAAATGTCCACAATATAAATGGATTTTTCATGAGTATGTCTACATATGAAGCTCTCTTCAGAAGATCCGGAGGCAGTTTACGACCATTTATATTAACAAGATCTTTCTTTGCTGGATCGCAACGTTACACGGCCATGTGGACCGGAGACAATACCGGTGATTGGGATCATTTTCGCATAAGTTATCCAATGTGTCTTAGTATGGCTGTTTCTGGAATGTCATTCTGCGGTTCAGACATTGGTGGTTTCTTTAAAAATCCAGACTCGGAGCTGTTTATAAGATGGAATCAAGCTGGTGCCTGGCTTCCATTTTATCGTCAACATTCCCACATTGAAACGAAACGACGGGAACCGTGGACGTTTAACGACGAAACTACACAGCTGGTCAGAGAGGCCTTCCGAATGAGGTATTCATATTTACCATTATGGTATACGATTTTCCGAGAGCACGAAATAACTGGCGTTCCTGTAATACGACCTTTATGGACCCATTATCCAACTGAAACAGAAACTTACGCTATCGATGATGAAATACTAGTTGGAGATTCTATACTTGTTCGTCCAGTTTTTCAGCCATCCGTTACAGATGTTAGCGTATACTTCCCTGGAGAAGGGAAAGTAACTTGGTACGATGTTGATACCATGCAGCCATATCGGCAGGCAGGCTTAGTTAGTATACCTGTAACTCTTCACAAAATTCCGGTATTCCAAAGAGGTGGTTCTATTATTCCACGAAAAATGAGAATACGCCGTAGCACGGTCGCAATGAAAAACGATCCGTACACTTTGGTAGTTATCACTGATTCTGCTGGCAAAGCTAATGGAACGTTGTACATTGATGATGAAACAAGTTTTGAATATCGTCATGGAAAGTATCTCTATTTAAAGATTAATTTTCAAGGGAATAAGTTAACCAGCACGTTTATAGACAAATTAGCTTCGTATCAAACAGAGAGCTGGTTAGAAAGGGTAGATATTGCGAATCCACCTAAAGGAGTTAAATCTGCTGTATTAACTTCGCCTAGTAAGTATACCGAAATTTAACTTAATTAATAATTATTCTATACTATAATTATAATTATTCAAAATTACGTTTCAGATTTGGGAAAAGTTACTTTGGAGACTAAATACAATCCGAATAACAATGTATTAACTGTTCGTAAACCAGGTGTAAATATGGGAGAAGAATGGACTATCGAATTAATCTATTAAAATCGCATTTTTATTATTCATCGTAAATTCAATAATCATACTACCAGTAATACCAATTTTCTATTCACGCAATTTTTTCAGCTATCTGTGATCAAAATATCATTGTATACCGCAAAAGAACAAATACAGTGTAGTAGAGTTAATGTAAATGATATATTTATTATTTTGACAAGCTATTTTAAAAGCTATTTCTCTTTTTATCGAATAGAGTAAGAAGAACGTGAATTATTCACCTTATTCAATCTTTAAAACTTGTATAATTATGCATGTAAAGAAAAAAAAGAAAATACATCGTACGTATTAGAAATATAAACGTTGACCGTACGTATATCTCGAAATATCTCGAAATATCTCGAAAGAATATTTAAATACTTAATTAACTTTATGAAGAAATTTATCAACGTATTTTGTAAAGGAACTGTGAACATGAAATATATATGAAAGATATATCTAGGATTTAATTAAAAACAAAGAAAAAATGTTTTATTGAATCAAATACGTTCTGCCGGTGCTTGCTTATGAGCTAAATACAAAAACGCGATTGATGATAAAGCAGATACCAAGAAAATAACGTCGAACCATCTATGATAAAAATTAAATTGCAATTCTCCTAAAACCTGAGTTATTATAATTCGATATTCTGCAGGCATATTCATGCGCATCAGAAGAACAGAGGACACGAAATACATTCCCTGAAAAAATATAAACCTATGTATTATATAAAGAAATCTTTAAGAAGAAAATTCTTACCATTATTTGAGCAAGTATAAGTACAATAATATTCGATGATTTGCTACTTGATATAGCATAAAAAAACTGAAAAAGAAAACAATAAAATAAAAGTAACGAATATTAATGAAAGATAATTAGAAGATAATGAAATAATAAATATATGTATGTATACATATGTACCTTTGTAAGTGTTAATAATAAACCGCGAATTGATGTAAGAACAATACAGCCAACAAGATAAAACGAAATGTGTTGTGACCAGAATGTAACATCAATATTAAAACCCATCCAATGTACTGCAATTTCAATTGCTCGAGTTACAGGATCTTTTTTGCCGACACGATCAAAAACTATATTAATCGTTGACTGAAAAATCAATATAAGACATGATCAAACGATTGAGCATTACATTTTTCAACACTTTGCAGCAATTTGTTTTCATTAATACTTGACGAATATTTCATTGATACTTACAATGAATATTTTCCAAGTACAGTATACAGAAAAAAAGTAGCCTAAAACATTGAAATATTTTCCTTGCCAAGTAGCAGCCCATTCTAAACGTTCCCTTGCAATCTGAATGTCGTGTGCTTCTAAAAATAATTGTCTGGACAATTCCTCCAGTGCTGTGACTTCTGTTTGTAATTGTTTAATGCCTGCAAATTTATGAGATTATTCGATTATTCGATTATTCGATTATAATATTTCATATGTCATACAAATATTATTGAAGAATGTAATACAGACTTTCTTGATTACTTTTAGTACCGCTTAAAGGCCCGAGCATACCCCAAAGCCGAGAACGAGCTTCAGTCTGTCCTACCACTTCTCCTTTTTTAGCTAATGCTATTCTTTTCTTTTTAGCAACAATCATGTCCATTGTTTGTAACAACCGTCTCTCTATAGCTTGTACATCAGCATACGTTACTGGCCTCATAAAATAGGCCATCGAGGTATACGGATAATTAACAGCACCAAATCCTGACAACAATGCCATAACGGTAACACCGATTACACCTATTCTACTAACACCTTGTTCGATAGATAAAAGGCCTTTTTTTGGACTTAAAATTGGAAAAGGATCTCCCACTTTCCAAAACAAGTAAAGGTAAAAAAGATATACGATAACTGTTAACGGTCTTATCAATTTCAGTCTTACTGCAAAAAAAGTATAATAAAGTCAATAAATGATAGTATAAGGAAATATAAGCCAAATATAGGAAAACATTTAAAATACATACCAAATCTAATATTACTGATAATAAAATATGCTATGTAAAATGGAATCAGGACAATTACCATAAAGAGAAGCATATAAAGACCAACGTTCCAATGAAAATATCTAGAACTAAACAAATATTGTTATTAATATTCGATAAGGAAAAATTCTGTTTGCTTACCTAGAATCAAGAACTCCTACTATTTCAAAAATAATTAGCTCAAACATAGTACAAGACAATGAAAATGTTGTGGAAAAAATTAATTGTACTAATCTATGATGGACTTCGTAATCCCGAAATAACTTTTTTACAAAAAATACCCATCCTCCTAAGAAGAAAATCACCTGGAATATGCGATATAAATAAATGGAATATGAACTGCAAGTAAAACTATTAAGCCTGACAAATTTAACTCCTTTAGAAAATAAATCACACGATTTTAGACCACTAGATTTATTAGGACAGTGTCAATATTCATACAGATAACACAAATTACATTTACATCTTTATTAATACAATATGTTATAAAATTTTCATTTCATTAAATTTTCAAATGATCTCAAATAAGTTGACACATTAATCATTTGAAACAATATCTATCAAAAGTCTATAAATATACTGAAAATGTTTTCAAAAAATAATTCTCAAATGAAACATTTCAATAAACGAAGAGAAATAATAATTCATAACCTAACTGTATAATATATAAGTACAAATCCTATTAAGATTAAATTTGTATTAAGTGGAAATAAATTTCCACCTGTGTAATAAGAATCACGAATGTATCCTCCAAGAAAGCCATGTTTTAATAATATCGTAAACACTTTGCATTGCGAATCGTCAAATTTTGTTCTTGCAACTTGACAGAATGCCGCAATAAAAACAATCCACCCCACACCCAGTGACCCATGAGCATCGTAATATTATTTCTGTTTAGACCTGTTCGTGTATACTTGGTTAGGTATCGGCCGATAGCAGAATATACCGAACATTGCCGAGCGTTACCGAAGTGCCGACCGGTCTACGATGGGAAGGAAGGTCCCGCCATTGCTCTCTCGAGCTTCGAAGCGATAAGACGTGTTAAGGTCGTGCTCCCGTATAAGCAGTACAAAAGTACGCATAGTCTACTTATTTAAATAATTTGCACAAATTATCGACTTGGATCGTTTGTTTATCTGTTGGTTAAATTTAATTTGCATAAATTTTTATTTTTTTATTTGTTACAGATATTTGTTTGATTTCGAGATGGCGCCATGGGATACGACGCCATGGCACTTTATATCGGTTCGAAAATTTTGTAAAGAATTGGTAACATTTTAATTTAATATAATCAATTATTAACATTTATTATTGCTTTTTTTGAGTCGTTGTTAGTTGTAAGCACTTTTGATAATTAATTGGTACCAAAGTCGAAGAAGAAAAAATTAGAATTTTGTTTTTTTATCAATTAATACAAAAAGTATCATTAATATTTCATTTTATTAAATAATTTCGTGAAGTAATTTAATACATGTGTTTTAAATTAGAAGAAAATTGAAACAATTTGCGTTCTACTGCAAACGATTGTTTCTCTTATGCAATCATTTAATTATATTTGCATTATTTTAAACAATTTCTTTTTGTTAAATCATAGTAATTATATTATAATATACAGCTTTTGGTGCAGGTTTTAATTAAAATAGAATCACGTTATTAAGTTACATGCTGTTTACGCATGATTAATTATTGGACGTTATTTATTCAAAAGAATTTAGATAATTTATAAATCACGATGTAATAGAATTTCCAACAATTTTCAGTATGCTTACAGCAATTCTAACAACGAAAATCCACTACTTTAATAAGATGGTGTATTATATTTATTAAATAATGATTTTTTGTCTCTGTAATGTTGATTGAAATAATTATCTACAATCGTTTAAAACATTTCATTATTACGATATTAATTAGGATGAATATTCAACTCTAATAATATCTGTGTTCGTTTAAAACATTTCAGGAACACTGATATTTCCATTAATAACAGTATTTCCTTAACGAACGCTGAATAAAATGAATGTTAGTTTTTGTTTTTGTATATTTCCACCCATCCCAAACCTCTTTACTAATCTTTTCTTCCAGGAATTGTTGTGGCCGCGCGCAAGGCGGTCGGTAGAGTCAGTGTTTGTACGAACATATTTCCAATGTTTTGATTTTTTCAAGGGTGAACTGGCCCTGAATAGAGTTGCGTTTGTACAGTTAGGAAACACGCGAAAGTAGAGTCAGTGTTTGCTGCGTATTATAAAATATTTTCTAGAGCATCGCGGCTCTGATTTTTCTTTTTCCATCGTGAAAGTAGAGTCTCTACTTTCTAATTGTTCGCCGAAAATTATTCATATATTTATTTTTATTTTTATTTTTATTTTTAATTTTTTTTTTTATTGCTCGATATATCCGGTATTAGAGTCAATCCACCACTGAAGAGGAGTCTTGGGCGTTGCTCAATGAGGAAAGAGTGTAAGTATCATATTACTTTATTTAATTAATTTTAATTGAAATAGAATAATTTACAATTTCAATACTTGATAATTGAGAGTTCTTCTTAATTGCTATTGCTAATATTTGATAAAATTCAATTTCATATATAATTTTATTAGAATAAAAATTGATAATTTGTCAAATTAACCATAATTCTTCTTTTTTTGTTACAGATGAATTTTCTGATTTTGCCGAGTTCCTGGATATCCTGATGATGGCTTTCTTCACGACTTCCGTCTTGGTACGTCACTTAATAATTGAGATTTCTTTTTAATTGCTAATATTTTATAAAATTCAATTTCATATATAATTTTATTAGAATAAAAATTGATGATTTTCAAAATTAACCGCAATTCTTCTTTTTTTGTTACAGATGAATCTTCTCCTACCTGGTGTTGTCCATCCTCCTACTTGACTGTCGGAAGAAGAGTATATCTGCGAACGGTGAGTCGCATGTTTTATGGTTCCTCTGGTGCCCAATCATGTCGTAGGACGAATGGTCCGAATCGACACGGGTCACTGGTTGTATACGTGGTTAGCAAGCACAGTGACCATGGGTATGATTAGTAACCATACCTATGAGTAGTAACATTTTTATTGTTTCATTTCATTTAGTTCAGGCTAGGTCTTCTTGTACTTCGTGTTTTAATATCATTTCAATTCCACATATTCCAATAGATATTTATGAAATATATGAATGCTCTTAAATGTTCTTAAATGTTCTTAACTGTGGAATTAGAATATTTTAATACCGAAACAATATTATTTAGTTTGTCTGTAATAGAGAAGTGAAATACTATCTGACTTAGTTATTGCGATGGCTCAAAGCAATATAATATTTTGATAGTATTATAAATTCAAATATAATTTGAGAATTTTTTAAAATTTCATTCATTCAATAGCGAAGTTTAACTTATTTACACGTTCATGAATAAATGAACAATTTATGTGCAAGAAGACAATTCGTGACGGGTAGATTTCCAAGTCAGAGTGATCTATTTCAACACATTTTGCGTATTCTTGAAAATTTACTCTGAGGAGGGAGTCGCCCGAGGATGTTTTAATTTTTTATTAATTTTCACAATATATTTTGCTTTTAATAAAATATCAAATTCAATTTAGACATTAAATTCCTTTTTATTAGAGTTTTGCCTTTATTAAATTAGTGTTGCGAGAAATTTCCGACGCGAGAGTAAATATGACGATGCACTGACTAGTATTCGGTGGGAATCCTTTTGGTTTTTCATCTCAATCCTATGTGTTATGTAATTAATCAAATTAGTTGGAAGGATTCCGCGGCATAAGACCGTGAACACCATCTCTGGGAGATATACCCATGCATTACTAGGCCTTTGCAGGCGCAGCTTTACCATATGTTACCATATTCTAAACTGCAGTCCTTTTGTCTATACTATGGGCGTCCGTCAATCTGACACCGTTGGATGCAACGTGTTGGACGGGCGGGTAGCGCTCTTAGCGAAGGGGTGCACTCTGTCCTGGCGTTACGACGTCCAGGCGGGGTGGGTGGTATGTAGCGTCTGGCGTATGAACTAGGGGGCGTGAGACCCTTCGTTGCCAGCTGATATTAGCAGTGCACCATGTTTGCGTCATAGTTGCTCTATTTTCCTTTTCAGTATTTGTTCTTAAAGCTTTATATTTACAAAGTCGAGTCACTTTTATTAAATTAAAATAGTGAAATATTAGCCCGTTAGATGTTTGTGTACTAATCATGTTTGTAGATCAGGATTTTCAGGTTTAATCCCTTCCGTGGTTATTGCCAAAGCCCATTCACGTGCCCAGGCGCTACTTGGATGGGCAGAGGCAATGGGCACGATGACCTAGTTCATAAGAATAATAATTAATAAGCGACTGGCATTGTGTTAGTATATCGTGCACGACGTAATTTCCACATATGGTGTGTGTGTGTGTGTGTGTGTGTGTGTTTTTAGGCTGTGGGATTGCGTCGGTTTAATAACTTTTTCATTTAACTTTTAATTTGAAATAATATTTTATTCAACAAGATGTATGTACAATGAACGTACAAACCAAATAGTATTATTACCATTATGTATTATGAAATATTCTATATCAAAGAAGTTAATTAAATTTTGTAATTATCATTATACGCAATGATTGCTAGCCTTGCCAGACGATTTCAGTGAAAAATGGTACGTACCGTAGAGTGTGATGTGAGATGAAACTCGGGTGACGGAGACGTCCCGGGACGTTCTCCCTAGTTTAGGCTCTTGCGCCCGGGTGGAGTGTATGGGGGTCGTGGAATGAATTTTTGTGAGAATGTGATTTTGCCTTTTTTAAATATAGCGTTAGGTAGGTAGGTAGTATACCTTCTGGTGTGTGTGTGTGTGTGATAGATTGTAAGTAGGTAGGGCCGGGACAGGTTGTCACAGTCTCTTGGTCGGGTAGGCGCGATTTCGCGTGATCAACCTGTACCTGGAATATATTTGAAGAATTAACGATACTATCGATACGAATGGAGTATGCCGTTCGCCTTCGATTCTATTTGTACAATTTTTCAAATTTTTGGCGACTTCATAAGTCGTCATACGCGATCGCGATGGCACGAAACGCACAAGTTCTGCTCGAGCACGGCACGTGTGCACGAACAACGACTTATATGTATAAAGTCCTTTTTCGTCCACGTGTCAATTAGAGTTTCGCGATTTTTCTTTTTTGTTGATTGTTTTTTTTTTTTTGTTTTGCGAATTTGCAAGTCTCGAGTTTTAGATATAAGTTTCAGGCGGGTGGACCGCCCGAAGAAAGAAAAGGCTATATGCCGAAGCGCCCCGACAAACTGTCTTTCAAGAGGGGAACTACTAATGATTTTGCATCCTTTTGCAAAAAAGTATGGGAAATCATTATCGTTACTACTTTCTCACTGTGCTTGCTTGTAGTTGTAGTTTTGTAATTTCAGGACAAGAGGGGGCCCGTGAACCCCATGATTTTGGGCAAATCGCGTTTTCAATTTAGTGTTGCGAATGAATATCGATCACGGTTCAATTTAATGTTGCGTATGCATGATTATCGCGATTTTCATTTAGTATTGCGAACATTAAAATAGAATTGAACTTTTCAATGTTGATTCATTTCAGATTTTTGAGAGTTTTGCTTTTTAATGTTTTAATTGCTTTAGTGTTGCGAGTAAAAGATTCACGGTTTGAGAATCCCCTTTTTTTGCATTTTAATTGCATGTCTATTAAAGATAGCGTTGCGAATGACATTAGCGCGATTGTTTCCCAGTGTTGCGACTTATAAATACGCGATTGCTTTGCATTAGTTTATAGAGTTCCCTGCTAATTAGTGTTGCGGTAATGAATACTCGCGTTTTGCATTAGAGTTGCGATATATGATGAAATGCCCAGAAACGATCCAGTGGAGTTACTTACCATGGTCCATAAGGCAGCTATGGACCAGCTGCCTTGGTACAGCCTTGGATTGGCTGTACCCCTTTTTTAGATTAGTGTTGCGTCTTAGAAAATTCGGTAGATTTGAGTAGTGTTGCGTTACAGTTCGCGTTTTCTCTTTTTTTCAGCTTAGCGTTGCGCATACGGAAGCAGAGTCCACTCGCGATTTTCTTTTCAGTTTTCCCATTTACAATAAATTTCCATTGAAAGGTGTATTGAATAATATAATGCAATAAAGTCAAGTAGAGTCATGGTTGTATGTACATACATATGTACGTATATTGCAGTAACAGATAGTTGTTTCAATTAAAATATCGTATACTGTTTGTTAACAAATGAACGAATATTAAATACTATAAAATGAAAAACAATCCTTTTAAATCAAATCACTTATTGAGTGACGATATATTTTTCTAAATCTTTTTTTTTTTTTTTTCTTTATTTTGGTACTGAAATTGAATTGATGTTCCTTCTTTTCATTGGAAATGAGTCATTAACAATGACTCTGATTTTTGTGAAATTTTGTGTGTACTAATGCACCTTCTTTCTAGCTATTAAACTTTTTATCTTGATATGAATTCAATTAATAAGTTTCTGTTGCAGAGAAATATCTCAGGACGTATTTTGGTAATTAATCCTTTTTAGTTTGTTTCAAGAAGTATTCTGGTGACGACGACAAAATCAACAAATTCATTGTATTCATTTATGTACAGCCATTTATGGTTTTGTAGAATGATTATATCTTAATGACGAGCGCTCGTATAGACAGGTATTCTTAGTAATATAAGTATGTAGGACAAATATGCAATTATCCTACTGTATTTATTAATTACAGATCTGTAATCAAAATCAAAATTAAAAAATTTTGCTATATGTATAAGAACCAAAAATGTAGATAGGTAGGTAGTGAATAAAAATAATACTCCTTTTGTTGTTCGTTCGCACAACAATCAAAAACGTTTTGCAAATGTGCATCAAGAGGATATGACGGTATTGAATAAAAATAAAAATTGGCATAAATGGAGGGTGGATGGGATGAGATAGGGCGGTTCTCCACCCGCAACAACCTCCCCGTGACGAGACCTGGACAATCGTTATTATTTCATGACTAATTAATTAATAACTGTATCATTATTTCTATGATATATTTATTAATTATGCAGCAAATAATACGAACGAATTGGCTGCGAAAATGCTTTTTTCAGGAACCATGTCTTTAAGATTCTAAAGTGTATGTACATACCATATTGCAAATACAATTTGAATAATAATGAATGCATGGTCAGTATTGTTTAATTATGTAAGTAAGTAAGTACTTATACATACATACTTATTAGCATACACGTGTCATTTAGGTATTTGCGAAAGGTAACGTAGTACATATTGCATGCCGTTAGTTGGATGCAATAATTCAGGTGGCGCTTAAATCAGTTTCTCTTCAGTTTCTGTTTTCGATCAAACATGGCCTGTCTTACCGATGAGGAATTCGGAGTTCACCCTCGACGCTTGCATCACCTTAAATTATATAAATGCCGCTTTCAGCGACGTAATAACTGGAGAATGAATAACATTTATATGATTTAGCGTATAGTTTAATACAATAAAAAGTGATAATTAGTTTACTAAAAAAACAGATAAATATTGTATTAAAAAATTGTTCAGAGTATCATTGTTTACAATTCACCATGATACATTGAATTTTATTTTGTCGTAAGCTGTATAAAATACAACTAAAAATTACATATACATACATATTGGATTTCCAAATAATACATACATTATAATTATTTCTTTATTCAAATCATCAATTCCTCAGGTTGCATTCACAGTCTTGTTTATTTCCATGTTATTATTCAATGCCACAATTGACTAGAAAAAGATACATGTACATTTTTACATGAAATTTACCATATTTATATAATAAAACACTTACTTCATGTTCTCTATTATCATCAATTTCCTTAAGTGCTTCTCTATATCTATTAAGAATTCTTTCGGGAGGAGATGTTTTAATAAGTTTTTTAGGATATTGAAAACTTTTCCTTACTGGAGTAAAACCTGATTTAATTGAAATACAATAAATTAGTGTTCAATTGTTTAATGTAAAAGAAGAATAGGTAGAAACATACCTGTTGGAACATCACGGAATAGATCGTCCACGAAAAATTTGTCAACTTGATTGCGGATTGTTTGCATTTCTGCAATAATTTTACTATTCATGTTTGCTGCATTCGAATTTTCACTTTCGAGCTTCTGACTCACTTCCATACATAAATTTATGAAAGCTGTTTTACATACATTTAAGGATTTTGCATGTTTATCACTTGCACCGTAAACTGTCATATACACATCCTGGAAATTGTATAAATTAAAATACGTACAACTATGACGTATGTATGATAAAAAAAGTAATAGAATAAATAATGTTGATAATCACATTAATTGCTGATAAAACGAGGCTTGTATCTTCTTTCATTTTTTCTTGTATCTCTCTTATGTTACGTTCCACGCAATTTTTGTAATTTGTTATTGTATCACAATTTTTGTTTAAATCTGCTTGGAATCGATCTATTAACATTTTACTTTGTACGATAGTATTTTGCGTCAACGTCCGTGACTACGAGATACAATACAATTATAAAATAAAAATAAGAAAATGATCATTTTGGTAGTCTTCAAACAACAATTTGAAAAACTTTTACCTTTTCTGTTTCTACAGCAACCTCTTGTTTTATAATTTGTAAATTATTTTTTAGTTTATTTTGTAAATGATTTCCTTCTTCTATATTTATTTGGCAAGCATTTGAAGCTTTGTTATTTACAGTATTACATGTTTCATCAATGTTATTTAATGTAGCACACGTCCAAGAGTAATTTTCATCGTCCTCCTTTTGTAACTCGTTGAAACAGTGTTGTAATTCTTCCATTATCTGTAAATATGAAATCTCAGAAATACAGCAATTTTTTAATTATATAAATTAACATACCTTTGCAAAATTTGCGCGTTTTTTCATAAGAGTATTTTCACTGTGCCGAATATTTTCAATACTTTCTTTCACTTCCTGAGTAGTGTTACTTAAATGTTCACACTTGTCATTTGAATGATTAAAAATTGATGTTATTAATTTCTTTGTAGATTCTGTTAAACTGTCAACTTTATAAGAAATATCAGTATTTAATATTTCAAAATTTTCAGCTATTTTATTTTCCATTAATTGATGAATTTTTTTTGTGGTACTAAACAGATAATTTGATATGCTACATTCTTTTTCTGTTATGGTTGTAACATTTTTTATTTCGCCTTCAAGCCATTGTTGATGCCTTAAATTCTGAACAAATAATACACACGCGCAGTGTGTATATATATTTTAATTATTATTACGAAATTTATTATATATATATATTAAATTAAATAATATTAATTTTATCACTTACAGAATCATTTATGTTATTTTTTAATTCGTCAGTTATATTTTGCTCACAATTAACAAGATTTGCGGATATCGTTTCAATTGATTTATCAACAGTTTCACTAAACAAAACAGATTGCGCATCTAAAAAGTGAAATAATAAGTACTTGATGGCAAAATTTGGTATTTTTATTGTATATCTCTTTTTATTATTACCTATATTTTCCTTTACAGAGGTACAGAATTTCATCAAATCCTCAGCATGTTCTGAAATATCAGCTTGAATATTTATAATTCGTCCTTTAATATATTTCTTAAACTGTTGCCCAAGACACATATTTTGTTGTCCAACTTGCCTAAAAAAAACCATAATACTAACTCAAATATCCACGAATAATTTTAAATTATTTATCTTTTGTATGAAATAATTTACATTTTGCGATAAATTTTGTCGTGAAGTTTATGTACATCTGAAGTAGCTGTGTCAGCTACATCTAAAACCGTTTGAACTTGCGACAAAAGAATATCTTCGGTAGATGCATGTTTTTCAACAAGATGCTTTTGCTCTTCCTTCTCCTGTTCTGATACTGCCAAATGCGATGATGTCATCATCAACGCATTTACTGTACTTTCTAATCGATTTGTTGTATTTTGTAGCTCATAAGCTTGTTCAGAGTTTTTTGACTTTAATTTGTTAAATAATTGCTGAAAGAACAATTAACGTTTTATTATTATGACAAACATTGATCTAATTAATCTAATTTTGATATAAATAATTACCTCCTTATAATGCATAGCTTCTTCAAGTGCTTTAATGTAATCTAATTTTTTTTCTACTTCTTTATTCTGAAATTCTATCAGTAATTGCATTTGATTGTAACTATCTTCATTTAAATAAATTCCATTCCGTTCACGAGTTGCCGTTAAATCTTTTTTCAATTTTTCAATTTCTGCTATATATTCTTGAAGCAATGCTTTCGTCGAGAATTTCTGATTAACTTCAGGTCGATTTGTTATATTTTTCGCACGGTGTGCATAATCCAATGTTGATAGAGTTTCTTCAAGATTAATACTAGCAGGAGATACTGTTGCAATTATGGAAGTTCTTGTACGTCCACCCAAAGATTCTTGGAGCAACCGCGTTAATTTTGATTCTCTATACAAGATATTTGAAAAAGATATTTGAAAGAATTTTAAAAGTTTTAAAAAATTTAGATTTGTATAAGTATTACCGATATGGTACATGCGGAGTTTTTTCTACAAGAGCTGTTATGACACGACTTAGAGTTAACAGAGACTGATTAATATTGCCTGCTTCTCTCGCTCTTCGATCAACAGCACCCGACTTTCCAATATTTTCACTACCGGCTAAATCGACTAAATTTAGTTTCCCTGTTTTTACTAGCTCTTCACCTTCTAAAGTATATTCCCTTATGTGAATGGTAATGGAAAATATTGTATGAGAACGACTAAAATGAATAAATTTAATATTATATCAATATTAAATCCTCGAATAAATAGAGTATTATCTAGTCTAGAATATAAACCTGGAATGAGCATTCATCAATGTAGTTGCTGTTTGTCTCTTCTCTGATCCTCGTTGAAGAATTTTAAATACTTCAGTTTTATTATGTATGGACATTTCCTCTAAACCGTGTACAATCACTGAACCTTTTTTTGTTGGATCCTCGTATATCCTGTCAAAATTCATATAAAGATATATATATATATATATATATATATATATATATATATATATATATATATATATGTACCTTTCGATCGATACAACAATTTGCACTATACAGATAAAACATATAGTTACCTTATTTTAGCAGCTTCGTCGCTAGGGGATAATAAATCAAATATTTCTTCATTATACAACTCCAAGAAGCTGACTCTTATAGAATATTCTTGTACCTCTAATACGCGTAGCTCATCAAATAAATGGCTTAAAGCACGTGGTATGATTCCAGCAGGAGTATCCTATATGTTACATATTTTTTTCTTTAATACCGTTAAAACCAGATAAAGAATATAAAAGTAAATTTACTTGTTGCCAATGTAATGATGGATCATTGTCTGTTCCTTCCATAGTAAAAGTTTTTCCGGTACCAGTTTGCCCGTAAGCAAATACTGTGCAATTGTATCCAGCCAAAACTTCCTCCACCAGTGGATTAACAACCACATTGTACACTTCTAACTGAAAGTATAAATATTATCAATAATCGAAAGATTGTAAAATACTCTTAATTAAATTTAAATACATACTTGTTTTGAATTTGGTCCAAATACTTTGTCAAAAGTGAATTTCTTTGTATATTTATCGTATGGTGGTCTGTCACGTACGATTATTTCTTTGTTAGATGGAACATCAACTACTGTTGTAGATTTTCCAAATCTTTCGGAATCATTTATTGGTCTATCATGAAACAGAAAAATATTAATATAGCATTAGATTTTAATATAAATAAAATATGACACCTTCCTACTGATCTAATGGTACTTATGTATATATATATATATATATATATATGAAGTTACCTCACACGAATGTAAACTTGTATATGTTGCTTCTTCTCTTTCTTTGAATTACGTGTGTCGTTCATTTTCTCATAAATGAAATATTCTCGACAGTTTAACCGATTTTAATTTCTCTGATCATACATTTGTTTTTCACATAAAAATGCAGTCCTTTTTATATTGTGTACATACATACATAAATCCATACAAACACTTCCCCTTACAATGCTAACCGTTGAAGAATTTAAATGTTGCGGTTCACCTAAACCCTTATAGAGGTCTCTTACATCACATTATGAAAGCAGACACGATTATCATGCCGGCTAGGCTGTGCTCTTTGCATACAGACCCTAATCTCATCTTGGGGTGTCTGGGATCCCTTAAAGTCATGACCATTCGGAAACAAAGGCATTTCCAGTCTTTTTATATCCGTAGTCACTGCATTGCTTTTATAAATTTGAAATGTTTGAATTTAACGTATTGCTGCATTATCGTGTGCCACTGTCACTTTTTCTTTTATTAATTATATTTGGTACCCTTTTAATATGAATGATATCGACGAGAAATTAGTTAGTCAAGAGAAAGGTAAGAACAACGATTGGTACAAATATTTAATTTTGATGTTATATCTTATAAGGTAGGTATTAAAGTAAATCATTTTGTATGAATGTATGATATTCAGTGCTTTACAGTATTGCACATATTACCTTAAATTATAGCTTACAAAAGTAAGTTTTCTAGGAATTGATGTCCGTAAATCAGCAGAAGAAATGGATGAGCAACGTCAAAAGACTCTTGCTTATGAGTACCTCTGTCACTTAGAAGAAGCTAAAAAGTAATCTTCTTTTTGAGTAATCTTTTTTTTTTAATAATTGATCGGTGCCTTTTTTTTTTTTTTTATAAATTCTTACAGTTCTTAACTGTTTTTAGATGGATGGAAGCATGCCTTAGAGAAATACTTCCACCTACAACTGAATTAGAAGAGAACTTGAGGAATGGGGTGTATCTGGCAAAACTTGCTCATTTTATGGCACCTGAATCTTTGCCCCTTAATAAAATCTATGATTCTGAACAGAAGCGTTATGCAGCAGTTGGTTTACAGTTTCGTCATACAGACAATATTAATCATTTTCTGAAATCATTAAAATCTATGCAGTTACCATTGGTATGTATTATGAAGTAAATCTCATATGAAGTAGCTTATATTAGTTTAAAGAAATCTCTTTTATCAGACCTTTCAACCAGAAACTACAGATATTTATGATAAGAAGAATATGCCACGTGTTATATATTGTATTCATGCTCTTAGTACTCATTTATTTAAACTTGGTAAAGCTCCACAGATTCAAGATTTGTACGGAAAAGTGAACTTCACTGGTATCTATGCGATAATATATTATTAAGAAGAAACATACGTGTAGTTAATTATTATGCCTTGATGAACTTTATTTCTTTCAGATGAAGAAATCAATGCTGTTAGTAAAGAATTGAACAAGTATGGGATTCAGATGCCTTCATTTCAGAAAATTGGTGGACTATTGGCAAATAGTATGGAGATTGATGCAGCTACGCTTCATGCTGCGGTAATAGCGATTAACCAGGCCATTGCATATAAAGTATATTTATTATTTCTTTCTAAAATATTTTGAATGATTAACAACTTGAATGATTAACAAGTATTTTGTTTTAAGGATCATAATAAAATATTAACTGCGCTTCAGAACAAAGTAGTACAAATAAATAATATTAATCCTTACTACATTAAGGAATATAGCGATACATTGTCAGAGGCAAAGGATTCTAAACAACAGGCTGCTCTTAATAGAGTAAGGGAATTTTTTTTCTATGATCATTTTTACTTATTATTAATCGATACAATTTTCAGTCTCTTAACGATAGCTATGTGCCAGATATATACGATGAATTATTAACTCAGGCTGAAATTCAGGGACATATTAATTATGTTAATCGTAAGTTATCGAGGAATAACAATTATTTTATAATTTTGCATTCTGTTTAATTGTGTATATTGTTTTTAGTTCACTGTGCAGTGGAAAACATAACTCATTCTATTCATGAAGGCACCGATGGGTTTGTAGATGCATTGAAAACATCAACTTTGGATTTAAAAGTATACATTTTATATCGCTAGTTTTATTCGTATACTTTTTTATAGCATTATAATTAATGTGGATGATTTTGTTTATTAGAATGTTGCGCGTGAAAATGCGGAATTATACAAAGAACAATTGATGCAGTTATTAGAAAGTTCTGAATGGAATAATACATATTCAGAAAGCAATCATCATTGGAAGCAGTTACTTCAAAAAGGAATTGATAAAGCAAATGAAACAGCACTTAAATCTCGGAAACGTTAGTACCTTAAAGTAAACACCGTACAACTGAATATAATAATCAAATATTTTTATTACTTTGTAAGCAGGCGAAGAAGGTGTTAAACTAGTAAATTCAATGTTACAAAATAGTTTGAAAAAGGATTTTTCTGACGCATTAAAAAATCCGAAGCTTGGGTTAATCAAACAAATTGATGATTTTGCGATACCGCTATATTATGAAGAAATGAAAATTGATCGTATGGAATCTCAGGTAAAAATGGGAAATAGACGATTACGATCTTTCTACTAATTGCTATTAATATAAACCATGTTTTTAACAGAACGACCTTTCGTATAGTGATATTGTAGTGAGTATACGTGTATTGTCAATGATCGCAGAGATCAGTAAAGCTGTAGACACGGGAAATCCAGATTTAGTTTATCAAGCATTACAAAATCCGGACTGTCATGTTTCTGTAAGTGCAATTGTGTGCGTTATAAGTAAGTGTTCCATTCATAATAAATTCCATTCATTATTATTTCAGGGATTGGATCCTGAGAATAAGGTAAAGTATTACAGAGCACTGGCAGTAGTTCGGTGTGAAAAGCAAGCAATATCCGAGGAATGTCCTTTATTAACATACATTGATATCCAAGAGTGTATTGATGTTGTAAATGAACAATGTCAAAATGATGATGTTGGTACGTCATCGATATTATATGCCATTCCGATATATGTTTTATCGTGTGATATTTTAAGATTGTTCAATTAATATTTCTTTTTTCTCCCTTTTTTTATAGTAATACAAGTACTGCGTCAATTAAATTTGGCTGTTGTGGAGAACGATCGAAAAGGAATTATAACTGCTTTAAAAGATACCGCTTTAAAGTTGCAGAAACCTACTTCACCGGAAGATGCATCTCTTTATTTGAAATTGTTTAAAAAGTGTCTTGCTGAAAAACACTTTGATGGTTCTGAATTATGGTTGGAGGATGTAGAAGCAATAACAAAAATCGTTGCTGCGGAAGCTGAAAATGTTCAGAATGGTACGGCACATATGTATACATATGCCTTATTCATTTTGCATATGAACTGTTCTTTTAATATATTTTGTATTTCATATGTTTGCAGTGTGTACATTTTTATCCCAAGTAAATTTAGGTTTACAACGAAATGACATGTTATTTACAATTGATTGCCTCCAAACGTTTGGTTTTAAAATATCAGATAAATATAAAACAGAGTGTTTTCAAAGCCTCTATAACTTACAAAAGATGAAGGTACAATTTTGTGACACATTGTAGATTAGTAAGAATATTTGATCTAATTCAATGACTTGTGTTTGGTTATTGTATTCTAGAATGAAAAATACGAGGGTGCATTTGTTCGTTATATTACTCCTAAAGGCAATGAATCGTATTTAGATTTACAAAAGTATAATTATACCTGGGACTGTCCAAAAACCATATCGGAAACATATTATATCAACATGGAAGATATCAAGGTATTTTATAACTAAGGAAAGTAGAATAATTATGTTGGAAAAACCCTTAAGCATAATCGTATATAATTGGTTTCAGGGAATAGTAAAGAAAACTACTACTACTAGTGAACTGGAAGAACATAAAATCAGTAAAAGGATAGTTCGATTACAAGCTTGTATACGAGGATATTTATTACGAAAAAGAATTTCCGACAGATTCGCATATTTCTATGACAATGCAGATAAAATTATTCAAATACAAGCCTGGTGGCGTAGTATAGTACAGCGTAAACGATATGCCAAATTAATAGGAGAAAAAAAAAGAAATTGTAATAGTGAAAAATTTCAAAGTACATATTTAAAAGTTCGAAACAAATATACCAACATATTAGATTACTATAGACAACATGTACGTAAAATCTAGTATTTATTTATGATCAATACATAATGTATCATGTTTCTCACATTTTTTTAGGAGGAAAAAATAATGAAAATACAAGCTTTGTGGCGTGGTCGTGCCGAAAGACGTGCGTTTCACTCATTGCTGTATACTGAAAAACCACCATTTCCTGTTGTACGACATTTTTCTGCACTTTTAAATTTTAATGCAGAAGATTATGATAAAGATTTACAGCTACAAGTATGAAAATTTTAAATTTTTTTCAATGAAATTACCATTGTCTAAATTTTACAAAAAATTGATTTGTTATCGCAGCAATTGAAACATGAAGTAGTACAAAGCATACGTCATAATCAAACTCTGTCACAGCAACTGGATAGTATGGACATAAAAATTGGTTTACTTATACAAAATAGGATCACGCTACAAGTATTGTTTATAAAAAAAAATATATATATATATACATATATATATATATTATTTAGGTTCTCAATTTGTTAAAAATATTATGCTGAAGAAAATAAAAATATTTGTAGGATGTTGTAGCGCATGGAAAGAGTTTGGACACACTTGCAAAACAGAAGAATTCAAACAGAGATCAAAAAAACGCTTTATCAGATAGCGCTATTTCACATAAGGGTTTAAAGTCTTTAACGAAAGAAGGTCGGAAAACGTTAGAGGGATATCAACATTTATTTTATGCGTTGCAAACTAATCCGACGTATTTGTCAAAGCTTTTGTTCCTTTTGCCACAAAGTAAAACGAATAAATTTCTTCAAAATGTGATTTTAACATTGTATAATTTTGGATCAAATATAAGAGAGGAATATTTATTATTGAAACTCTTTGGTAGTGCATTACAAGAAGAAATCAGGTATGGCTATAATTGTTTACGAAAATAATGAAAAAGAACAATAATAAATTGAACATAGAAAATCGTGATGATTGTACAGGTGTAAATTTCAAAAACCATCTGAAGTTGTAACTGGAAATCCACTTGTCTTAAAAATGGTAGTGAATTATGCGCGGCAATTACATGGCCAGAGAGCTTTAAGACAAATTGTTGGGCCAACTATTGAAAAAATTTTAGCCGATCGAACATTAAGTATAGAAACAAATCCCGTTGATATTTATAAGTGCTGGAGAAATCAATTAGAAATGGAGACTGGAGAGACATCGTAAGTTTTGAAGTATTAACATTTCTGTTCATATTGTAATTTTTTTTTTCTTTTTCTTTTTTTCCTTTATAGAACTCTTCCATATACGGTAACGCAACAACAAGCTTTAAATTATGAACAAGTACGAATTAGATTGAATAGAGGGATACAATTGTTGCAAAGTACTGTTTTAGAGTTCTTAAATAAAATAACAGAATCCCGAGATTTAATACCCTATGGAATGTTATATATGGCAAAAATTTTAAACGATTCTTTGACTGAAAAATTCCCAAATGCTCCAGAAAAAGATATTCTCAAAGTAATCGGAAATTTGATTTATTATCATTTTATCAATGCAGCTATAGTAGCTCCAGATGCTTTTGACATAATAACGTTACCGATCGATAGATCATTGTCAAACGATCAACGAAGAAATTTAGCTAGCATTGCAAAAATACTACAATTTGCTGCTTCCAAAAAGGGGGTGATTATTTTGATAACAGTTGTACTATAAACTAAGTCCGATTCATTCATTTTTCTATACGCATATAAACTGTTTTAGTTTGGAGAGGAAGCTACACATTTAGTCTGCTTAAATCCGTTTATAATTGAATATCACGAAAAATTTAAGAAATTCTTTCGTTACTGTTGTCAAATTGAAGATTTAGAAGAACACTTTTGCATCCACGAATACACCGAAGCCACGCTTATTCACAAGCCAGAGATTTACATTTCGTTACAAGTAAGTGATTGATTAAAAATTATTTAAATAATCGAATGTTAATGAAAGATTTTTTAACAAATCACAGGAAATCTGTGATACTCACTGTCTCATGCTAGAATACCAAGATCAAATAGCGCCAGATCCAATGGATCCCTTGCATGATTTATTAGATGATTTAAGTCCTGCACCCACCGTTGCATCTCTACTAGGAATCTGTAAGGAATGATAAATTATATTAGCGCATTTAAACTTTTGCATATATTATATTATAATTATTCATTAGCTGATACGATGTGCGAAGCAAATTTAATACGGTTTGGAAAAACGGAAGTGTGTCTGGTACTTACTAACAAGTTTCAAGTACAAGAAGATGAAGATGCCAGTTTAAACAAACTTTTTATAAAGACTAAAGAGTTGTTGGTTTCTGTACTTCAATTTTTGAAAGGGCAAACATTAGTAGAGGCTTTGGAAACAAGTTGTTCTCCTGTGCAAGAAAAACTCTATACTGTGAAATGTTCTAGCATATCGCCTGCTTTAAATATCATTCACAAGAGGTATTGTATATTAAAGCAGCTCTCGTAAATAAAGAATAAAAGAAACATTTATTTTCAGTTCGTCTTTAAATGATTGTAAACTTCAACTTCGCGCTTACCTTAATAAACTTGAACTTGGCGGATGGGTGAGTCAATCAGATGGATATCAGAATATCATAACAGCAGTGGCTAAAGATCTTTGTAATAAAGGAAAGTATCGAATCATTCGAAATAAGGAATTACAAACTTTACGTGTAACTAAACAAAGACTAGAAGAAAAATGCAAATATTATCAAGAACAGGTAGAATATTATAATGAGTATATACAACGTTGCTTGGAAAACTTACATACAGGAAAGGGGTATGTATAAAGTTTACAATTTCGTATTTCATACTTTGAACAGATACATATTGTTTATAGATCATTGCGAGCATTTAAAGCCATTCAGAAGAACAATCATGGTAAGTTGCGGTCTAAAATGACACTGAAATATTCCGCGGCAAAGTTACAAGAAAAAGGGATATTGTTAGAAGTGGATGGACTTCCACAATCACAGTTTAAAAATGTCATTTTCGAAATCAGTCCAACAGAACACACCGGACTTTTTAATGTACGTTGTAAATTCATGGGGGTTGAAATGGAAAAGGTTGATATTGATATACAAAAGTTACTTGAACTACAGTTTGAAGGTGCACCGATTATGGACATGTTTGGTAAAGCAAAAGTTAACGTGAACTTGTTGTTGTATTTATTGAATCGAAAATTTTATGGTAAGACTTGAAAGAAAAGAATGAAATGTGTTGTTTATTAGTATGACAATTATGCACTTGTGCAATGTTTTATTATAATTTTTAATGAATTTTTAAACAAAAATACGTCGCGTTTTTAATTTTGTATAGCCTACGAAGATTCAGAATTCGTGTTTATAATTTTCGTATAATAATTTTTAGTAACATCAATTTTGTAAATAATTGCACCTATATAAACTGAAATTTTTAGTACAAGATTCGTTGGTATGTATATATGTATGTATTATAATAATTGATCAATATGAGGTAACAATGCAGCGAAATATATAAATTTTACAGAAACCTCGTGAATGATAAGATTATATGTATAAAAGGTAAAACCAGCCTACACTGATTTAATTACCTTTATCGTTAATATCGTATGTCAGTTATATTTAATGATAATATATAAAAGATTTTATTAGAATACTTGCTTTTAAATTATAAATGTTTTAAGAGAAGTGTATTTGTTTCTTTTTATTTTTTTTTTTTTATTTTTAACTTTTATAAAAATAAGTAAACTAATGGTAGTAAATACTACTGTCGAGGGAATACTCTTTTCCTTGGTTTATTTTTACAACTAAACTTAACTTCAGCTGTGTGCTATTCTTTATTTTTTCTTTTTCAATAAGGGATAATTTGAATATAGTTGTTTGTATTATATTGTATACCGTTAAAATAAGGTAAGGCATATTCTCAGAAATTTTTTAACAGATACAATAGGCTATCCATTATTATTTATATGTTCCTATATACATATTTTATATTATTCTTTAAATATTGGATAACCCAGTGTTTTTGTGCACTTTATAAAATCTAAAGTCGAATTATTTGAACACAAACCCGAAATTTCTATCGTGTGTATATTTAATTCAATAAATTCTATTTTGTAGAATATACTACATAAGGGCCTGTTTAGTGGATATTGGCGAATCAGCCTGCACATTTAAAATAAAAAGATTGATTAAAAGAAATTACAATTAATTCGTTATTCATTAGCTTGTCATCATAGTCTGTTAATAATTATAATCATGATTGAACTAACATATAATAAACGTCAACTTCCTTTTTTTTTACTGAACATACAATTGAACTGTTTAAATACGATCAGTGCAAGTAAGAAATTCTTAATTTATAGAACAAAAACTTATTGTATTTTATTTTATATATACGATATAAACACTACATACATATTATTTTAGATAAAGTATGCAAGCTTATATGGATGTACATACGCAATAATACGTTGGTACATAAATTTTTCTGTTTGTAATTACAAAAAACATTGTAGATAAACAACTCGCATTGTATTATAAATATTAATTTTTTTTTTCCTTTTTTTTTTGTTTGTTTTTACATATTCGTTTTCTCTAAGTTTTATTTTTACTCAACTTTATTATACAAATCTGCCTTTACATAATTTACGTGACAGATGCTAACATCCAGGTACTGTGTCACGAGGTATCTTGAAAGACATTTTTATAACTTATGGGGCACAAAATGTCAGTAATAATACTAATAGTTTTCATATTTCATTCTTTTCTTTTTGTTGTTGTTGTTGTTGTTGTTGTTGTTGTTTTTTCTTGTTTTCAGTGAATCAAGTATTTAGTATTTCTAATGTAATTGATTATGTGCAAGCATTACAGTTCCTTAAAGCCTCCACGAAGCAGGCCGTGTAAAGTGCATTTCGTGTATTATTAACCATATAGTATATATATATATATCACCATAATATTAATTTTTTATAATAAATAGCATAATAACATTAATTTTTTTTAATAAATGTTGGTTCTATACTAAATATGTGCACACGTAGGGACACAATATTTCGTACAGTATATTCAGCAAGTGTTATCGTTTGTTTAAAATATTAACAAAATTTCTAAATTTCTGTTGCGAATCCGTCATTTGCGCTAATGCTTCTTCCATCATGTTGCGCAATTTTGATAAATCTGGCATTTTATCGCAAGATTCAATATTTAATAATTCTGTAAAGTACTGCTCCCATGCAGCTCTCCTGGCATACCTACGTTTTTTCAATAATATTCATATAAATGACGATAGTTAGTACTATAAACAGTTTTATTCGCATGTAAATACCTTGGTATTTTCGATGTGATGAACCAACGATCGCCCATATGCGAAACTCTCATATAATTACCAAACAACAAACAATGGCTTGTTGCAGCTAAACAATACAAATCAGTTTGATACGTCCATGGTTTTCCAGTTTGCATTTCGATACACGTAAAATCTTCTGTCTTTATAACCTGTGTAAATGTTGTCTTTTCTGGTAAAAGTCTCATGTCTATACTGCACCCAAAATCTATCAACTGTATTGTCGGCCTTACATCTTCAGTAGGCCTATAAATGATCAAATTTATACATATAGAAATACAATACGATCGAAATATTAATTTGACTTGGTAACAATGTACAAGAAATATTGAACACATACAAACGCATTAAAAGAAAATTGTCTGGTTTAATGTCTCCATGAATTATTTGGCATTTATGTAAATATTCCACAATTTGCAACATTTCAATCGTGAAGAATATAGCTAAATTCTCTATCAACGGTTTACCTGTAGCAATCTTTATTTGGTTTGTTACCGCTAATAATGTTCCGAACTTTGAATACTCTGAAACTAGTACACTACAATTATTAGCAACATATGCCACTGATACGTCCATAAATCCACGTAACTGAAAATAATGTGTTAATATATCAAAGATTATATAGAATAGATAATACTTTATTGAATAATATAATAAATTTATGCTCTACCATATGTGGATTAATCAAACGATGCTTTATTTCTCTAGTTATATAAAATTCCCAAACCCAAGCAGGTCTTTGCGTTTTAAGAGCTACCGTTTGACCTGTTTGTAGATTTACCGCTTTGAATACTGTACCATACATTCCCTTTCCAAGGCACTTTTCCAAATCGTATGCATCAGTACCTAGACACGTAAGTAAAAGTAATAAGTAGTATATAAAATAATTAACATAACATCTACAATATTTGTCTTCATTGATACTACACTTACCAAGCGTAATCATAGAAGGCACAAACTTATTTAAATTAGTATTTAATCTCACATATCCCTCTGCATGATGCGGTTGGGGAAATTTAATTTTCTTTAAGAGACCAGCTATTAAATTTTTATCGAAAGGATTTATGTCCCCTGAAGGAAATTCAAAAATTTCTTCTTCTGCTTCTTCCATTGGTTCATGATGCTCTTCACAATCCATAGAATCAACTTTTTCTTGTTGTTCTATTTCGTTAAGTTTAAAATTAATTGATTTTCGTAGATCGCAATTCTTCTTAATTTCAGAAGTAATGTGATCCACGTTACGCTGCACCGTACGTGGACTTTGAGCGTGAACAGCTTGAATTTGGGCTTGAAGTTTCTGCTCGTAAAGTTGATTTGCAGAAAGCGTAACATTTTTCGCTTCTTCTTCTTCTTCTTCTTCATCTTCTTCTACTTCTTCTTCTTCTTCTTCTTCTTCTTCTTCACCTTATTAAACGAAAGATATTTTTTTTTTTTTTTTTACAAAGCGTTATCAAACAAATAAATTTTAATATATTTCATCAATTACCTATACTAATAGATTGTTCTTTTATAGGAACCAAATCTTCTTTCGTTAATGTAAAAGCTAATGCAGTGTTTCTTGTATGAGTGGTACTGCTACTAGAACTGCTAGAAATATATTCTCTAGTTGATTCCAATATAACGCTTAGTTTGTCTTCAGTTTCACCATTTGGAGCTTCTGAATTTCTATAAAATAAAATTTTACATGAATATAAAACATTCAGGCTAATAATTATTAATTGTATTATTGAAAAACAACATACGACTGAGATGGAGTGCAATGATTTGGATATTGTGGAGTTCCCTCTGATACTTTGTAAGATTGTCTAAAATGATTAGTCATAGGTGTAGAACTAGTCAATTGTGTATTAAATGCTTCCGTGAAACAAGTATCATCGTTCCCGACTAACGGAGTTATACCAAGACTTTCATCAGTGTATAAATTGTTTTCGTCGGCTGGCTTTGACGACATATTTTCTTCCATTGGTCCATTATAGTCAACGACAATAGCATTTTCTTTGTTCTCAGCGCTTTCAAGATACTTTATGTCTCTGCGATTCATTCCTGGCGATTTTATGTATGGTAACTCGAGAGGCATTCTATAAGGTTTGCCGGTTTCGATATCCGGTTCGTTATATGGAGGATAATGAAGTTGTTTTTGAGGTTCAACATTCTGTTGTAACAGTGTAGATTCCAGTTGCGAAGGGTACTGTTGATAAGTAATGTCATTTGGCATCATATTGCCATAAACGGGATGTTGCAAATGCTGCATGTGTTGATGCGGTTGATGATGAAGATGCTGGTTGTGTGACGACTGATGTTGCTGGGGATGAGACTGATGATGAATCTGACTATGCAAATGTGAAGCGTGAGAAATAGCATGATGTTGTTGTTGTTGTTGTTGTTGTTGTTGTTGTTGTTGTTGTTGTTGTGGATGATGATGATGATGATGCGGAACCATATGAGCCTGTTGATGCGTTTGCATTAATTGCGGATGATGCTGTGAATGATGCGGTCGGGAATGAGGTTGCATTTGTTGTTCATGATGTTGCTGCAATCAAAATTATTTAATCAGAATTAGTAGAATAATTTCTTAAGTTAAAATTACACAATTCTTTTATATTATACCTGTATTTGATATTGGTAGGTGTTATGTAGTCCAGGATTGCCATAGGAAGTCTGGTGTTCTTGATTAGAGTAACTTTGGTGAGCAGAATAATTCTCATGATTTTCTTGATCGTTATAAGGTTGAATACTATATCCCGAATGATGTTTACTGCTCGACATTGCGTGTTGAGTCATTGAACTGTCCATATGTATATCAAACGATAATTTAGTTTTCGAATCTGGGATTCTAGGTGTCATAGGAGTACGAAAATTAGGAGTAGTATGTACAGCATCGGGAGAGCGCCACATGTCTTGTATCACTGATATTGCCTCTTTCGTATTAGCTGTAATACTTTGTCCAAGCAAATGTTCTTCAGGGTCAGTAGTTAGGGATGATGTATGATGTTGATGCATAAAATTTGAGACTTGTAGCTTCCTCTGTGAATTTAATTCTGCTTCCATTCTTTGTGCTTCGAGCCTTTCCGCTTCGATTCTTTCAGCCTCGATTCTTTCAGCTTCTAGTCTCTCTAATTCTCTTTGTTCCGCCTCGCGTCTCTGAGACTCTAAAGCTTGATTTTCGGCTTCAAACTGTTGCCTTCGAAGTTCTTGTTGTTTAGCTTCAAGTCTTTGTCTATCGATGTCAATTGGTTCGACCTCTCTTCGTTGCTGTTCTATTTCTCTTTGCCCCTTTGTTAATTCCTGTTGTTCAGATCTCTGTCTTTGAAATTCTTGTAAAAATATATCATGCCTCTGATGTTCAGTTTCAAAACTTTTATGCTGAACTTGTTCAACTTCTCTTATATCTTGTACATCATGCTTCTTTTTTAAAGTTTGTGCTCTAAAGTTTAAAACGTTACCCCGTCGTTATTATTTAGAACAATTTATAATATTCAGATGATCGAACACGATAAGCTTCCCTAGGCAAATGGCGTTGCAGAGGAAGCAGAAATTCTCAAAACCTTCATTTTGACTATATTAAATATTACATAAATATTAATATTGAAAGTAATTTATAAAGAAAGGAAAAAATATGTTACATTGTCATTTTCTCTAGGGAAGCCTGCCATGCACGTTACACTGTACATTACCTTTGTAAGTACAGTTGGGCTCTTATTTCCTCCATACTTTGATCTACATTATTAGTATAAACTAATTCTTTGGGATAATGTGGTCTTAATATAATATTTGGATTTGGAGGATCTGGTACAAACACAGGTACAGTTAAGTGCTCTGGATATTTGCTACCATCGAAAAAGAATGTGTGATTTGAAAATAATCTTAACTTATCTGTGTCAAAATCATCCACTTGATCTTCATGAACTATGATGTAAACAATGTGTAAGAACTTTTACTACGTATATAAAAATAATAATTTGTTAGAAATAAATGAATACCCTTAAAAGCTGACTTTGTAGCGGATGAAATTAACGGACATCGCTTGCTCCCACTATTCCATGGTCCAGGTTTAATGGTATTCTCTTTATGTACTATATCTTCTACTGGAACGTGATCTAATATGCTGGAACCCTTCATTGCGCTAGGTACATCATCCTATTGAAATAGTTGAATGTATTTATACAATATCATAATTAATAATGCGTTGTTTACAATCTTATACCTCGTATATCTGGATTTTGACATTCTGCGTCATTCTGCTAGTATTATGCGTCGTCGCGGAAATTTGTGGAACGGTACCGGGAAAGTGTTCGCGTACTCGATGTCCAGTACGTAAGTTACTAACTTTTTTCCCAGCTTTTATTGCTCTTAAAGAGCTGAAAGCTTGACGTTGTTCGAGTAAGGATACTTCGTTACGATCGTCTGTTCGTCCTAACATTTTACGAGCAACTGCGAGTTGAAAGTTGCTAGAAACAGAATAGATGAATAAATAAAATACATATCATTATAATCATTTGTTTATATGATCATATATTATGATTTATACTTATGAGCACAATCCAATTCATCTTGTGGTTCTGCCAAAGCAGACAAACCCATTAAATAAACTTCATCTGCACGTTTGTAATCTTCTCTTTGTTCTAATTCAAAAGCCCATGCTCTATACATATCTGCGACCATAGTCCCAATTCCATTGTTGTGTAAAAGTTGATACAACTCTAATGGATTTTTCTGCATATTTATCTGTAAAAATATATGTGCGTGCGTACATGTATTATACTACATGTGATAAAAGATTTCGAATATACAAATTTGTTTAACATTCTTTACATAATTAATCCAAAGGCGTATATATCTACGATCTTGATGATACTTGGTCTCTTTTTCAAATGTTGCTAAACATTGTTGTAAAAGCTTAGCAATATGTGGCTCGTGTCCACTTTTTGGATAACTCTGTTCCACCCATAGTATATAATCATACCAGCTTTCTAAAGGATCGTCTCCTTCATAATTTTTTATCGCGTCTTCGTACATCCTGAAATGAAATACAAAGTTTATTTATGAATATTTATTATAACTCCCATTATAATATCTTCAACCTACTGTTTCTCTTGTAAAAGTAATTGCTGAGCATCTGCATCTTCTTGTGCTCTTAATGCAGTTCCTAATTGTACAGCATTTCGTCCATAACGCAATGGTTGAATATTTTCTTTACAAAGAGCTATGACTGTTGCAGGATCCATTCTTAACTCTATATTTTCTTAATTAAACTATTTTATATTCTAGAAAAACGAATTTCAAACAATGAGTACTTAGTTAATGGAACCATTTTATACTGTGTAATATGTGACTTTAAGATGAATCTATCTAACAGAAGAAAAGACTGGAAAGAAAGCAAATGTTACAATTTAAATGACTTGTCATTTAGTATGCTATACTGTATTCCATTAACAACCATAAGTTATTCCAATGTCCAGGAAAACATAAAGATCGAACCGATGTCAAATTCGCAAGTACTCCAAGATGTATTCGGTTAATATGTACAAACAAATGTTGAAGCTGTTAAATAACAGAATGAAAAGTAAGCGATGTTTTTTTTTTCAAGAAACACTTAACCTTTCACGCGTACCAAAATTTTGCATAATATTCTTTGAACAGCGGCGGACCTTTAAATTTGAATAAATCTAGTCTTGATAACTCCAATAATGACGCTATCAGTCTGGGTTAGGTTAGTTTTTCACTTAACGGCTACGGGGTTCAACGGTTTTTCACACTGTCTTTTATATTTCAAATGATGCAAGAGTAACGTTTCACTGACCACGAATTTTAATTCAATCAGCCTATACGAAAGAATCGAAAAGCGATGTGAAGGAAGATTCACTGTGCTTAACGTAGTTTTCACACAAATCCCTATTGAAAATTACCAATAGGACATCTGTTACAGAGGAATGAACATTGCATGATCTTTTTCGAGCAGGAACCTCAATTTCACCACTGTTTCTATAGTAACTTGACAGATTAGTCCCAAATTTTGCTACTCCAATTGTTTTCTTCGCTGATAAGTACTATATTGTATAGTTTCGTAAAACATTCAGAAATATTATTATTAAAACATTTTTATTGTCGATACTTATTTATTAAGATATAAAGTTTTATATATATGTACATATGTATACATATAGTAAAGTTTACGATTTGATGAATGTTACTATTCCATCCGTGCAATTATCTCTAGTTTTGGAGCACATGGAACACATACATACATCAAATTAAACAATTTGAAAGAAAGATAAATTCAACATGAATTCTTTATATTTTTATATGAATTTTTTCCGAGCATTAACAGTAATGTTAATGAAACATAACTTCAACTATACGCTTTTTTATATATTTGCACATTACGTCGTTTTTAAATTGAAAATATTAACTGACACAACATTTAATTGGAACATTTTACCTAATAATGTTTTTAAGAACCTTTTGAAACAGTTTTATAATCAAGACAATAATTATGTAGATTGTAATTCTTGTTTATTAGCAAATATTAAGTACTTTAAAGTGTCTCTACCAACTTGGTTTTATGTATGTTCCAAAGTAACTGTAAAAAAATATAAAACGTTAATTATTCCCTCAAATGATACTTACGCAAACAAAATATTTGCATCTGAAATCATGAAACATAACATAGAGAATACGTTACATTGTAACATTGAAAAATGCTTTTTACGTAAGTACGATCAAATTGAACTGTTTAATAAAATAAGCCGTACGTTGATAATGGCATGTCGAATCTTTTTTCAGTACCAGTAAAAGAGAACACAATTAACTTTGCTAAAGAAGCAAAAGTTTCTATGATTTCAAATCCATACGAGATTACAGATAACTTGACAAGTATTCTATTAGAAAATTACTTTTCTGAACCTCGATTTTTAAGAGAGAACGATATATTTGGTATTGATGTAAAGGAACATGTATCGGATCAGATGTATTTACACATAAATTATTTAATGTCTATTATATATTTCAAAGTTAATACTATTGTAACCAAGGATAAAACTTGTACAAACGGTTGTTATATTTTACAAGGAGAAACAACGCTTATTCAAGAACCTAATGTGCATAGTTATCTACCTGAAAAAAGTTCCTACTACGATGAAAGCAAAGAAAAGTTAATTGAATTATATCCATTGGGTGTTGCTGCACCTTTGGAACACTTGGAACGTTGCATCTTGCCTTTTATTAAATATGGTAATAATTAATACTTAAATATTGCAATTAGGTTCTTAAGTCTCACATCAGCTGATTTTACTTTTTACTTTTTACAGAAATTCAGTTACCCATAAAACCAGTATTTCTTGTTAAGGGCTCGCAGGGTTCAAACAAACGCAAATTAATACAAATATTAACTGAAAAAATCGGTTTGAATTGTCTAAATGCCGACTTTGCGGAAGTTCAAGCTTTAACATCAGCCCAAACAGAAGCCAAGCTACGTATCGTATTGCATAATGCAGAACAATCAGTACCGTGTATACTTTGTTTAAATAACATAGAGGTATTTTGAAATTATTTCTACCGCTTTGCTTACAATTTTCAAAATTCTATAAGATTGATTGTTCATAGGTCTTTGGGAAAAATGCTGAAGGTCAAAAAGATGAAAGAATAATATCAACATTTTTGACTGAACTAAATTCATTGTACGATAAACGGTTAAAATATCCAGTTATTATAGTCGCTACTACAAATGAATCTGAAATATCATCAGAATTGCAGAGAATCTTTATCGAAACTATTCATATGGATCAGCTGGATCAAAAGCGAAGAACAGATTTAATTTCATGGTTACTCGCTAAACGAGATATCAAGTATCAAATAAATTTGTCCAAAGTAGCCGGTATATGTTCGGACTTAAGATTTTTCGATTTGTCAGCGCTAATACTACACGCTGTAAAATTTTATTGTAAGAATAACAGGGCGGATGTAAAATCACTCGTACTTGAAGAAGAACATTTTGATAAAGCTTATGGTAATGTCACCTTTATTATAAAAAAAAGGATAAATGATTTTAATTCTTTTCTAATCTTTTTAGTTTTATTTTTCTAGAGTATGTTCAATCGATATATACCGACAGTAAAGGTGCGCCACGTGTACCAAAAGTTTATTGGGAAGACATCGGTGGCTTAGCGAGCTTAAAACATGAAATAATGCGCAGGATTCAGTTACCTTTAATGAACGCTCTAGGTTTTGGTCAGTCTGGGTTACTTTTATATGGACCACCTGGTACCGGAAAAACGCTACTTGCCAAGGCTGTAGCTACGGAATATCAGCTTCACTTTTTATCTATCAAAGGTCCCGAGGTGTTGAACATGTATGTTGGTCAAAGTGAGAAAAATGTTAGGCAAGGTAAACGCATAAACGCATAAACGCATAAACTTACAACACGTTAAATAATACTAAATAAGAAAAGATATTAAAATTGAAGAAACATATATGTAAATACATAATTATATTTATGTAGTGTTTGAAAGAGCAAGAGCTGCAGCTCCATGCATAATATTTTTTGACGAACTCGACTCTTTGGCTCCCAATCGTGGACGCAGCGGTGACAGCGGAGGTGTAATGGACCGTGTCGTATCTCAGTTGCTCGCTGAAATGGATGGGCTCGACTTTTCCAACAATATATTCATCATAGGAGCTACAAATAGGCCGGATCTCATAGACCCTGCACTTCTCAGACCTGGTCGTTTCGATAAATTATTATATGTAGGGATTCATTCTGATCGTGAATCACAGCTTAATGTATTGAAAGCGTTAACTCGTAAATTCAAATTTCGCGAGAACGGAGAAGAATTGACAAAACTAATAGATCAGTTACCTGATCGGACAACTGGTGCAGATTTGTATTCCGTTTGCTCGAATGCATGGTTAAATGCTGCACGTAAAGTCCTCCATGATGAACATGATAATCAAAATACATTAACAGACAAGTCTGCTTCTAACGAGGCCGTGTTAAATGAATGTATTGCCGTAGAATTTGAAGATTTGTTAAAGGCTGCACGCGAGTTGGTTCCTTCGGTTAGCAGAGAGGAAGCAGATAGATACAAGAGAATGCAGATGGAATTATCATCGTCGTGATAATACTTATCGATGTTTTGAGAAGTAAAGCATTAGGTTCAAACAATGTTCAGTCTTATAAACGAAGATGTTATTTTATTCAGGGAAGTATGTAAAACAATTTTCACAGCGAATAATTATATCATAAATGATATCTCTAATCTCTATCCTAGATATTGCACCAAATGGGGTTACTCTTAATGCTAGCTGTGCGACGAAGAACGTAACGGTACCGAAATTTCTCCTCGATGACGGTGGATTCTTTAAAACGTTCCTATTGAAAACGTTTAATTACAATACAATATAATTACAATCAAAATATGGCAATGTAGAAAAACGAGATAGCTTTACTTTACTGACTTCTTAATTGATATCGTAGAATTTTATTGCGAAGACTAAAGGTATTCACTTTTCGTGGATATTGGATGATTACTTTCGTGCAATCTCAGTTAAAAAAAAAAAAAAAAAAAAAAAAAAAAAAAAAATTTCGCAAGGTACGATACTCGCAGAAATATACGTATATATACATATAAAGTTCAGAGTACAGAATTGTTCCTTCTTTTTTTTCTTCTTCTTCTTTGAAACAAGCGGCACTCTATAACTCTATTACTACTTTGATACAGTCGCGAAGTAGGATCAATTCGGATATAATTCATGGCAACGAACTTGTATGTATACATGTGTATAAGAAAGAAATAGAATGAAAATTATTACAATAAAAAGCCATTGAATTAGGGGCTTTTTGGGACTGTCGTTGAAAATACTTAACAATTCATCATCTATGTGCGTTGTAGGGTGACTAAAGTTGGCGACAATTAGCCTGTCAATAAATTTGGCTATTGTAAACTCTCGTTGTAAAGCTAATGCGAGTTTTTGAAAAAGATTTCAAAGATCAACTATACATATATGCTTTATCGTTATTGTTCGTAATCGTATATGTATGGAAAAATGTGGTTATTCTTTGAGAAAGATCAAAGAACTGAACTATGTATGTATACTGTGAAAAGCGTGGTACATGAGAAAGAAATTTGATATACTCGGTGACTGCGAACTATCTAGTCAAGTTTAATACTTTACTTACATTCAACGTATCTTGTCGCTTAGCAGTCTTGCGTGTTAATGTGTGTGTTCATAGGTATACACCCAGGTGCAACATAGGCTTTCCTGAGATTATTTGCTTTTAGTCGAGGGAGAATCCAGGGAAAGCTTAATCTAAAACTTTCTATCCTCGTACATAAAGAATATAGATAGAGAAATAAGGCGAGTGGTGGAACATTTCTTCTCCAACACTTGTTTTGAACTAAGGAAAGCCTATACTGCACACGCGAGTGCATGTACATCTAAAAGGAAAGAAATACACAGTGGTAGTTGGAGAACGTGCGCAAAACCGATTTAGGATTAACGAACGTAGCGAAGGGTGGTATTGCCGATTAATTGAACAGGACGACATCGGCTTATAGGCTCTCGGAGTGTATATTGCTCGAATCGCGAGAAGACCTGACCTCCCGATAAAGACTGTTTCTACACGTTTCTACGCGTGGTCGTTGATCAAAAGATGCGGTAAACAGAGCCAGTTATGAGCCCTCGGTATTCGAGCCTGCAACAAAAAAAAGGAAACAACCATTTGACTAATATCCGTAGGTCTCTTTAACGCGTTCCTTCCGTGGTAGTCATCAGTTTTAGAATTGTTTTACGGAACGTGTTAAACACAAGCTACTAACTATCATTTTATCGTCGTATGAATACGTTTCTAACAAAGGCCTACTGTGTATAGTAAGAGACTTGGGGTTTCTACCAAAGGGATTTTACAATGGGATTTTACTCGATAATCGTTAGGTTTGCATTTTACGCATACCTGGTCAAGACGATTTCGTGGCAAATTCGTGCAGTATGTCACAAGCCATTTCAAGATCGTTCCTAGTAATACCGAGCGCTCTAATCACGGCGTCTTGCGCGAATCCGAGAGCCGTCAGCTTGGAAATGTGTTCGACGTTCACATTCTCGTATGCCGCGGTTTCTGGCTTCGCGGAACCACCGGTGGGATCGTCCTTACCTCTCATCAGGGCGGACAATCGAGCTGTATTCGCTTCCAGATTAATGTTCCTGACGACGTGCTGTCTCGTACCAGGTATCACGATTGTATTCTCATAATGATGATCCTGTCTGTTGTGCTCTTTGCTGCTTGTCTTTGGCGGTCGTGGCACTGACAAAGGAGGAGGTACAGGAGGTACGTTATTGCTGGTTGCTGTTTGAATCGTGAACGATGCACCACTGGCACGATTTGGTTTTTCAGGTAACGTTGGCGGTGGCGGTGGCTGTGGCTGTGGCTGTGGCTGTGGCTGTGCTTGAGATGGGGCGACATGATTCCCTTGGGATCGACGAATCCCGGCATGAGCTCTGCTTACTGGAAAAGGAGCTAGAGGTATTGGTGGCACTGGTGAAGGCGACGAAGCACGATGCAACATGTCGTATCCTGCTTCGGAGTTCACTGATTGAATAAAACAGACAGTGAGTTACACGATCTGCTAATCTCTCTACAGTTATTATATACATTTTAAAACCTACTATTATTGTTTTGTTGATTGTCAATAGTAGAATTGAATGATCCGTTAACTGCTGACGGTGGCGGTGGAGGAGCATTTTCTTTAGGCACAGTCAAATGTCGACCATTTCTAGTATGACCGTTTGGCGTTGGCGATGGTGAAGGTCGTCGAGGTGGTAACGGTGGGCTTGGTACGATTCTTCGTGTCAAGGCAGGTGAATTAGTTGGACTGGAATCTTCTTCTTCTTCTTCTACTACTTCTACTTCTTCTACTACTACTACTTCTTCTTCTTCTTCTTCTTCTTCTTCATCTTCTTCATCTTCTTCTTCTTCTTCTTCTTCTTCTTCTTCATCCGAATCGTCGCAGATTAAGCCGGAATGGCCATTGCATAGGTCCATTATTTCCTAAAACAATTCATAGGAGAACGTGCATTAATAAGATTATATTCTTTTTTCTTATTTAATGCAGAGACAGATTCTATTTCATTTGATTTTAGTATTAGGTCAATCTTTTAATTTAGCTAGCTTTCACTAATCTCTTTTAATACTAATCGAGTAAGTAACTTGAGAAATGGCTGTTGATGAACTCGTGTTTGTAAATGAATAGAGCATGTAACAAAGGAAACCTGTATGCGAAAAAAAAAACATCACAATTAAACAACGAGCGTAATTACAAAGCATAAAAGCAGAGATAGGTAGGTAGATAGATAGATAGATAGAAAAAAAGAGAGGCATAATGCATGTGTGTTCACTTACCTTTATACAGTAGTGAATAAAAAAAAAAAAAAAAACATTTCCTTCGGTTATGTACATTACCGATTAGTTTTCGATCATGCAGCGGGCAGAGCAATGGACCCAGTAGGTAAACGTTATGAAATAATAGATAAACGGATCATGCGAGCGATAATAAACGATAACACCTTGGCTCGTTTATCAATGTGCCCTGTTGCTGAAACACTGATCCAACAGGCATAGAAAACAAAACTAAAGAATCCAGCAAAATGAATGTGCATACACATGTGCTCTGACAGTATAATCGAATGTTATATTTTCTAAAGAAAAAATGAAGAATGTACTTCTCAAATCCCTGATATGTTCTCTTTTACAATGAGTAGGAAGAAATGTACGCTACAGTTTATAAAGTTTATGAATTATTTATTTTAGACCTCTGTCACTGCTGGATATTTGCACAGTATGAACGGATCTAAACGATTCTTTTCAATTAGCAGCACTATTCATTTTACAAATTACGCTAATGGCTACACGTGTGAACGCAGTAAAAAAGATCTATCCTTTCGTTACGAGTGGTTCAATGGAAATCGTAGATAAATACATAATGCTACGCTTAAAAAATTGCTACAAACTTTCTGGAGTAAATTTGCCAATTGACGTGCTAAAGAAACTGATTCTCTTATGGCGAGAATTAGTGCATTTCTCATTAATTGTGCATGCATCGATGCGAAATAGATCTGCACGGTGTAAGAGTGTATTTAAAAAAAAAAAAAAAAAAAAAAAAAAAAAAAATACATGTACGTATATACCATTGCATATGAAATTCGATTCTATGTGCTACCATTACAATCACTGGTATAAATTTATAAAATTCATTTAATGCGTAAACTGAATAAATAATAAATATTCTAAGGTAAAGAAAAATAATAATAATAATAATAATAATAATAATAATAATAACATCTTTTTTCCCCTGGCAAAACTATCGCATGTCGTTACATCGTTCCTATCGCCAACAGGTACATAATTAAATTCTAATAGAATAATACAAAAACGATGAACGATTGTTACCTATAATATGTCTATAGAGACTACGTAGCACTTATGATGCTGATTGTAAGCCACGCCATTCCCATAGGCAGATACGATTTCTTTAAGCCCATGTGTTTTTTTTGTATTTTTATTTTTTTTTTTTAACTTGACCTAACTATCAAATTCATTAAGCAAAATTAAGCAAAAATCAAATAATTATTATTTGCTTGTTGAAATAAATTTCCTATAAAGAAGAAGCAACTATTCGTATAACACTGTTTTCTTACTATTAACAAGAAATTTATCATTATAAAAAATATCAGTTTGATATTACAGATTTTCTATTTGGCAAGTAATGTGTAATTGCATATGAAGATGAAGCTTTCTAACTTCAAATTTTATAATGCATACACCGCAAAAAAGACGCTCTGCCAGATAACATTTACTGGCACATGCATTTAAAGTATGATTTCTTTCATGTTTTTAATTAATCGCAAGCAAATGTAATCTTGTACAAAAAGCGAATAATCAATACGTAATCGTTGGCATAAATCTGTTGCGGAGATCACGTACAGTGTTATTTTTCTAAACATTATATGCCTTTCGTCAGTAAAATGTTAAGTATTTTAAATAAATCATCGTACACCGAATACAACCTAGTAAAACTGTATGTTAAATGATACCAAGTGTCACTTGATGAGAATATAGAGTTATAAGTGCAAACACTTTGTAATAATGGAATGAATGATGAATCCGTACAATAAGCTTTCGGATTTTTGTAATGCAAAAAAAGCAACCTACCTTAAGGTCTCCATAAATCCGAAATTTTTTTCGAAAATCGATAATCGAGGTACGAACAGATAATAAAAAAGAAAAAAAAAGAAAAGAAAAGAAAAGAAAAGAAAAGAAAAACGTACGTTAGTTGGAATGAATACACAAAGTGCAAAAAAAAACATTTGTATTTATCTTTCATAACTGAAGCTTTCTCAAACTTGATTCTGTCAATCGTTTTTACGTACATATAGAGATAATGCAAAAGAAAAGTAAAAGAAAATACCAATTCGAATAAAGTTTTATACAGAGACGAAAAAGTTGGTCCCCCTTTTAACATTCTTTTAATTATCAAATATCAAGTTGAACGAGTTCGTCATTGTATCTACACTTACGTACCTTGTCTAAGATAACGGTTGATCGATAAATCTATATAAATTATATGACATGACAATTGTACAAACTCGAGAGATCTCGTGTGAAATGCGAGAGAAACATTTCTTTCTTTTCTTCTTCTTTTTTTAAATGAGGCGTGTTGCCATCAAGTTGTTATACGTAGAGCACATTTAATAATAATGAGGGTAGTAATGCTACTCCTATTCGGATACCTCGGTGTCCGGGTCAAGATCCCGCGTGGGAGTTGATGCATTGCTAGCTGATGTTGATTGTGTTCCTGGTCGATGTGTTCTTCGAGGATCGAATGGATCGATTACTATCTGTTCGGTTCCTTTAATCTCAGCTCGACAAAACGGACAACCTTGTCCTTCGGAATCCTATAAATTTGAACATGTCCTTCTTATATTCGGGAAATGATTGATTTATATTCTTATAGAAGAGTGTTGTCAGAAAGTAGCAAGTAGAAATGTAAATTAAATACTAATACCTGCCAAGCTGTTAGACACGGAGTACAAAGGAGGTGCCCGCACGGTTCTATCCTCACATCCTTGTCATTTTCTGCACAAATTTTACATAACTGGAATGTGCTACCCATTTCGCAGTATAATTCATATTGTTCTGCTGTAACTTTGATATGTTCTTCGGGAGTAGGTTGAACTGCCTGTGTTAAATCAGGATTTAAATTACGGCCATCAGGATATAAATAACTAAAAAGGAATAACAGATGTTAAAAATATTTTCAACTTTTATTAATATTTTCACTGCATAATAAAGTTGTATATATACTTACAATCCTTCCCGATATCCATCGAGTAGCGCTTGACACAAACTTTTATTGTGAGGTATAGTTTGCAGAATATCCCCGTCGGATGTGACATAACCGATAGCCCATTGCCCTAATCTTGTACAACTTAATCTGAATACATAACTACCAGGTCTAGTACTACAATACTTTTGTAAACGTGCTTTTACTTCATCATAGGTAAGGAAAGCTACGTATCCAGGATGGGTCACAGCCAGAATTTTCCAGTTACGTAAAAGTGTGGACCATGGTTGAAATAACCTGCAGCAGACAAATAAAAATTTTGTTGTTTTAACAATCTTACGAAATAAATATTTCTTTACATCTTCAGACTTACCTGGTAAATACATCAAACTCAAAGTTGGAAATATAGTCGTTACAGGTGAGATCTATCGTAGACTTTAATGCCATAGCTTGCAGTCCAGAGCTAATCGGATGAACTTGATTCAATTTTTCCTTAAATACTTTCCATGGTACTAATGTACTAAAAATAAAAATGGAAATTTATCATTTAATGTTTGTATTATTACGCACAGCAACGCAGAGTTGTGTAAAGCATGAATCGAAAATTAATTAGAAACTGTCAATATCATCTTTTATAACGGTATGTCCGATATGCGTCCATATGCATCCATATGCGTGATATGTAGAAACAGGCATCGCAGGAGGCGCCGCCGACGCCGACGCCGACGCCGGGACGGTAACCAATAATAACTGATAGGGCCAACTCGCGTCATGCTCGTTGGCACTCGTCAGTGCAGAAGTTGAGCTGGAAGCGTATGGTTGCGCGTTTTCTCTTCACGACGTTTCCTAATTTATCATCGGTAAGATTCATCGTAATTCGTTTCACGAGTATATTGTCAATCATCGACATCATAGTTGGGGGCTTTTGTTGTACGTGTAAATGACAAGTTAGAATTCAGAATGATTCAGCGTAAAATAATAATGCAACTCTTGCAACCTAATAGTAGAGAGAAATTGTTGAAAGTGCGCTAAGTGAACGGCAGATGGCAATCGATTTTACGTAGTGCCACCTATATACCTACATGAATACATATGCATATGCATACAAGAAGTTGACGACTTGCATACATATTTTTTACAATACGTTTGTATAATGATAATTATTTAATTTTTTCGCTTTACAATACAAGAAAATGTCTCTACAATTGATAGGAGAAAAATGACATAGAATTTTATACGATGATCAAGTAATGTTAGATAACTTAGGTATAACTTGTTGCATATTTTATGCTGACAATTAAATTGTCCTTGATTCTTACAAACTGTTAAATAACAAAATATATGTACATTGTTACTTTGAAGTTGTTATATCGTAAAGTGTACAGTGTCTGCACTGACAATTTCAGAAACACGTTGATCTTTGTCCTGCACATAAATCTACACATCAAGGAATGCAGTTGTTAAAACTGCTACTACTACCGGCGGACATTAAATATGTTCGAAATTTCGCAGGCATGTAATTCAATAAGTGTGACACCTATTTTCCTACCTGCTATAAGAACAAAAGAGTAGCGTTTTTTAGTTTAATAGAAGAAAAGAAATGAAATGAAATGAAATGTTATTAACGATTGCATGGAATAATATTTGAAATAATAATGTCAATGAAATGTGGAAATATAATATTGGTATGTACTACATGTACTTGGAGCACATTGAATCGATAACAAGTACAATCCGTAACTTATTACCGACATGACGATGGTACTTGTACATACTTGGATTAATATTAAATGAGATAGCAAGTAATCGTTATATCTAATCTCAACCTTTATACTTACTTAGGTTAATCGATCGATCGATCGATCGATCGATCGAACCGAAACGCGCGATAATAGAAAAATTCTTTCTTTTTTTATTCGGATCACTTTTTTGTTGCATCAAACAGTATTTTCTGATAATTAGTAGTGCCAATAGAGATAATAGAGATTCTGCATAGACATTTATTTCGAGCTTATTTTTCATTTAACAACATCAGTTTTGCCAATCTTTTCTACATATTACGTTTGTAGTGTTTGAAACATATGTATACATATAACAGAGAACGCATTTATGATATTTTTTGAAATACATATCATCGGTTTTGGTTTCAGTTGTAGCAGCAGCAGCAGCAGCAGCAGCAGCATCATCATCAACAGCAGCCATGAGCGGAAACGAGAATTACAAGGAAGCGAAATCGATTTACGATTTCACCGCTAAATCGATCAAAGGCGAAGAAGTTCCTCTGTCCAAGTTAGTAATATCTATTAAATTTAATATGTATTTAATTGATCAATGATTACAACAACGTGTTATTATTATTTTTATCTAGATATAAAGGTCACGTGTGTTTGATCGTGAACGTGGCATCAAAATGCGGCCTCACGGCAACCAATTACAAGGAACTGAACGAACTCTATGATGATTACGCAGAGTCCAAAGGTGTACGAGACTTGAACAACTCTTTTTTCTTTTTTCTTTTTTCTTTTTTCAATATTTAACAATAAATTATTCATTACATGCTGCAGGTTTAAGAATTTTAGCTTTCCCTTGTAATCAGTTTAACGGACAAGAACCCGGAGGCAGTGACGATATATGCAGCTTTGCCGATCGACAAAAGGTATAATTTTGAATATTCTTACAAGTTGTAAATTCATTCTGGAATTGTATTTCGGTGCAGGTAAAGTTCGATTTGTTCGAGAAAATCGACGTCAACGGAGAGGATGCCCATCCGCTTTGGAAATATTTGAAGAAAGAGCAAGGAGGAACTCTGGGAAATTTCATTAAATGGAATTTCACGAAATTCATCGTCGACAAAGAAGGCAAAGTCGTGGAACGCCACGGACCCAACGTGGATCCCAATAAACTCAGAAGCAATTTTGAAAAATATTTTTAAATATTTTATAGATGGTTATCTTCCATATCTGCAAATATTCACATCACTTGCATTTTTCGTGTGTATTTAAGAATAATGCATTTCTATTAAGAACATAATTACAATATTTAAAAAAAAAAAAAAAAACGCATAAGAAATATATGTTTCACGATAGATTTTATAGAGAAATATGAAATTTGAAAATATCACAAACTATGGGATCTTTATTTGCATACGAAGAAATATTTACTTTTTATATGATAAACATATGGCGTTACTATACTATCAGGAGTTTTCGGAAATGAATTGGAGGTTCCTTGAATCGTATCTCGAAAGTAGGTAAGGAGGCATCCGCTGGATTCGAGAGTAACGGGATGCAAAAGAGAAAAAGGATGGAAGGGAGAGAGGCTAGTGATTCGCGTGTCCTTCCTGAATTTACGTCACCATCGCGAACTGGGTCACGTCCTCTATTTGCAGGAGTACCTACCATCTCGGAATTGAACGTTCCACGATATATCTGTAGATAAATACGTATACGCGTATACAGGCTGTTTCATAACACGTGAAAGTGATTTTATACACGTAGCACGAGAAACAGAGGCCTCTCTTACATACATATACATATACATATGTAAATATGTATGCATCGACGATGCGTGGTTAACGTTCAAAACGAAGCTGAAAGATACTAACGCTATAATTAGTCGTCCTTGCTTGCCGACTGATCCGAGACTCGTTTCCATTCATAGATCGCTGTTTTCGTGTGACGTTTTCAACTTATCCAAGGACTAACAGCAGGAAATCCATTGATCGAAAATCTGTTTCAAAGAAATTTTACTAAATAATCGACTGATTGTGAGTTAAGTTAGAAACAGTTGCATAAATAAATAACGGAATAGAAATTTGAAGAATATTAAAAGAATTTGTACAATTGTACTTAGGTAAATGTAACGATAGGAAATACCTACGCGTCTATACGTTAGCTTGTTTGGAAATTGAAAAACGGAAGATGACGAATACCTGTGTACTTAAGATAAGAATAGACCTTGAGACAACGAGGAGACTATTTCGAGCGAAGAAAACAAATCTACCCAACGAAGAAGATATCGTTTAAAAATGATGCGTCTGAAACTTGAATAACAATTATTTTTAGCATATTTCATCGCAATCAACGCAGTTTTTTTCCTTTTAGAAAAACCTCTCGGATTCAATCCGGGACCATTTTAATTAAAGCATTCTAACCATCGTTAAGGTTTCTAACCATCGATTATAATTACGTAATATACATCACGTATAGATACATAATATATATATGTAGAATATACGGCAAAAATACACCCATGTGTAGGACGATTTCCCTTGACGATGCCTACGAGACGAGTTATTAATCATATTATCGAACCTCGTCTCGTTCAAGATGCTTTTAAAAAGGCACGCACAACTACTGCACCGTACAACGACTCGATGACTAGACGATCATTTGAAAAAGCTTCGATATCGTTGTGTAAAGCCCGTTTACACGAGGCTTTTCAACTTTTAGTGCAGCCTGACATTTTGAAATTATTCTTTCTCTCTTTCTCTCTGTCTCAAGGTACTCCTACATATCTCCAGGTATAATTGAGTAAGCTCGTTCAATTCAGTTTAATCGCGACGTCACACGTCCCCTTCCTTCCGCTTCGTCTCACGTCCGGATGCGAGCTTAACTTGCCAGCTGCGAAAGGGGAAGTCTCTTAATTCTTTAGACACGAAATAGCTGATACGTTCAACCCCTGCCGACCGGAATTAATATCTACTACCATCTATCAATGCACCGTCATTCATCGAACGAGGCTGATAACTACAGGAATGATAGAGTATAATCACTGCATGAATTCGTGTTATGTAGTTGCAAGTCACCAAAAGTTTTCTCTCCTTTGATAAACTAGAAATAATGTAGTTTCGGTAATCGAAAAGATTAACTTATTCAACTCATCTGTCGTCATGAAATACCCCAAACACCAACACCAGCGAAATTGCTACCTGCAATGATCGGTCATAAAATAAACATTTTCCGATAATCGGAAACGTCGGATATATTTTTCTTTCGTTCTTTCGTTCGATCGAGTGATCAAATATATGTAATCCTTTAATCAACGTTCTCGTTTTACAAACCAGACGAAATAAATCAATGATTAATAATTTGATAAAACGTTTAACAGGAATACGAGGAATACAAAGAAAGAGAAATAATTTCCAGTAAGACAGGCGGAGACACGTTAATGAAATAATCGTAGGAGACAAGAAACCAGAATGTTCAACCTCGTTGAATTCCATTCTGCCTCGCCACATGTTCTTTTTTTCTCGCACGGCTTTTTCCAACCCACATCCGGATATCGTTATACATGTAAGTACTTACTATGTATGTATCGTGAAGAAGAGCAGAGAGAAGATTCTGCCCCCCAGCTAGCGCTATGGCACAAAGTACGATTCTTCGTAAACCTATACCAGTATACATACATATGTATCTACATACTGCTCTATGTATCTCGAATAGATGACTTTGGTCTTCTTTTCGATAAAAGCTCACCCCTTGCCACCGCTTCCGGTACACTCGTCACTGAAAACATCCATTAGCAGGCAAGAGAGAACAAAGTTTTTCTACAAAGTAGAAGGCGCGCATCACCGTGAAAAATTGTCAGAGATTCGAATCGAATCGAATCGCATCGCATCGAACCAAGTTACACTTGATTAAAGAGTCAAAGAGGTTAGAATTGTTTGCGTATACGAGGGCCGGATGTCCGCGGATCATTTGACCGGAAACTGAAAGTTGGCGCATCGGCGTAATCGACTCGGCTGGCCTCATGTTAATCACGCCTGCAGAACCTACATACTTCTGTTTAGGCTTCTTGGAAAATCGCCAATGGTTTCGTTATTCGTTTATTCGTGTATGTATGTATATACATATGTAGATAAACGGCTCGAATAAAAAATGAATGGAAACCATTTCGAGAAAACGGTAGATATTTAATAAAATATGGTGTAAATAGAAAATAATAGATACGACCTTCTCGCGGATTCGAGATAGATAGGCCATATAATAATTTGTATAACTAGCGTTCGGTAGTCAGGATCTTTCGTGGCAGCAGTCAGTCATTCATGAATTGGCTCGAACCGTTGCGCTGCTCGTTTATTTTTATACCGGCTGATAAATCGCTACGCGGCACGTAGCCCACACGTATACACCGCGCACAGCGCATCGCGCATCGCGTCTACCGATATCGTTTTGTAAAACGATACTAATAAAATCAAGCCACCCCGCCCCCTAAGTAACTATGTATGTACTTATGTAGGAAACGGATTTCGCTCTCTTCTTTTGTCACAATATTTCTGGATTCCGCGTCATCCAACAATTTCATTTCATTTCATTTCATTTCATTTCATTTCATTTCATTTCATTTCATTTCATTTCATTTCATTTCATTTCCTTTCTTTTCTTCCGTGCAGCCATACTTACGATTAGAGTAACAATGATAACTAACGGTTCATCAAATACTGCCAAATCTACATGTAACCAAGTATTAATGGAATTTCGATTACATACACCGGAAGTACCTTTGTGCTAATACAGCGACGACATCATCTAATGTCAAGTTATTACCTATATATATATGTACATATGTATGTATGTATGTATGTATGTACAAGTAAAAAGAATAGATAAAAAGCGAAAGAAATGCTTTTTATGTTTCGAGGTCGTGTGCAAAGAATACAACTTTAACATGTCCCGGTTTTCGATTCATCACGGTAATGTCAATATCAATGAGATATGAGATGCACAAACGTTTTTAGGTTAGGTGTGCGCACGTGCGAGTCACAGCGCGCGTTATTATTCCTTTTTACGTACGTCACGTCAGTTAGCGAAAAGACACGCGGTAGGTGAGCAGGTGTGTATCTACTGTTTAAAAGATAGAGAATCATTAACGATACGCACCTAATTCCGAAGCTTTCTTTCCAGAACTCGGCCGCATCCGCCTTGGTGATGCGAAATTTGTGTCCAGCAAACATTCCGTTAGGAAATATAGCTTTCAATTCGGATAGCATGTGGCTAAATACCAGGCTTAGTTTCGTTAGATTTCTACGATAGTGAGAAGTCTCGTCAAACATTTTTTCCTTGCCTTCTTTAAACAACTTGATAGCTTGCTTGCACTTTCTCATAAGGTTATTGATGAATACACAAAAGTGTTCGTTACTGTGCAACACCTCCATCCTGTCTTCGTACTTGCTATATATCAGTCTAAGTCGTTGATATGTATCTGGCAGGATGTCGAGTATGAAAGGTGGTGAATTTTTCAGATTCATCCGTTGATGTTGACATAATTTCACCACCTTGTCCATAAGCTTCCAGGTTTTATCCAACATTCGCTTGTCGGTCGAAAGTTTCGGCAGTGTCATAGGGTCAGCAAAACGATCGTGAATCTTCTGGAATATCGAACCTATGTGTACGGCTCGAGTACGGCTGCTATGTCCTCCCGACGACATCTTGACGTGTGCGTGCATATCCCTTGCCACTGGGACTTGTTGGTGCTCGCTTTCGATCCGAGTCCCGCGCACTTTTATACACTTTTATACACTTTTATACACTTTACCTTCGTAAAACCCACCAACACACCTCGACTTACATAGGTTAGCCTAGCCTGCACTCGCGTAACACCGCATTTACCGCATTTCATTTAACGAGACGCGTTCGCTACCTGAACGATCTTCTCACCTAGTCGTGACCACGAGATACACCATAATGTTACACGACACCGCATCCTAGTCTTTTTACCTCGTACTTGCTCGTACTTGCTCCTACTGACAACAACGGAGCGGATGCCTGCAACGAATCGACACTGACACGATCAAAACCAAGCGTGCCCGTGGCTCATTAATTATATTTTCATTCGCCTCCGTATGACGCACGGTGGCGCTCTTATAGCGCACTTTCTTCGAATTTCGATAATCGTTTCAATGGATCTTTTTATCTTCTTTAATCGTAAGTAAATGTTTCAATGTTTCAATGTTAATCATTCAGAGGAACAAATACATTGATAAAACAAAAAAAATCATTTTAATATTATACATTTAAGATTTTGCTACGGTAATAAATACATAAATACAAATCAAATGAATTAAATTATTATTATTATTATTATCTGAATATTTTGAAAGGAAAATCATATAAAATTCAATTGGTTCGCGAAATACCACGTTATCTTGTATCAACGATCGATATAAGGTAGCGAATAAATGGATATTTTAAGTCACTGTGTGCACTGTTTTTAATACTTTCTTTTTTTTAGACGTTTCATCTTATGTTTATGTGATTATTATTTTTAATATCGCAACTTTTAAAATATATATGTGATTCTACTGACGATGAGTCGTCAAAGCGGTTTCTTCTATGTTCTGTTCTGTTCTGTTCTGTTCTGTTCTGTTCTGTTTTGTTCTGTAATTCGTTACTGATATTTATATTTTCATCTACTCTTGGTAATTTTAAGCTTCATAAAGCTTTTGCTTTATGAGAACTTGTACAGTACAATACAGGCTATCTTCTATCTAATCAACTTTCCATTGCAATAAATAATATGAAGGTGTTGTCACCGATTTTCGAGATAGTAACTTAATCGTAACAAAAGAAAGCTTGTCATTAAGAACCAACTTGCAGGGATGGATGCCAGAACATAATATCTTTCATCTGAAAATAAATGAGAAATAAATTGAGAAATGTAACTTTGAGCATGCCTGTCAATTTTTGTCCAACAATTTATAATTTACCTGTCATTTGATCAGATTTCTTTACAGCTGCCCACCCTAGACTTCTTTCAACTGCCATCTTCCATTTTTTATACCTAGCATCTCTCTCTGTAAAAGATTTTATGAGCTACAAATCTCTGAATTAAGTTACGAAATTTCCAAATTTTCTACCTTCTGATGTTGTCGTTGGCAAAAACGTATCTGTTGGTACAGTTTCCACTTCTTCACCTTCAAGTTCCCAAACGTCAATACCTTCTGCATGACCTGCAGCCATTGCAGCTCCTAATGCTGTAATATCTGGCATGGTTGATCTAACTGTTAACATATATAAATATTAAAATGTATAACCATAAACTTGTAGAAAAAATGTTTAATGTTTAATACTTACATACAGGTGTACCACAAAGATCTGCTTGTAATTGCATAAGAAGGTTATTGGTTGACATTTTTCCATCAGTATTTAACTTGGTCAATGGAAAACCGCAATCTTTAAACATAGCTTCTAAAATATCTCTTGTTTGGAAACAAACAGCTTCTAATGATGCTCTTATTATATGCTGTTTTGTAGTAAATGCAGTAAGACCGCAAATAATTCTACAGAAAATATGTTTCAGTAAAAAATATGCTCGTCACTAGTATCATCACTAGTATGTATACGCATCAATACATAGGTAGAAATATATACATATATAAAAAATAAACTATATACCCTCTCGCGTCTTTTCGCCAGTATGGAGCGTACAATCCTGTAAAAGCAGGTACAAAGTATACGTCACCAGTACTGAAAACACTTTCAGCCAGATGTTCACACTCGTGAACATCCTTTATAAGTTTCAAGTTATCCCGTAACCATTTAATGGCAGTCCCTGCCACTGCAACAGAGCCTTCTAGTGCATAAACCGCTGGACTGTTTGGGCCTAATTGATATGCCACCGTTGTAACTAATCCGTGAGAAGAATCGACTCGCTAATGAAAATATTTATACATGAATGAATTGTTAATTTTCTTTTTTTCTTTTTTTCTTTTTTTCTTTTTTTCTTTTTTTCTTTTTTTCTTTTTTTCTTTTATTCTTTTTCTCAATACGTACTGTTGTTCCTGTATTACAGAGCAAAAAACATCCGCCTCTGTACGTGTTTTTCGCTTGTCCTTGTTTCAAGCAATTCTGTCCGACTAACGCAGATTGTTGGTTCCCTAGAATCTAAAAATAAAATAAAAATATCGTAAGGCTATCTTAAATAGGTAAATAGGTAAATAGAAATAGCTTTTTATCAAATATTTAAGGTGTACAACTTACACCGGATATAGGGATTCCTGTTAATGGGCCAATTTTGATATGCCCATAAATTTCGGAGCTGCTCCTGATTTCTGGTAATATTTGCATAGGAATGTCGAAATATCTGCACAAGGTAGGATCCCAAGAAAGAGTTTCTATGTTCATTAACATGGTCCTCGAGGCATTTGTTACGTCAGTAATATATAATCCACCCTCTTTGCCTCCCGTTAAGTTCTGTAACCATTTTTCAATGAATTCTCTGGATCTCGAATTTTCATCATCTATTATTCCTCTTGCTGTAAGTCATAACAATCGTTTGCATATCCTAGATAAATTCTACACTGAAATAGACCGTACTCACGTACCCAAACGATCCACGTGTCCATAGTACCCACTTTGCATTGCTTATCGCGTATCGCTTTTCTGACTGCGAGCACGTTATCTTTCATCCAGCGAATCTTCAATGCCGAAAAATATGGACTGACTGGTAAACCGCATAACGGCTTAATATGATTTTTGCTTTGATCCGGAAATTTCGCAATTATCTGATCGGCGACTGTACTAGTCCTAATGTCTGACCACACTAAATAAGAAGAAAACGATATCTTGTATAATTAATAGAAAAATAAGAGAATATCAATGTTGCTTGAATTATTATTATTATTTTTTTTTTTTTTTTTTTTTACGTTAAATTCGTGATGACTTTATTATTCTTAAGACACACCTATTGCATTATACAATGGTTCACCAGTTGTCGCATCCCATGCTATGGTCGTTTCCCTTTGATTTGTGATACCAATCGTTACTATCTCTTCAACCTTTAAGCCAAGCGTACCAAATTTCCGTGTAACACCTTTGATGCATGCCTTTACCGCAAAAAGAATCTCTTTCGGATCTTGTTCCATCCATCCATCGTACGCAGTGATTAGTTCTATATCGATTTGATGGGAAGCCACCTCGGTCACGCGTTTTGCATTGAACACCTGCAAAATAAATTTCCTTTTAAAAATTGTCACCCTTACTTCAGGGATTAATGGTGACACGGTGACTAAAATAGTATCTTACCACGAAGCGAACTGTCCCTGTACCAACATCGATTACACCGATAAGAGGTCCTCCTTTCTTCGATGTACCCGGCATTGTATCTGAAATATAACCGTCTTTTCTTAATTTCTTTAACAACTAATAAATATAATAATAAAAAGAAGAAAAAAAGATAAAACAACGTCCAACCGAATTCAGACCAGCTTTGAGAGTAGAACTCTACATAACACTTGTGTGAAAGTGAAAGAGGACCGCTAAGCTAATATAGACCGAGATATTTTTCGTTATCATATTTTATTATACGCTTCGATGACCCGTGTGTAGATTAAACAATAATGGTAAGATTAGCGGTGAATCCCCATAGGCATACTTCGCAAGGATATACATATGTAGTTCAGTACAATTTTCGTATTCCGAGTTAACCAGTTAATAAGTATCAAGACAGCTGAATTATTTTTTTAAACGCTGTCAGACTTACATCATCAAAAATACTTCAATTGAACTTTAGATTCGCGGTATCAAACGAAATTACGATTACCATAAATTGTAAATAGATTGATTTACTCTCCTTGACATTGTGCGGGTTTTTCATCTTTTACTTCAAAGACACTGAAATTTCAGTCTCTTCTTTTTAAACGCAAAATAAACTAGGTATTCTTTATTTTTTACCTTATTTAAGGATTTAAGGATTAGTCTTCCCTTCCGTCTATCAATCTTCGTATTCGAGATAAAGTTTTCTTCCTTCGCAATACACTACAGAGATTTTATCCGAAAAAAAAAAAACGATCTTACAATTCAGTACTTTTCGAAAAGAATCAAGTTTACCCCAATTTTGCGTCATTTCCTCGCACGAGATTCTGCGTTGCGTGAGAGGAACGCAAATGACTCTGTCGCTGTATTGTAGCAGCTTTTTTACTCGTGACATAATATATGTATAACGTATATATGTATAATACATATACGTTGTAAATGGAAAAAACGATTCGTCGCATCTAATGTTGAAAGCTCATTATCACTGTCTCCTCCCCTTTGGTTGGTTAATATAATAACTGGTTAGAAAAACGCAGTGCCGGTTCGAAAACAAAATCTGAATACACGTTCGATATGTAAATTCCCTCTCGTTAGATGTTACGGTATCTTCCATTCATCATTGCGGAAAAATCGTGCTCTACGATTGTCAAGGACACGATACATCGACGTTATAAAAAATAAACGCAAGAGGGATTTAATTGTTCGTCGTTACTTCCGCGCTTACAGGACAATTCCTTATTATACGATCTATACCTTTCATCGAGCACTAACGAGAATTTATAAGGCAGCAATAGCCATCTAACGACGAAATAAAAAGCTTCATCCTGCGATGCTCTAGATGTCGCCCCATTTGTCACAAAAATTTCGAAGCTTTTATTATCAATCAAAACTGTGAGAAAACAGAGAATAAATTAATAGGCGCGCAAGCGCGCGTGTGCGTGTGCGCGCGTGTAATTGTGATATATTGATATTAGGTTAAACTTATGAAAACCGAATTAAAATGTAGCTTAATTCAAGTGAAATTGAAATTGAAATTGAAATTGAAATTGAAATTGAAATTGAAATTGAAATTGAAATTGAAATGTAATAATTAACACCTACTTTAATCGTTTATTGTCGCAGCGACTATAAATCTTAAGGAAAAGATACTGTATTGGATACTGTCTGGAATTCGCTTCGATTTGAAAAACTAAAGCAAACTAATGGTATCAAACAATCCTGTTGAAAGCTCCCGAATTCGTTGCAACTAGTTCTAATTTATGTCACACTGCGGCCCGCCATCGAAACAGTTGCACGTGCAACATGACGTATTAAAAACACGCATGCGCTTGCGCCTGAACGCACGCTATCTTTAAATACGAGTAGACGAGCGTGCACGGAATTGATCAGTCAGAAGGGGCTCTAATCTTCGTTAGAGCGAAATCTTTTTATTTTTAGCGAGATTACTAATTCATCGAGCATGACCATGACTCTCGCAGTTCAGTAAATACAGAATGCAAGTTCTCACCTATTTGACAATTGTTCTCCATATCCCAATTAAAATTAAAATTAAAATTGAAATTAAAATTAAAATTAAAATTGAAATTAAAATTAAAATTAAAATTAAAATTAAAATTAAAATTAAAATTCAAATTAAACGACCAAAGGTGATATTTTTAACCGACTTCGAAAAAGGAGGAGGTTACTCAATTCGATCGGTACATATAGATATATCTTTTTTTATGTATGACCAATCGGAGCGAAACCTTTTGCATCTTGTAGAGTATATCTCCCGATTGATCCCGTAAAAAAACTTTACTCTGCAAGGAATGTACCGATCGCGATGAAACCTTTCACATCTAATAGGAGATATTTCCACGATGATCTAACTTGCAAAAATTAACCAATAAGAACGGTGAACTACATTACGGCATCCTACAAATACTGCTCGTTCCACTAAAAGGTGTGAAATAAATCGACTTCAACAATTGTAACAATTATTAATAAAACCTTTTGGTGCATTAACAAAGTGCGCTCCACAGATGTTAATAAAACCTATTTAATCGTTAAATAGTATACCAAATACATTTCAACCTTTTCGGAGGCGGCGCAAAATTAAAAATATCCGAATAAACGATGCTGCCAATAACAGTTTGATTGCGGTATGGCGAACTTGGTAATTTATAAGTCGCGATAAAAAATACGAAACGTTATATGTAGATACAGCAGAAAACATTTGTAATTGTAACGATTGTATCAGAAATTGGCAGGACTTCTGATGTATATGTAGTTAATCAGCAATGGGTATGTTTATTCCCGTTGAATATCGTTTACTTGAAATTATCAAATGGGTCATGGATTGTCATGGATTTTCAACGCCTGAACTATGATCGTCCTGGTAGAAGATAAGTTTCTAATTTTGCGCCGTCTCCGAAGATTAAAATGTATTTTAATATACTATTTAACGATTAAATAGGTTTTATTAACATCTGTGGAGTATTGGTATAAATGAGATAGAAATTATTTTATACTTTTTAGCGCATTTTGTTAATGCAGCAAAAGGTTTTCTTCAAATTTCTTCAAAAATTCTTACATAGTTGTATTTTTTAGCGCATTTTGAAGTCGCTATTTTGTACTTTTTCTTATTCTTATCGACTATCGATAATAATCGAAGATTATTCATCATTCCGATAAGTGATATCAAATTAATACGTAGCGTAAAGAAAATTAGCTCACCTTTTTCTTTGAACGAGTAATATTTAAAAATGCTCGTTTTACGTCCAGTTTGACTACGTTCCAGTTCCGAAAAGGTGGTCTCATCGAACGTTTCATCCAGTTCACTCTCCGCTTCCTTGTCCTCCTGATTCTCCTTCTTCACACCCCCTTCCACGTGTTCTTTCTCCATGACCGGTAATTAATATTCCTTTGCGAATCTCACAAATAGCTACAACAGTTCTTTTCGTTGAGATTTGATCACGAACGATGTTTCTACTGCAAAACAAAAATTACAAAAGTAAGAAAGCTAGCACCGTACATCGTGATCGTTTATCAGCACACCTTTGTAGTGTTCCGAACACATTCGAGCGAAGGAATGCGCAAAGATCGTCGTCGATGCTTTTGTCTTTTGCTCTTCTCTCGCCTCTCTCTTCGCCTCACCGCGGAACCGATTACATATCGTTTCACATTTGGTCTCGTCTGATCTTGTCTTGAGTCGTGTGTCGTTCCTCGTGGTTACAACCAACGGCAACACTAAAATTAACCGTGTTCATCGTGTTCAATTTCGCGCGCATTTCCTTGCAATCTATAAAGAAGTAAGTATGTACTTGCGCCCACCTCCGCGCCGTGTCGTGCCGTGTCGTGCCGTGCCGTGCCGTGCCGTGCCGTGTCGTGTCGTGTCGTGTCGTGTCGTGTCGTGTCGTGTCGTGTCGTGTCGTGTCGTGTCGTGTCGTGTGTCGTGTCGTGCCAATTCTACTCCACCACCGTGCTATTTTCGTACGGTCATTGCGAAAAAGTCGTTGCACTTTTCAAGGGCAACGCGTCACAATGACGCGGGCAACCTTTGCGCGGGGAAAAGCAAATTCGACTTCGACAAATTGACCATAAATGCTTCTTCTAGGACATAACATCTATGACAAAGTTTAGAGAAAATGAATAGAAAAGAAATTTGTGGCAAAAAAGATAGTCATCGTCACTTCCACGGTTGAAAGTTCAAACAACTTCCACAACGCAAGATCATCACTGCTTTGTAATTTACACACGCTTCGAATAAAGCGCGAAATTATTAAATTAGTTTTTTTTAGATACGACGTGAAAGTACTAGACATGATGTGGTCTTCTCTGTGAATAGGCCGCATATGCGGTAGTTCTTCCAGGGAAGTATCGGACTATCCGTAAAACAGTTCTCTGGTTCTTCCTTATATACGAATTGCCCCTTTTACCGAGCACTTGGGAGAAATAACGAAAAGGCGATAGCCACCTATCGACAAAATGATAAGCTCGAACCTGTCATTCTGTAGATGTCGCATCGTTTAGCGCCAAAATATGAAAACTTATATTTTGACATTAATAATATTTAATAAATTTGTATAATGTTACAAATAAACTAAAGAGAATATTCTTACTGTTTTCCTGTTTAAACTATTTATGGAGTATAAAGTTTAATTAATGATATAGAAAAATTAATAGAATAGGTATAGTCGTAATTACTTTATGCTATATTCGCATTCAACGGTGATACCCACGTGTTATAGAAATACGTATACGATTGTTATATCACCTTACGATTTACAACAATACACAAATTTTATATTAGGTATCTTTATTATACAGTTTCTTTCGGCTAATCGTGATATTTGCGTAAAAAAAACACTCGTTTAAGTCATCGCAGAAAAAAAAGCATGATAAATACTTACGAAAATTCTGTAATTGACGCCCGGCGATGAATACACAACGCCTTAGTGCAAACGTAGTTGACAGATGCACAATCATCGACACTTTATCCAAATTAAGGTACGTCTGTCTCATGAACACTATACGACTAAAACCAAAATATGTAATGTTAATGATATACGCAATGAGATATAGTGCTTGTCATGTTTTTCCACTTCTCTACGCCATAGCTTGTTATCTGCTGCGGAACTTGGGTGAACTTGGGTCATCAGCAGCCATATGTCGAAGCCAGCGCCTTATATGTATGTTCCCATATTTATCTTTTCAAATGAATTTTATAATTGTTCCAACAATCGACTATAATACTCAAATGCTGACGTCATTGTCTGAAATTAAAACTTAAAAGTTCTTAAAAACAACAATAATAACTAATAAACATAATTTAGTACTTATACTTACGCTTCACATTTACGATAAATTACGTAATTCATCTATTTCTTTTTGAAAAGTACTTTGTTAAGTACTACATTTTTACGAAGGGAATAAACTTATTTTTTCATTCAAAGTTTGTTATTTCATAAATTTAAGAATCTTTAAGTTTATTTAAAAAATGTACTTATATACATATATACATATATGTATATATATATACCGCAGTGCACCAGAGTCCATAACTGCGAAAAGACCAGTTTTCGTTCTTTCGTGCGCATCTTCGCCCTGATTGGCGATACTCCCAAACGAAGTGGAAAGCGATTGGCAGAGAGCTCGCTGCGTTCCCCCACCATCGTCCAACCTGCGCGTCGCAGTTATGGTCTCTGGTGAACTACGGTATACACATGCGCATACGCGCGTGTACATTCATGCAAGTGTAAAACTAATGACTTTGTAATAAGTTACCAAATGTGTTTAGTTGTTGTAAATACATATACATATTCACATAACGTAGTTTTAATATGACTATTCGTTCAGTTAAACTAGAACAAGACGTTGAGGACCCAGTTGAAAGAATGTTAGACAGAACCGGCTGTAAAGAACTTCATTATCAAGTTCAAGTATAAATTTTACACTTGCAAGTATAAGAATAAATATTATGATATGATTTATCAATTTTTAGGAATGTATAGCAGAAACTCAAGACTGGAGAAAATGTCAAGAACAAGTAAAAAAATTTAAAGTATGTATGGATGAATATCAAAGAAAACGGGAAAAATCATATATATCTCAATAAATATGTCGGTGATAATTAATTATATAAAACGCATGTTGATTTATCCTTTAAATTATTCTACAAATGAACAATTTAAAATGGTACTTGTTGTAAGATCAGATATAAGTATGGGAAAAGGGAAAACTGCAGCTCAATGTGCACATGCTGCAGTAGAGTGTTATCGTCAAGCATTAAATAATAGAAACCATCAACAGATATTTCGCTCTTGGTTATCGCAAGGTCAACCTAAAATTGTTTTAAGGATATCTAATGAACAAGAATTAATGTTGCTAGCTCGTAGCGCACGTAAAACTGGTCTTATTATTTCTATAATAAAAGATGCAGGTAAAACGCAATTAATACCTGGCACAATTTCTACACTTGGAATTGGGCCAGGTCCGAAACAAGCTATAGACGACCTTACCTCAAATTTAAAACTGTTGTAAGTTTTGATACCACAGTTTTTTTATCTAATAGAGAAATATATTTTATATTTTAAATCTATAAGAAATTAATTAATCGATGGTATCTGAATAAATGAATAATTTATTAGAAATATCACTTTGTTTTCATGGATACTTTATTGTTTTATTAAATTTTTCTTTATTTTTACTAGCACCATACATGTAATACCAACAAAATATTATCTTTTTAATTTCATGTGTTAACAAAAATATACATGTATAGGTATATTACTTTAGATTAAAAAACATTATGATATTTTTTCTTTTGCAATAGATTGTTTTTTTTTTTTAAACAAAACATTCATAAATTTAACCATTCTTTTACAATAATCATTTTTATTTTTATTTTTATTTTTATTTTTATTATTTTCAGTATGATTTCTTATGAGTAAATTTTAAAAATACATTTTTACTGCTTTTTATTATAATCAGGCATACTTTCTATACACATTAATATGAGAGAAACACTGTATCAAAATTGCAATATATGTTCGTACAGCTTATAATCTTCAGAGTCTACAAAGTACCAAACAAGTGTTTTGTTACTGTAATATTTAATTTATCATAAATGTTGAGCAAAGATTTTTTAGAAAATGTTTATAAACACATAAATTTGACACAAAGAATCGCTATCCCACATAAATCAAATATTAATATATTAGTATACGAGTTAATTTATTAGAAGAAAAAAAGGTAAAAGACAATTTTTAGACTAAATCAATTTCAATTCAATAATTTCTGTTATGAAAATACATATAAAATTTATATTTATATCTGACCCTTTGTTATTATAATACTGAAAAAATCATGAATGCCTAACAAATATTTGTTATAAGAGTTTTATGTATAGTATATTAAAACATGATTTGATTTACATATTACAATTATGCATGCTTCTATACAAACATATTTTATTAAAATCAGCACAAAAAGTTCACCGAGTTTATTTTTATTTTCATGCTTTGTCAAATTTGCATTAGAACAGTTCCCTTTTAGAGGAAATGTTATGTAATTACAAACTACAGAATGAGGGATATCATAAAAATGCATACAATATAGTACAAGATTAAAAGATTCTTAAATACAATTTTACGATTAAGTTACTCGCTTTTTCGCACGTAATCAACAGTGAAGGAAATGGTGTTAAGGGTTAAATCAATTGTTGATGCTTTGTGCATATGATTTAAGAGTATGACATGAGTAAACTAAAATCAAAAACTTACATTACAGTAATAATACTGTAAATATATATGTTGTAGAAAATCCCTTACACGCCGAGTACCTAACAGCTGATTATCATTATTATGTACAATAGGATAAAAGTTATATATTCATTAACAGTATCTCTTTAAATCTAAACAATTTGTACAACAAAATCATATATTTATTTTCTCTTTAAATTAAAAAACAATTATTCAATGATACTCATATCATACTCACCCAGTTTATTTCTTTCTCAGTTAATTATTGACTTCCTATCACATATGTAAATTTAATTATTAATATTTCTAATTACAGAGTGCGCAGAATATATCAGTCTCAAGTAGTATATAATAGAGTATTATTAACCCTAAAATTTTATAGTTTTGCAAACATAGCACAAGTCAAATATCAATTTGACTCTTCGTATGTATAATCTTTTGCCTTTCGTATTTTAACATAGTATTAAGTGATTATTTTTGTAAGTTCCGGAGGTTCTACGTAATTATTTAATACATGTGGTGCTTCGTTAAATTCATCAAGTTCATCTCCGTTATCTGCTCCTTGTGCAAGTAAAAAGTATTGTTCACTTCGTGTTGGCCAAAGTAAATGTGCCATCACACAGTATGCAAAACAATCAGCAGAGTATGTAATGCCTATAAAGTTAGTACACATATGAGAATGATAAATTATATCTCATATATACCTAATTTAAATTTTATAATATATATACTTACCCAACAGAAGTTTAAACCTCCATAATGCGCTTACTTGAAGAGCAATAAGCGCTATAATAGGTAAATAAATGAACCAAACTAATGAAGATGCACCAAAATGAAGAAGAAAATTCAATTTTTGAGTATTATGTTCATATGTCATAGTGTTTCTAAGCTCGCATAAAAACCAAATCATAATTGCACTGCGAAATAAAAGTATAAACCAGCCTGGCCATGTCTGGTACTCGTCAATATCTTCAATGATATCAACTTCTGTCTGAAATCATTATTTATTTATTTATTTATTTATTTATTTATTTATTTATTTATTTATTTATTTAGTTAGTTAAAATATGAGAATTCTTATACAAGGTTATGCAAATAAAATTATACCATGTTCCAAACATATAGTAGAATGTGGACCACTCCGTAACAAAGCCATATAGCAAAAACCAATGGCTTCCATGTCAGTTCCATTCTTGTTACAGCCCATCCTTTGGCAAGTAAGAGAAGCAATAACATGAATGATGTCTGAAAGATTAATTTAATCTCATAGAAAAATATTTAATAAAGAAATCAATTTATTTGCTATAACTTACTCTGGATAAAATATCAAAAATATCTCCAGCAACTTCCAATTGTTCATAGCCAACTCCGTCAAGGGCAAATTTTACTACATGTGTTAAGATTAAACATACTGCTATAAATTCTAATAGTAAACTAGCAGTGAATAATCTAGTTACAGGATGTTTTTGCAATCTTACTGCATATAACTGTAGTGGCACAAGTATAATATAACACACAAAAAATAACAAGTATAATTCTATGGTATTCTGTCTATCGTATGAAAACTGATACGTCAGGCTATTTAGGCCACTAGTATTTGGATTGCCATTTACTAGCCAAATATCATATTCTAATTCATCCTGTTTATCATAATATTCCCACTGACAAGTAGTTGTGTTTCTATAACATGCCACTAAACTCATGTACCAAAACCTTGGCTGCCAAAAGTCTTGTATGACGTAAGTAAATTGATATCCTTTTACAATATTCCATATGGAATCTTCATCTGGACATAACTTACCCTTTGGACAAGGTACTCTCCTTTTTAAGGAAAGAAATAAATTAATTCTGTCATGCATATTACAAGGCATGATTATAAATAAATGGCATACCTTAAAAAGTCTTGACCTTCTTCGTTACAATGCACATCATAAGATGTTTGATTTAGGGTATTAAACATGAAAGTACACGCAGTACTTTTGTTGTTTAGTGTACGATTACCATAGTATTCTAAAAAATGACCTCGATCTAAAACTGCCAAAGTAATTGGCGCAGAAAAATTGCTTTTCGATGTTACGTTGCCAAAAATATATCCGTACGAATCTTTCTGTCGATGACGATCAGTCTTTTGAAAGCCAAATTTAATGAGGAAACGAAAAAACTCCTTTGTATTAAAAGTACCCGAAATATGAGTGGTATCAACATAATTCATTCGTAGGAAAATACAGAAAGTGAAAGAAATTAGCAAAATTTTTCGAAATATCGTCATTATTAAGGATAGCTTAATGTATTGTTTTTCAAGTTAAATGTCAAGAAGCATCAATTACACAATTTCTTAACATCTTCCTTTTACTGAACACAGCTGTTTAAGATAACCGTGCCGCACTCAAAGTTCCGTAACATTTTTCTATGTGTCAAGAGGCACCGCATTTCGAATGGGTCATGATAACGATTTCATACGCGTCGACACATTATTCACATACGCAGTAAAGTATTGAAAAACATCACCATGCATTTCATCAACTAAACACTAATGTAATTTAAACTTGTAATTTAAACTCAGTTTTCCTATTGATTTTCCCCACCCAAAGAGACCGGTCACAGCAAAATCTTTTATGACTACAATTGTACTGTTCGCATAAACTTTTGCGCTCTCGTCGAAATAATACTTACATATAACTTATATGTATTACCTTCGATTAAACGCACTATCAACCTTTGTTTATTTGAATCTAACTTTCAATTAAAAGATGCAAAAAATAGAGAAATGTTTGTTGGTATGTGTATTTTTATTTTATAATAAATTCATCATCAGACGGTATGCGAGTGAAATAAAAGTCATAAATATCGGTACACCATTTACAATATTGTGAATTAATTATTAAATTATGTTAAAAAGGTAAATGTAAGAAATTGTTTAAAACTAGGCTTAATGAAATTGCAATAGACATAACCTTAAAGTGGACATTCAAAAAGAAATAATATCGATATTCTATAAGTTTATTGAACAAACAGTAGTTGAACAACGTAGCATTGGTTCTTTTGAACAGTGTTTCATTATACATTATTTAATTTATTGGGCAAAATAATATTTGTATAGTAAAATAATACTGCGATAATAATAAAATAATAAAATAATAAAACTAAAAATAACAAATATTATTACTTTTTTAAACTGTTTAAGCACCCTTACATTCATTCGAGTTCGGACAAGTTCGACTCGTACTTTTATTATTCGTTCAACGAGTGAATTCGTACCAATAGTTGGTTATTTAGGTATAATATTTGATTAAACATTTGATAATAATTTATATTATGAATCATTGTAACGTTGGCATTATAATCAATCAATCAATGTTCATTTTTTAATTACAATACATAATATCGCATCATCTTCATGCTGTTCCCCCATTTATGTATTTCGTTTCGATAACTTTTCGTATTTCAGAGTAAGAATTACAATGTACAATATGTACATATGAATTTCATTAGGATAATTATAAAATTCACACAGATTATAATGTGTATATTGGTAAAATGTGATATTTTCATGGAATAAAAGACGCACCCAATTTTTACGTGAAAAGCCAAATGTTTAGTTGCCATCTTATAATACAATCTTCATACATATGTATCTATACCATATGTTTTATACTATTATATTATGTTAGAAGTAGTTCTTTTATTAACAGCTGATAAATTGCTTGCAAGGTCATTAAAATTGATTACTTATCGAAATAGAAATCAATTCATAGCGAATTCGTGCTACAATGTGATTATTATAATCATATTAACAATCATATTAAAATACATTTCATTTCAACGAAATGCAACGTAAACTGGGTCCAATATTACATAATTGATATTAAATATTTCGTTTTATTATTACACGACGAGGAGGTTATGACTTTCAACGTTCTACGTTCGAAATAAACGCATTAAATTAATCATATTTGATGTTATTTTCTAAGTATTTTAGCCGTTCTATTCGTATTTTATGTTCTTATTTTATAATTGAACAATTTAAAAGATCATGTCAATGTTATTTTATGTATCGTTGAGTTATAAAATACCAAGACTGGTTAAGTCGTGCATTCGCTAAACATCTATGTATGTATGTACAGTATTCCGGCAGTGCCTGTTCTAAATTTCAATTTTCAAAAGTATAAGTTGAATTTCCGTAGAATATGTTTGACAATTTGCAACAACACTTCTACTAGCACCATTCACAAGTAAAATTTGAAGCTGACTTTATAATAAATCAACAATTTTTGCTATTTTTTGCAAGCTATACCGCTTCTGTGAAGAGACACTAGTTAGAAAATCGTGCCGTGTACGAAAGTCAGTGATATTTATCGCGATATGAATGCTACTAAATAAAATTAGATACACAAGGCTATTTATTTGTGTACTTGTGGCTTTTCGGTCTTCATTTTCCTTTTGAGAAATCACGTCTGAAATGAACCGATCGTATGCTGCTTTACCGTTTTTAGAGAACCCATCGTTCAACATATTCAGTAGGTCTCTCTTCGCGGTCCGTTCTTGCATCATATAATAAAGACGTATTGGCGCGTCGGTACAGAGTACCGACATTACATTCCCAGTGTAACGGTTTCAACGGTTTTTCATTTTGGATAAAGATGTCTTCAAGAGTCGCAATGGAGGAAAAAATTAGTGGGAATACTTCTATAGAGAATACAGATAGCAATACTAGTCCAGCGAAAAAGACGTCAAAAACAAATTCTGTGAAATCACAACGATCAAAAGTTTGGCATCCACCGACTTCAGAAATGGTAAAGGCCGCCATTAAGGAGTTGAAAGATCGTAAGGGATCGTCTCTTCAAGCTATCAAAAAGTATATCGCATCAACGTACAAAGTTGATGGAGAAAAGTTCGCACCTTACATCAAGAAATATTTGAAGTCTGCTGTTACTTCTGGCGCTGTTATTCAGACGAAAGGTAAAGGTGCTTCTGGATCGTTCAAGTTGTCTGTAAGCAAGGGCTCAGAATCTAAGACGACAGTTGAAAAACCAGTGAAAGTAGCCGAACAGAAAAAGAAAGCAAAGAAATCTGTAGAGAAGAAGACAACGCCGATACGAAAACAACCCGTCGCGGTCGTGGCGTCAAAGAAAACTAACCCCGTAAAGAAGACTGAAACCGCCAAGAAATCGGCAGCAACTGCTAAGAAGGCTCTTGTTAAAGCTGAAAAGGTTGAGAAAACCGAAAAAGTCAAACCTGTAGCTGAGAGCAAGACCAAGTCTAAGAGTAAGAAGACGACTAAGGCACCCGCAGCAAAAACGAAAACGCCGAGGCCAAAGAAAGCTGTTACTTCCAAAGCAGCTAAATCTGCAGCCAAGAAATAATTAAAACATTTTCGTAAATACACTTATTAAACCAAATGGCCCTTTTCAGGGCCACAGATTTTTTTATGCGAAGAACAATTTTGATAATTCTGACAATATCAATTCTTATTTTTATAAGATAGCAGCAGTAATCAAACGTAATCTAAATGATATATGTATATACATATATACATATGTATATGTATATTAGACTGTAAGTATTTAACAAAAATTTAATTCTATCTAATAATTTGAAGCGATAACATATACACATATACACATATACACATACATAGGGAAAACCGTTTATATTATTTAACCGTGAAATGTACTATGCATAAGTACTGTATTAGCAGGATATTTGAAAATGAGCGAATGTAAAGATATAAAAACGAGGCACTTTCACGTGTTAGACATTTGTAGCCCTGAAAAGGGCCGGTCAATAGAATGATATACATATAGCAGTCAATGGAATAGCGTTCGTTCACTTTGAGCTGGTGTATTTCGTAACAGCTTTGGTTCCTTCACTCACAGCGTGTTTCGCCAACTCGCCAGGAAGTAGCAAACGTACAGCAGTTTGAATTTCTCGAGATGTAATCGTCGATCGTTTGTTATAATGAGCCAGACGAGATGCTTCAGCCGCAATACGTTCAAATACATCATTCACAAAACTATTCATAATGCTCATGGCTTTACCGGAGATACCAGTATCTGGATGAACTTGTTTCAGAACTTTGTAAATGTAAATACCGTAGCTCTCCTTCCTTCTACGATTCTTCTTTTTCTCAACTTTACTAATATTCTTCTGAGCCTTGCCGGCTTTTTTCACTGCTTTCCCACTAATTTTTGGCGGCATAACGACAATATACCACAAGAGAATTTAGCACAAAACTAAGCGTTGATGGTGAATGCAGTGTATTTCTTTCTCAGTGCCTTTATTAGAAAACGGAATAGCACGAAGCGCACCAATCAAAATCGGCACAACGCAGAGGGAGGGGGGAAGAAACACTGCGATTGGTGCAGGTGTGCTGCCGTTTAATCGTATCTATATATTTATATAAATAAATAAATGTAGATATATACATATTTAAAACAGGGCCTTCGAATCTTAATCGTAAAGGAAACTTTGGTAGAAAATTTTGTCGTGCTTGAAACATCCAAGTCAGTTCATAAGATGTTAAAATTTCCTGTTGGTCGAATTCCTCTAAACGTGAAATGGAAATTACTCTGAAAACGTGTCGATACTGGTGTTCCTCCAGTTTATTTGGCAGCTGTGATGCTTTACAATAGAATACATTTTAGCGTTTAGAAAGAACTTGGTGATAAAAAAGGATTAAACGAAAGTGTCCGTTGTTGAAATAAATTGTGGCCCTGAAAAGGGCCGTTTTCTTTTTAGCGATCGTCGATGATCGCATGTCGAAGTAGAGATTTTTCCTTCTTAACCTCCAAAACCGTAAAGCGTGCGGCCTTGTCTCTTTAAAGCGTAAACGACATCCATAGCTGTGACAGTCTTCCGTTTAGCGTGTTCAGTGTATGTAACTGCATCGCGAATGACGTTTTCCAGGAAAACTTTCAATACACCCCGAGTCTCCTCGTAAATCAGTCCAGATATACGCTTAACACCGCCACGACGAGCCAAACGACGAATAGCAGGTTTCGTGATACCCTGGATATTATCACGAAGTACCTTCCTGTGACGCTTCGCACCTCCTTTTCCCAATCCCTTGCCTCCTTTACCGCGACCAGTCATTTTCTAATCAAATGAATCAAATGAATCAAATGAATCAAATGAATCAAATGAATCGAATGAATATATTATAACGTGACTGTACACGATAAACGATGAGGTGTTTGATGTCTGAATTCTGAAATTTTTGCTTTTATAGATGGAGAAGACGCACGCAGCTGCATCCCCACCATGCCGCCACCGACCAATGAGAAGTCTCAGCCGAGGTTACATATAGAAGCGCATTCCCTGATCTGTGTTATTAAGAAAGAGAAGGTTCGTTTGTCGAGTTAAGATGTCACGCATAAATCAATACAATAAAATGAAAGAAACAAGGAAACATAAGAGTGAAGACAAAGCTATCCGAGAAATACGTCGTTACCAAAAAAAAAAGACAAAATTACTTATACCTAAAAAATCATTTGAAAAACTTGTTCGAGAAATTGCTGAAAATTTGCAGCAGAGAAAATAAGTTTAACCAGTAGAAGAAGAAAGGTGATACAAAACGGCTCTTCTAGGAGCCACAAGGTTTTCAAGGTATAGCTCTGGTTTACATATAAGAAATATTATTATTTATTTTATATAAAAACGTGTCAGGGGGTAATAAAGGGGTATTACATGCATATGTAAAGATATAAAAATGTCGAATCGATATGTCCGATATGAACCAGTTGAGTTGTCGCAACTCAATAACGGATTCCGGTGACGCGTTCAATCCATGGTATAAACGTTGACACTCTTGTGAAAACAGCCGGTCTTTCGCTTGGACAAATACCGTCGCCAAAGCTTACGATGCCAACTTGAAGCGGTCTGTTGTTTTTCTTCATTATAATAAGAGGACCGCCGCTGTCACCCTGTCCGCCGCGTAATATGTACATATGTAAAGATTAGGTAGTTGGAATGAAAATAGAGAAAAGATTTGTATGCCTACCTGGCAGGCATTTTGTCCAAAGTCATTTGCTGTACATATATTCCTGTCATCTATATGCCAATACCGACTGCATTCATCGTTGCTGAGTACAGGCAATATAGCGTATTTTAAAGCTTTTGTACCTGCGCTATTCTGCTGATCTTTTCCCCATCCTATCACGTAGGCATTCAAGTCTGCGAACGATTGTCCTTCCTCGTTGTAACCGGCTAGTCGTATCGGTTGAATTTTTTCTACGAGCATGACAGTCGGCTAAGTACTTACTTACTTAGACTAAATTTTTTTTTTTAAGGGTCCGCATGAAACTGTAATGTAATTGCGGAAGGGTTAAATACATACCAGTATAAGGTATATTTTGTGGCATGTATAACAATCCAATGTCGTTGATATTATGATAATATCGTGGATGCGTGACGGCGTGCCTTGTTATCATCGAGACGCCAGGACCGTAATTAAAATTGTATCCTATGCCTGATTTATTGATAACGCCAAAAACGACGAGAAATCGATGCGGTAAATTGGCTACGCAATGTCCTGCCGTTAAGACCCATCGTCTTGAAATCACAGTACCTCCACACTGAGAGACTGCTCCATGAGGTAACAATCGATGAACAACCGCCATAAAAGGAAATTGTTCGTCTTCGGCGTAATAACCACCTGCTATTTTGTCTGTATCGTCTACTCCGTCGAAACGGGAGAAAAAAAAAAGAATCAATAACGGACTTGCATTGAAATAAAATAGTAGTACTTACGGGGATCCGTCGACAATTGTTGTTCGAGATTCTGAATATTCGGTTCAGAATCTTGATTGATGAAAGAGATGTTAAATACATTATTTTCTTCTATAGAATCGCAAACACTGTGACGAAACAACAAAAAGACGACGGACACTAGTAGACAATTCATCGCGGACTGTTCAAAGTGTCAACGTTTCCCGAGTATTTATCGTATTTCCCATATTTTTGAAAATTACCCGAAGGTATATGTTTATCGGATTCCAAACTTTCTAATTTACCTTCTACGAAACGGTTAAAAACTTGATAACAGCATTATTAAGTTTAGCAAGAACGCATCGTTGTGTCGCGTCGCCTCGCCTCGCCTCGCCTCGCCTCGCCTCGTTTTTGGGGATAGAATTTTTTGAAAAGATCAAATAATCGGCTTTGTTATATTTCGTTATATTGTATTGTATTATATTGTATTGTATTATATTACATTACATAGTTATCATCGTAATACATATGTACATATGAAAAGATTCGTTTAAAAATGACGTCCTGTTGCAGATGAAATCCAATCGATGTAACCGGTGCACCTGGAAAAAACGCCGGGTTTGTTGCTAGGACAATTTACGTCTCCGTAGCTGACGATTCCAACTTGAAGAGGAACGCCATTTTCAAATACGATCAGAGGACCTCCGCTATCGCCCTAAAAAATTTGTTACATTTATGTAGCTAAATAAATATCTATCTATCTATCTATCTACTGTAGATTAGTAATGTTTCTTTTTTACCTGGCAAGCATCTTGTCCATAATTTGCTGCCGTGCACACGTGTTTGTACGTTATACCCCAAAATGAACTACACTCAGAGTTCGAAATGATCGGTAAGCTGGCGTACTTTAATCTTTTTGTTCCTGTTCCAGTAGATCTATCTTTTCCCCATCCGATAACAATAGCCATCCTATTGGCAAAAGTTTCTCTGATGTCGTTATGACCAGCTAGTTGAATAGGTTGAATGTTTTCTGTAAAAACGACATCGTTTATTGTTAGTACTGTTATTTTTCATCTAACTAAGGAAAGACAATTCACATATACATACGAGTACATACCTGAGAATGGTATATTACGTGGCATGTACAATAAACCAATGTCGTTTACGGATGGTTTGTAACCAGGGTGAACAACTACTTTCTTCGTCATCATTGATAAACCAGGTCCATGATAGTAATTATATCCCATACCACTCTTATCGATTACCCCGAAAACGACAAGGAATTGTGAAGGAGGCTTGGATGCTACGCAATGACCCGCCGTCAATACCCATCTCGGAGAAATGATGGTTCCACCGCACTGCGAAACCATACCTTTGCCCATCATTCGATGCACTGCAGCCATAAACGGAAACTGATTTTTCCTCGCATACTTTCCACCAACGATTCTCTCTGTGTCCAGTTCATCTGTATCGCAGCAACATAAGTACTTACTTACTTATTATCTATTTTATGTAATATTATGGAAAATGTGCTCAACAATTTTTATTCAATCAATTATAATTATAGTCTATACATATATATTATACCTTCCGTTGTAGAAAAATTGTCAATATTAAAGTAAGTATGGTCACGAGTGAGCAAACGATTGCTTTTCTCCATCTTTTCCAACGAATTTAACCAACTACTCGAATTACTACAAATAACATTGCAGCTCAACGTTAGAATAACGATGAGAAAGGAAGCCGACGACGACGACGACGACGACGACGACGACGTAACGCTTGACGAAATCATTGCTAAACTGTACAAAATCTATCCACCGCTCTTCCTTATATATTCTACATATGTATGTAAATACATTCACTTTGTTTATTTACCCTTACTTTTAAAAGAATAACAATAGCAGCCCTCTTCCGGAAAGGTATGAAAGGTATGAAAGGTATGAAAGGTCCCAAGGTTATTTTGGAAAGTTTGAAAATCTACACAAAATCGTTCGACCTAGCTGCTTATACATATGTAGATATTTAATTCGTTGAAAAGATAAACCCACCCCTAACCCCAACGGGTTCATCTTCGCTTGTCCCTTTTCCCTTTTCTCTTTTCAATGCCTTTTCAATACTACGACGTTTCTTTTATTAACTACTTTTATGGATATTGACTCTATAATACAATGAATGCTCTAAATTTTAAGATGTAGAAAAATGGGAAAAAAATGTTAAAGCACCAAAGAAAGTTTGTTTTGAAATTTCAAATGTTTGCTTCTTAAACTGTCAATTCAAAGTTTAAAGGAATTTTAATCATTCATTTAGAATTCCTTTAAATATAGAATTATTCTATTCGTTCATCATCGAACGACATCACTTTTTTTTTAAACCGTTACATATATGATACAATTAGATAGCTCGCCCCTACCCTTCCACGTTTCTAGTGCACCAATCTGTAGCAAAAATGCTTCTCCCCACTACTGATACAGGCACCAATCAGATGTCTAAAGTTAGCATCTTTCAGGGCATATAAGGAGCGCGAGAGGGAGTCTGAACGCATTTGCTGAACTTTGAGTCAGTGTTGTTGGACAACTTTTCATTTGAGAAGAAATAAATCTATGTATTAGAAATAAATACATATATCTATGTGTAATGGCTCGCACAAAACAAACTGCCCGAAAATCCACTGGCGGTAAAGCGGTTGGTCTATTCGAAAATACCAAACTTTGTGCTATCCATGCAAAAAGAGTTACTATTATGCCAAAAGATATTCAATTGGCACGTAGAATTAGAGGAGAGAGAGCTTAAGCTTATGTTCAAGTACTTATAAATCGGCCCTTCTCAGGGCCAACAAATGTCTACTTCGAAAAATCAATTCTGTTCTCTGTTCATGATAAAAAATGTTTTTTCTTAATGTTATATTACATGTTAAAATAATAAGTTCTTTTTGAATTGATTTCTAACAATTCTCCATCTCGTGGTACAAGTAAAGTATCCAAGATTTAAATTTCAAACTACATTTTAATAGTAGTCACTTTCCAATTTACATATCTATAACAACTACAATTTACTCAATTGAATTTTATTAAAATCATATCACGCGCTACCTTTCTATATATAGTATATGTGTAGGTTTCCTCGAGTAATCTTTAACCTTGGTCATCTATGTATACATATATGTAATATACATACAATGTATATGTATGTATTTCATTAGAGTACGTTAGAGAAAACGAAACGTGTCAAACTTTGCTGACGTTGACGACTTTGAGGCTGGGTGAGATTCTGAAATTGACCTGCATACAATATTTCAGTTTATATAGTCGTTTTTATTACTAAAATATTTAACAAAAGTGACATTATATATTAATACACAATTATTTTTATTACTATTATTGATTCAATAATATATTTAGTTTACGTAAGATGGAACAAATTTCACAACCAGCTTCAAAAGAGGTTATATTTAAACTAAAGATTTATTTTCTTACTATAAGAAACGCATCATATTATTATCATTAAAACATTTTGTTGCAAGTATTTTATTTTATTTTATTTTATTTTTGTTCAATTTCTTTGATAATTTTAAAAGCAATGTAATTTTGCAGGTCTTAAGTGAAAAGATGACATCGAAAAACAGTAACTGCATTGTATGGATAGACTTGGAAGTATGCATAATACATTTTTAATTTTCTTAAATATCTGTAATGTATTATATATTAAACATGTAAGTTTTAGTTATCTGGTTTGGACATAGAAAAAGATACAATTATAGAAATTGCTTGTATCATAACGGATAAGGATTTGAACATAGCGAGTAAAGAGTTTAACGTGGTAATTCATCAACCGGATACTGTTTTAGAAACAATGGATCAGTGGTGTATCAAACACCATACTCAAGTAAATAAATTATTTTCTAATAAAGTAGTTACTTCACAATAATTCATATTTTAACTAATAAACTATACGTATATGTTTACAGACAGGTTTAATAAAAGAATCCAAATCTAGTCAAGTTAGTTTAAAAGAAGCAGAGCAAATGTTATTTAATTTTTTAAGTAATCATGTTCCGAAAGGAATTTGTCCATTAGCTGGGAACACGGTTTACATAGATCGTATTTTTTTGTGTAAATTAATGCCATTGGTTAATAATTATTTACATTATCGAATTATTGATGTTAGTTCAGTTAAAGAACTTGCCAGGTATTTGCATTTTTAATAGTTATACAGTTTAATAAGTAATATATTAATAATTATATTTAGAAATCTGAAATGCATTTTAGCCGATGGAATCCAGTAACTTATATAAATTCACCTAGAAAGAAGTTATGTCACAGAGCTAAAATGGATATCAAGGAAAGTATACAAGAACTACAATATTACAAAGACAAATTATTTATAACTGAACTATCTTGATCAAATATATTTCATTATTAAAATATAAGAAAATCAAAGTTCTTATTAGCATTTTTCTTTTTTCTTCTATAACGTCCTCTTAAAGTAGAAAAATTTACAGTACTTGGTTTCATCGTCTTTTTACTAAGAAATATGATGAATCTTAATTTTATTCTAAATCTCATGTTTTACAAAATATAATCATGTAACTTAGAGTACGTATGTTATGTATGTTTTTAAGTGCACGCATAAAAATCAGCAACAGACCGAAAAACTATTAGAATAATTATTTGACAAACTTATATTTTGAGAAGACAGCCTAGAATCAAGTATTTTTAAAGTTCGAATACAGCGCCATCTATGCAAAAGCGGCGGAAACTAGTCAACAAATTACCAACTTATCGACTGAACTTTCGACAGTCGGTAATCGACCCTTCGGCAGTCGGTAAGTTAACGAATAGTTTGCGCCGCTTTTGTATAGATGACGCAATGGCCGATGGATTTGTGGCGTTACTACGCGTTTCCGTTTCCGGCGTTCGATTTCAAATTGTTTATTTAACTTTTATTCAATTGTCCTGAATGGCAATTGTCCTTGTCAATCTAATACATGAAGTGTGGTGAAGGAAAGCAGAATACGCATTTACCGACAGAAGTTCTACATTACCATCACCCCACAGATAGGGGTGTTAGGGACCCCGGCAACTCTATGCGTACCGACCTAATATAATTTAGGGGTTTCAAGGACCCCTAGACTCTTATTGCGTACCGTGCTAATTTCAGTTGGGGTTTCAAGGACCCCGTCGACTCGTTTTGCGTACCGAGCTCATTTCATTTGGGGTTTCAAGGACCCCGGAGCGGAACCTTGACCAGCTGCGCAGTAGGTAACGGTAAGAGCTAGGGCTGCGCAGTAGTTTTTTCATAAAGAACCTCCACGAAGAAAGACAGAATTGACCACTCTTGATGATGACCTAATTAATTTTCAAATTGGAGCACTTTTAAGTTTTCTCGAAAATGTGCTATCCGGGATTCGCGATTATCCCGCGCAAACCTTGACCAGCTGCGCAGTAGGTAACGGTAAGAGCTAGGGCTGCGCAGTAGTTTTTTCATAAAGAACCTCCACGAAGAAAGACAGAATTGACCACTCTTGATGATGACCTAATTAATTTTCAAATTGGAGCACTTTTAAGTTTTCCCAAAAATGTGCTATCCGGGATTCGCGATTTTCCCGCGCAAACCTTGACCAGCTGCGCAGTAGGTAACGGTAAGAGCTAGGGCTGCGCAGTAGTTTTTTCATAAAGAACCTCCACGAAGAAAGACAGAATTGACCACTCTTGATGATGACCTAATTAATTTTCAAATTGGAGCACTTTTAAGTTTGCTCGAAAATTTGCTATCCGGGATTCGCGATTATCCCGCGCAAACCTTGACCAGCTGCGCAGTAGGTAACGGTAAGAGCTAGGGCTGCGCAGTAGTTTTTTCATAAAGAACCTCCACGAAGAAAGACAGAATTGACCACTCTTGATGATGACCTAATTAATTTTCAAATTGGAGCACTTTTAAGTTTGCTCGAAAATTTGCTATCCGGGATTCGCGATTTTCCCGCGCAAACCTTGACCAGCTGCGCAGTAGGTAACGGTAAGAGCTAGGGCTGCGCAGTAGTTTTTTCATAAAGAACCTCCACGAAGAAAGACAGAATTGACCACTCTTGATGATGACCTAATTAGTTTTCAAATTGGAGCACTTTTATGTTTGCTCGATTAATTTCAAATGCCGAATCAGCGCCCTCTGGATTTGAAAAAAGGAACTAAATCATGCTCAATTTTTGGCCATCTAGCGGCAAACATGTGAACTAAAATTTCGATGTCGAATCAGCGCCCTCTGGATTTGGAAAAAGGAACTAAATCATGCTCAATTTTTGGCCCTCTAGCGGCAAAAATGCGAACTAAAATTTCGATGTCGAATCAGCGCCCTCTGGATTTGGAAAAAGGAACTAAATCATGCTCAATTTTTGGCCCTCTAGCGGCAAAAATGCGAACTAAAATTTCGATGTCGAATCAGCGCCCTCTGGATTTGGAAAAAGGAACTAAATCATGCTCAATTTTTGGCCCTCTAGCGGCAAAAATGCGAACTAAAATTTCGATGTCGAATCAGCGCCCTCTGGATTTGGAAAAAGTAACTAAATCATGCTGCATTTTTGGCCCTCTAGCGGCAAAAATGTGAACTAAAATTTCGATGTCGAATCAGCGCCCTCTGGTGGCGAAAAAAGGAACCAAATTTTGCAAAATTTGTGGCGAAAAACTAACTTACCTTTACTTATCTTTACTTACCATTCTTCGATGCAGTCTTTGTAATATATTTATTATAAGGAATGTATTGATGAAAGGAATGTAGGGATGAAAAGAATGTAGAGATGTAAGGGATGGAGCGATATAACAAATGTAGGAATGAAAAGAATGTAGGGGCGTGAGGGATGAAGCGATGTAAGGAATGTACGGATGAAAAGAATGTGGGGATGTAAGGGATGTAGCGATGTAAGGAGTGTTGGGATGTAAGGGATGAAGAGATGTAAGGAATGTAGAGGTGAAAAGAATGTTGGGATGAAAAGAATGCATGGATGTATGGGTTAGAGAGATGTAACGGAATTTCGCAGGGGTCCGGGGCTGGGGCCCCGGTCACCACTGCACGCGGCCGAAGGAGTGCCGGCATCGGGTGTGGCCTCCGATGTCGGCGGAGTTTGGCACATGGCGGAGGGTCAAAGGACCCTCCTTACAGCCCTAGTGCAGGCCACCGTGGTGGTTTTAGTGGGTAAAAATCCCACACTACCTCCGGTCCCTCCCCAGGGGGGCTGAAGGTGTCTTTCTGAAGATTTCCACCACGTTAAAAAAAAAAAAAAAAAAAAAAAAATGGTACTTAAGGGTTGCAGGAATGTAAGGAATGCTGGGAAGGAAACTGCAGAGATGTAAGGGATACTGAGATGGCCGTGGCCTATAATGAGGAATAAAATTATATCAATAACAGGAAAAAGTAAAATAAATGGGGTCCTCGGTTGAGACGCAGAAGAGGGATATAATCATAAATGTTGTTCCCCTTCGATGAGCCTATTTAATAAGCAAAAAAAGATAATTGATGTAAATTAAATAAATTCTGGAAAAAAATTATACTGATTGTGCCCTCTTCATACGGACCTGGTATTATCCAGGGGTGCCAGGGACCCCGAACCACCAGCGACTATCTCTGCATACCGACATGATATCATATTGGGGTATTACGGACCCCGAAACACCGGTAACTAATCTTGCATACCGATAATATTGCATCTGGGGTGTCAGGGACCCCGAGGCACAAGTGACTATCTCTGCATACCGACACGATAGCATATAGGGGTATTAAGGACCCCGATACACCGGTGACTACCTTTGCATATTAATAATATAGCATCCGGGGTGCCAGGGACCCCGAACCACCAGTGACACTCTTTGCTTACCGTCACTACGGTATTCGGGGTTTCTGAGACCCCGAGGTACCGGTGACACCGATATTATGCTACCTGGGGTGTCAGGGACCCCGCAGCAAGTAGCGAAATATAAGAACGGAAAACGAACAAATCGTGGAACTCCGTTGTTCGGGATAGTGATGGGTTTGACCGGATGTAGCGAAATATAAGAACGAAAAACGAACAAATCGTGCAACATTTGTTTAAGATAGTGATGGATACGACCTGATTCGATGCTGGGGTATCAGGGACCTCGTATCGCCGGTGACGCTCGCTGGACACCGACCTATCGTCTTGGGGTGTCTGAGACCCCAAATCACGGGTGACACTCTTTGTATACCGATATTATGGCATCCGGGGTATCAGGGACCCCGAATCGCTGGCGACGCTCTCTGGACATCGACCTATCATCGCGGGGTGTCGGAGACCCCAAATCACCGCCGACGCTCTTTGCATATCGACATTATGGCGTCGCTCACAGACATGTTTCCGCGGTATTGAAAGGAAGGATTTGCTGTATTTATCTTCTTAGCTTATTGATTAAACTCATTCGGAGAATAAACTCATTGTTTGCTAATATTTGGAATATAGTATAGAGTATAAACAGTATAATAAATATTGTATAAAGTTATTCATAAGTATTGTATAAATCATGTATCCCATATGCTTTAAACTTATAACTAATAGAACTCAAATATATGCTACAAGAAATTTTTCAAATAGCGTTCTTTCAAAACATTTTCTTTCTCAATGTAAAAAACCTGAGAAACAATCGCATAATATGAAACTTAAAACATCAAATTTTCATACTACACCAAAAATGCAATCCTCTGGACTTTTAGCCCTAAGTATTGCATCAATGGTATCTGGATGTTATGTTAGAGGTTGGTGGTTGAGGAAAACTCCGATGCAACAAGAAGAAATTTTAAAATGGTATAAGAATAGACGGCACATAATTCATGGTAGATTATTTATGATCCGTCAGTCTTTAAAACAATACGAGAATTACTTTATATTTAATTTCTAGGTTCTTTGGTTGTACTATCTTTAATTATCATTGCTTACTGTTCAACATTTGTTAAGAGAGATCCAATAGTAAACAGTCCACGTTTTGTAATATATAACAAAGCACAACAAGCTCAACAGGCTAATATGCTTTTTAAGGTATGCATTCCTATCAAATATATGTATATGTTGAAATAATTCATTTAATTGTGATTTTTTGTAGTTGATAGTACGTTCCAAGGATAATGTAGTACCTTTAAGTAATCCTATGTATCCGAGAATCAAAAAAGTAATGAAGAATCTGGCAAGGGCTAACAGAGATATATTTAAACATACTAATTGGAATATTACTATAGCTAATCGTATGTTTGATCTGATATCAGTTCCTACTATTATGGTTTTATCAGTATGTAAACTGGTGTTTTATCTTTATGATCAAATTGAAATCATACTGTGACAAGGATAATATGTTATTTTAAATGTTTAAGGATGGAAACATTATTGTTTTCTCTGATATCTTCAAATTCATTAAAAATGATGATCAGTTAACATTTAATTTAGCTCATGAAATGGCGCATCAAATGCTTCTACATCCGGTAAGTTATCGTCATATTACGTGCTATGTGATTATTAGCTGTAATCGCTGTTTAATTTTTTAATTACTTTCCAGTTAGAAGCATTGTCCTATGAATTGGTAAGAAATCTTACAGTTGATGCGATTTGGTTCATACTTTTTGCACTTTATCCATTGTGGAATGCAGTAACATTCTCTATGCTTGTCTATATATTTTCTATGAGTATCTTTTGTTGGTACAAACGACGCTGCGAAATTGAAGCTGACAAAATAGGAGTTGAATTATCTGCAAAAGTATGTAATACATGTATGTATATCTTAAATTTTTATATTCCAATAATGAAAATGTTTCTTCTGTTTTCAGAGTTGCATTGATTTGAGAGAAATTTTGGTATTTTGGGAACTTATGAAAAAATACAGAGATGTGATTAGTCATGGCCAATTATTTGAAATACCATTTTTCAACATACACCCTTCTATAGAAGAGAGGATAAAGAGAATAAGCGATGAGCTACCGAGAGCTTTGCAATTACGATTTCAAGCAGAGGTAAATAATTTTCAATTATTGTGTTTATAAACCTTGTACATTACATGAAAAATCAATCAATTATGATATATTTTAGTGTCCAGAATTACCAGACGAGGATCCGAGAAATAAACTTCCTCAGCTTCTAAGAGATCTCGAAGATGAGTTGAAGACCGATCTCGGTTCTCTCAAAATACATTTGTAAACTCATGTTTTTTTGTACGCATAAATCAAGAATAATAAAACTATACATTTATACGTCTATAACGTAACAATGAATCGAAATGAAATGAATAATTCATTAGTCAGGATCTGCTAATATTATGGTGACACATCACTCAGGAATTATCTTATCGTCTGTCTTCCTGCCGATGTGGAAAAATGCACAATATTATAGTTTTTCTTCGTGAGGCGTGTCGAGTTCCAACTGGTAGCGAAATATCGCAGGATGAACGTTAAAGTGATTTTTCTTTTATTGATTAAAATAGTGCACGGATATAATATAGATGTAGATTTTCCTATTATTTATTCTCGCGGAAATACAATGAAAAACAGCGACAGTTACTTTGGCTATGCCGTGTACTTGTTCCATGAGTCGTCCAATAGTACATCCTGGTAATGTACATCACCTCCTATGTTTGATAAAGTTTAACAAAACTGTTTTCTCAGATAATATTTAATCTTGTGTAATGCAATTGTGGAAGGTTGTTCATTGGAGCACCAAGAGGAAACTATTCTAGACTATCAAAACACATGTTATCCTACATGATCGAGCCAGGCGTTGTATATCGTTGTGGAATTGAAAATGAAAAATGTCAGGAAATAAAACCGCAGACAATTGAAAATGAAGAAGAACGCATAGCGCAACTTGGTATGAATATGTTGATAAAGAAGCAACATGGATGGTTTGGAAGCGCGATGTCCATAGACAAATTGAATAGAATATTAACAGTAAGTAGAATGTGAACAATTGCCTCTATGCTTTCAGTTAATGTTACTTTATACTGTATGTATGTATTTTAGGTATGCGCGCCGCGAACCGTAGTGACAATTTTTAATCCTGCTGGTGTTAATATGGACACTATGCAAGGAATGTGTTACAGTGGAATGCTTTCTTCGAATTCACTGTCACTTGAATATAAAGATATTCAATTTCATGGTATACAATTAGCAAAATTAATACGTGCAATTTATTGTTAGAGTAATTTATCATAACGAATGATTCTGATTTTATTTTAATTCATAAGATTTTCAGTCAAAGTTTTGGTACAATCCATTGCACGGTTTTACCGTTCATTACGCCTCGTCGACAAAGGTATGTATTTTAGAACAATATATGCTTTGATATCAGCCAAATGATTTCAAATATATAATAACAACGTAGCAAAAGGACAACAAAGACGGCGAAGAAAGAAAATTAACTCGAATCGTGGGAGAGCCAAAGCACGAGAACTATGGTACCATACATCTATTACATGCGAACAGGAGGATGACCATAGAATTGCCTTTGAGCGATGAATTATCTCAGTTCGGTACGTTCATTATACATATTAACAAATTTCTTAACATTTTTATGAAACAATAGTCTAATAATGTGTTTCAGGTTACAGCGTTGAGTCTGGATATTTTTTCAGAAGAGATCAGGTAATGTATGTCAGTGGTGCTCCAGGTTGGCATTATATAGGCCAGGTAATTAATCATACTCATCAAACTAGTTTGAATTAAAAAGATATCTTTTAGTATAGCTTTTTCTAGGTAGGGATAATTGATCCTGTAAATGGATTTACTGTGACGAAATTGTATGGTACCGATATTGGCGAATTTTTTGGAGCTAGTCTGGCAGTAGGAGATTTAAATAATGATGGTTTAGACGATCTCTTAATTGGAGCACCATATTGGGGAGAAGATAGCGGCAGAGTGTATACATACTTTGGTACATCCAGGGTAAGAAATAGTATGTTTAAACACGTTTGTATTTACTTATTAAATATAATAAATTAATACTAGATATTGATACTTCATTAGAAAGGTCAGTTTGAAATGGCTGCAACCTTAGAAGGGAATATAGAAGGAGGACATTTTGGGTATGCAATAGCCAGTGGTGATTTGGATGCTGATGGATTTGATGGTAATCCCAACCTAATCGTTATAAATGTTTTTATTATAATATATGTATATTATACGATAGATATCATTGTGGGAGCACCTTGGGAAGAATATGGAGTAATTTATATATACAATGGTGGTTCCAATCTGAAAGACAGAAGTTTGCAGGCATCGCAACGAATCGATGTTGCAAAGTTTTCTCAATTTAATCGGCCACAGAAAATACAGAGATTTGGGTTTTCGATGTCAAAACCTGTCGATATCGATGAAAACGGGTTGGTATAGTTTCCGTTCATACCGATACTATATACATATGTATATCAACTACATACATATGTATACATATATGTATGTATAAGGATGACATTTCAGTTAATTAACTTATTGTTTTTTATCGTCGTTAGATATTTAGATATTGCAGTCGGAGCATACAAATCAGGACACGCTGTAATACTTCGTGGTAGACCAGTAGTAAAAACAGAACTTGAAATTCAAACGACGCCTAATATTTTGCAAAGAGATGCTAAACAATTCTTGATTAATGTATGTCCGCGATATATTGGTTACAAAGTGCCGAGTTCACAAGGTAAATTACACGTGTGTGTGTGTGTGTGTGTGTGTGTGTGTGCGCGCGCGCTTGGGGATGGGATAAAATTAATATTGCAATGAATTTCTCTTTGCAGAATTTAAGATCACGCTTACCATAGACGAACGATACCAGCGGACCAAGAAAACAACCTTAGAATTAAAATCATTTTATTTAAAAATAGATATGTGTTTGTCCGCCCAAATTAATATTTCGGTAATATAATTTATCTTCATACATATAAATGTTACATTAATTTTACTTCGGTTTAATTTAACATATTTTATAGAAGAACGTACAAGACTTTATCGAACCAATCAGTATTTTCGCGAAACACGATTTTCTGTATAACAATGTGATAGAATTTTGCAAATTGTGTCCTGTGGAAAGAAGAAACAACAAGCAACAAGTCGCGCAAACATTACTTCCTTTCAACATTGGTTGCGGAGAAGACAGAGTCTGTAACTCTAATATCTCGGCTAATGGAAAATTTTATGATGTGCAGTAAATATTTGGAATTGATATTAATTCTTTTACTACTTTCAGCAATTAGATTATACGCGCATAATTCTTTCAGCGATAACAATACGTGGATCATTGGTTCGAACGACATAAGTTTAGAAATCAGTTTAAAAAATCATGGAGAGCCTGCGTATCTCACCACGATCGAATTTCTCTTACCTAAAGGAGTAATATTACGTAGTATTTTAACTTCTTGTCAAGAAGACACTTTTAAAGAACATTTACTGGTAATTTGTGAGGCAGGCAATCCCATATGGGAACGAGAAGAGGTACTCTACCACAATTTTTTTTCAAACTATCAATGTAATAAATATTTATATATCTTGTTCTATTACAGAAAAATGTTAAATTAGATTTAGATATGAGACACTTAATCAATGATTCGATACACGATTATAAATTAAATTTTCACGCAAGGATAAATACTCGTAGTATAAATTTCGGAACGAAAAATATAAATAAAACATTGAATTTAGTGAATGAAGTGTCTTTGTCTCTCCATGGGTTCGTGCTACTTACATATATCTTGTTTATGAAACAGTGGCATCTATTTGTCTTTTAAAATTTTGCCCTTTGTAGAAAAGCAAACGAAGAAGCTTACTATTTAACTACCTCGAACGATATTGCTCCAAACATTAGTTTTCAACATACTTATCAGGTGTATAAACTTGGTGCATCACCTATAGAGGATGCACAACTTACTATTAAAGTGCCAATAGCTATACGAGATTCAAAAATTTTAGTTTACATATATAAACCTCAGGTAAGAAATTTCTAACATATTTTTATAAATACATACATATATGCTTCAGAAAAAAAACTGTGTTTTCAGTTATATGTATCAGGAGAACGTTTTGAGTGTTCAACGGAAAATATTTTATTCGACACCGAAATGATTGAGATGCAAGGAGAACCATCCTCGGATCAATTTGATATACCTTTGTTCTCTAATAAAATACAACAAAATGAATTTCAAGAATTATACAGGAGAGATGCGAATGAATCGATGACAGAATTCTATGATGTAGAAAACACTAAAGCCTTGCAAGCTTTAAACGAAAGTTTGACAACTAATACCGTTTATATGAATTGTTCATCTACCGAAGTAAACTGTACGACCATTGTATGTGATTTAAACGCATTGAAAACTTTGCAGGATATTGGAAAGATAGTGATTAAACTTTTCTTGTATACCGAAGGACTTAAAGGTAATTGTCTTATTTGTTTCTGGAATTGATAATAAATATTCATTAATAAAAATTTTGTACCATATTAAGATGACTTTAAAGACGGTAGAGTTGTTTTAAAATTCAGCAGCCAAGCTAGTGTAAAAGTAATCAAACCTACTGTAAGGCTAGATGTCAACGGAACTCGGTAAATATAGTTACATATACAATATATACTTTTCTTTGTTACTTGTACAAATTAAATATATTAAAAATATTTTCAAAACTATATTGCAGCTCTGCATTGGAAGTTGTAACAATGTTTTACAATGCTCCGAAAGTAGAAGAGTTAAAGTTATGGATTGTTCTGGTCTCTGTTTCAATAGGATTGTTATTGTTACTTATTATCATTATAATTTTAAGCACGGTAATTACTTTTTTAGTTGTATAAATATTAATGTAAAATGTTTTTTTTTGGCTTTTTTTTTTTTTTTATTACTAATGATATTTTCTATATAGTTGGGTTTCTTTAAACGCAAAGGAAAACAAGATCTAACAGATTTAAAAAATAATGAGGTAAGTACTTATTGAATAATATTACATATTATTTAGAACAGAGCTTAATTAATGTATCGTTTATAGATAACAGAAAAAGAAACTACACCAGTGACTGAATCCGATAACTAAAACGGTGTTAGACGCACATAGTATACTTATTGTAGAAAAACGAACTATATTTAATAAACTACCTAATTCCTATTTACATTAGGTTCAACGCTTTAGATGAAACATTCTTCACTTATGTATACAAATGTTCATTTTTATTAATTACATGTGTATTTACAAGCCGCATGTGAACACTTTAACTTGACGGAACGTATAATGCAAAAGACTTGCATCTTAACATGTACATCAACTAACGTGGCTATTTACATTTCATTTAATGAAAACTTTACAGTATACAGTCGAAGAATGAACAACAGTGTCTGATGAATCGATTCACCATTGCAAGTAAAGATAGAAAAAAAATTTAAAAGAAAAAAAATTTTTTTTTTTTTTTTTTTTTTTAAGAAGTATTTTTCTTGTATGTTCTGTTCGTGTGATTTTGTACAATGTATCGTATAGTGATCGCATTAGGACATTTACTTGCCCTAAGTAAACATGATTTAACAGCGTTTTTGAAAGGAAACTTAACAGTACCGTCAACATCAGATAACCTTTGTCTTTAGTAGTATAACAAAATCGTACAGAATGTGAACATAAACTATTCTCTTGGTTTACATTTGAAATATACTTATATGTTTTATACAATCAAAACGAAAAAATGATCTTCCAAATCATAGATTTGTTGTAAACAAATTGTATTACGTCGAATAAAATAATAAATATTATTTCATTTCCTAGCTGTTTTTACATATGTATTTCAATTATTTCTTTCCATCTATCGTTATTGTTTAACGTGTCTTGCTATGAGAGACAGAAGACTGAGGTGGTGCGGTTGTAACTTTTGTCTTTGCGACATGAGAAAACCGCAACAAATTCGTATGAGCTCATCAATTCTCGCAGAAGCAACTGGTACGCTCAATTTAAATTTGTTCTTTTCGATGCTAAGGTTTAAATGGTGTAGCGCCTTGGTGGGGCACCTTGCAAATGTGTAGTTTGTCGTAGCACAATTGTCGCACGTCGACAGGCTACGACAAGGGACAGAATCAAACTTTACAAGTTTGTCTCCACAGTGTGTATATCCGTTTGCTGGGGTCCCAAATTTATTCAAGAGGACTGTCGTCTTCCATTAATCTCATTGTATTTTTCTCGTTGACTGTCTCCATAAAAGTAAACACATCCAAATGGCTTCCGTGTTGTGGTAAATGATTTTCTTCTTTTCACGTTACATGTGAATCACATCTGAGGTTATTCTTTTGTTGTACGCGTGTTACTTGAGAATACCAATAAATAATTTATGTTCACATACTCTATCTAATCTTTGGATTTACAAACGGTATGAAAATGATCACGAGTAACAGTACATATACGTATACAGATGATGATAATGATGATGATAACTCTTCGATGTAGAAAGTCAACATATTCAATTATCATAATATATAAAACAAGCTGGTTGATGTTTTGTAAAATTTTGTTACTTTCCTTTCTTTCCCCTTTCATTTTCTTTTGTTTTTTACTTTTTATTTTTATTTTTGTTGAAAATTAATCATCTCTTACCAATTGTGATACTGTTTAGAAAATTTTAAACCTTAAACAATTTACTTTATAATAGACTTTTTATATATTTATGTAACATTAAAAAATTATGTAGTATGTCTTCAATATTTTACGATCAACCAGCTAACTAATTAAAGAGAAGACGAGTATGAACTCTCTTTATAAGAACACAAATGTTCTTTTCCTTTTCTTGATTATTACAAAGTTTAGTATAAACCAAGTTGTACGAACTACATAATGATGCTTATTTTACTATAGGTAATAAAAGTATAATTTACACTGATATAGAACACAATCGTTCAGTGATGTAGAATTATCTATTAAGACATCATTGTTGCATAAATTTTACAGCAAAATCAATGTATTGTGTATGAAATTATTTAGATCACGTAAAATAAACACCATTATGATGTATACATATACAATATGAAAGAGAATTTAACCGGTAGCGTATGGAGTCTAAATATGTATTACTCGTGTTTCGATCGAACGCATTTGATTTCCACACTTTTGATACTATCGAAGAAAAGTACTTAAACGAATAGTTAGAAATAATAATAGTAAATTCGAATACGTATGTTCCAGGATACGAGATCTTATATCGAGAATAAGGCATCTAGCACGATAGTTTTATATATGCATAAGAAATAGAAGTAAAAATTAATCAAATCGCGCTAGTATTATTTACTCTTGAAATTTGTTAAACCTAGAAGTTAACCCTAAATCCCAATCTCATTTGTTATACGCATCATAATCTGAATAAAAGCTTGTAAAATGAATGGTTAAAAATTAATCATTCATAACTATTTTATTATATTTAATTTACGTTATTCATATGTATAATCGATACAAAAAGAAGCTTGCTGTTAAAGGAATTACTCTGTGCGATCTTCTTTTTGTGCGATCTACACAGGATGTACCGGTTTTGGGTAGATAATTATGAAAGAACAAAGAGAAGAATAAACAGAATATATATGTATGCATAAGGTATTAATTAGTGACTTCATAATCGAGAAAAAGAAAGCTGAGCATTAGAAAATCATACCCAATACCTGTTCTCTTATACAGATTATGATGTAAAAATATACTATGTATTACAATGATACATGCAACAAGAAAAGAAAGTGATATAAATTAAAATTGTTTTAAATCTTACTTTATCTCCCGGTACAATGTAACATTTATTTGTTAAATGCTTCAGGTGGTATCTGTCCTCGTTTGAAGAACTCTTGAAACGCGGAGAGCGCATTGTCATAATTCCATAGTACTTCCTCCAAGCATTTCAAACTCCACTCCAAATTCATGTTCGTTTGCTGGCTAAGCGTCATTGTCATTTGTTGTTTCACGTCTTCGGGTAATTGTGATGGCAATGGTTTAACCACACCGCTGCTAGAAGGAGCGGTGTGCGGTACCACCGGTCCTGGTATTTGTACTTCCCGTTGATTGCTGAGATTTTTTAATTGTGCATCTGTCGGAGGACTGATATGTAATTGTTCATTTCGAATACAGTAACCAGTCCCCTCTGGTACTATTATAAATGTGCGATTGAAGTAACGAACTGGTTGCTCTTTCTTATCGAGCTCTTTGAATAATCCTGTGACTGTGATCAACATCATCCCATCCTATAATAATATAGCAATATAATTATACAAAGGATAAGCATATAATTGATTACAAGTATTATTTAGAAAAAGGTAAGAATTTACCGTGATAAGACTAATATCCATTGTGAATGTATTTAAATAGTGACTTGTTTGAGGCATTTCGGAAATAAATGAAACCACGGGTAATCGTCCTTGTTTCAACAACTTCTGCCTCTTATTTGTCTCGTTTATTCTATATAAATTTCTGTTTTCCGAAAGATATCCATTAAATCTGTAATAATCCATTTGTTGCAAGATTAAACGTTATCAAAAATGTTTGATTTGTCAATAATTCTAAATACATATACATATGTAAACTTACTTATTATTTTGATGACTGTAAGATACAGTCATACTGAAGCATGCGTGTTCGTCATACGCATCTAACAGTGGCTGACGATTCTCACTATCGAATATGAGAAAGTATTGTTGTAAAAATTGACTAGCAATTTCTTGTGCTTTTGCATTTGCAACGAACATTCTTTGCGATGGTGGTATTTTGTTTCCCTCGTCCGCTACATCGAACAAGATTGGCTTTGGAAGATCCATTCCATCCTTTTTGAAATGTTTAAAATTGTTATACATACGCGCGCGCCTTCGTAAACAACCGTTATCCATACTAAATAGTTACTTACCAGCCGTAGAAGTTTAGGGAATCGTTTCCGCACGTCGCTATGGTCAGGAAAGAAAAGCCAGAAGCCCGGAAGCTCCAGGTTAGTCGTAATAACAGAAACATTTGCCTTATTATTAAAGAGTAAAAATAAAATATGATATACACAAGTTATTCAGAACTTTCAAATTCAACCATTCTTGTGATATATATTAAAATGTCTACCCATATTTTGATCAGATGGAAACCTATATCTTATCTAAATGCAACAAATGTTAGTTGCTTAAACAATGATCATTGGAAATTTCATCGACTTTGAAAATCCTTTCACCAAGAACCAGAAGATTTATTGAAATAATACATTACCTAATGTAGTCACTTTGTCGAGACTTATACTTGTTGCAAACCGGATTTCCTGCTAATTTCAGCTCCTCTAATTTTAAATCTTTGATGATATCTAGTTGACTCATTTCTTTTATCTATAAAATATTAATTGCATGTTAATGACTTTGTCCAACTATTTTTTTATGTTTTATTTTCAAGTAATTACCTTGTTGTCCCCGATGTACAGTATCTTTAATTTCGCGAACTTCTTGTTTAAAATACTTAATTTTTCAATTATCTGTAATTGATTTCCATCCAGATTCAGTGCTTCCAAATCTGGTATATGTTCTGAAACAATATCCAGTACTGCTTTCAACATCACGGGTTGAAACAATGCACAGAAGTAATCAGTGATGAGATCTATAACAAAAGTTTTATATTAAATATCTATAATTTTACTAACATTAGACATTTATAATTTTACTAACCAGGGTCTCTATGAAATCTTGATAGATCTAATGCATTTGTTTCGTGTACGTATCTTTTAGCCATTGCTTGTTTTAGTCTCTCTTTCAGTTTATCATCTATTTCACAGTCGGGAAATAATGATTTCAAAACCTTCACTTGCAGTTTGTATCCATTAGTAGTTGTAATCTTACGATCAGAATCGAGCAGGGCAATTGCTATTTTGCTATCATCTACATAGAAACTGGCTTCACTTCCAGTTATTTTATACTATAAATAAATTTCAACATAAGTTTTACTTATAACATTTCTCTAATTATATTATGCGTCTAATATGTTTCGTACTTACCATTATTGGAACAAATGTTTCTGGTGCAATATAACTGAGGAGATTATTTATTATATAACTTTTTTCATATTTCTGTCCATACGGTATCTGCAATTAAATCCTTTTTAATCTATGTTAAATCAAGACAGCTAATCAAATGTATGACCTTATGCGCTTACAGCAATTTTATACCAGTTGGGATCACCAACAGGATATCGTCTGATTCCAGCAGCAATTCCACCTCTAAACCTTCTGTGTGGCAAAGGACTATTTCTTCCACGTTGCATACCTCTATCTCTTCCTCTGATAATAACTTGTCTGTTGTTATTGTTAGAACTTGTTGCCATTTGTACATCTTCATCTAAGCATGCTAATGCCAAACTTCTAGGTATATCTCTTGTTGGTCTTGCTTGAGTCTTAAACGATACTCTAGGTCTGTTTCCAAGATAAGAGCCTCCATCATTTCTTGGTACACGGTCATCGTGACCTAAAAGAATGAAAAATCTGAGTACAAACTATAGCATAATGTAAATATTAAAAACGTTCTATTGTAGAAAAAAAAAAAAATTAGAAAAGTAGAACATAACAAACACACGATTAACTGTAAAAAGTATACCAAAGTAGTGTTTATCATTTGAATTTCCAGATCTTCCGCCTCGGCCACCCCACGAGGACTTATTCGTTTTTCTCAACATTTTCTTCAAGTGGTACAATAATCAATCATAAATAAAACGCAACGAACATTGCAAATTTGTACAGGTTAGAAAGTGAACTTTTTACGCACGTAATCAAGTTACGTTTGTCATTCATATACCAAAAACAATAATGGCATACAAATAATCGTAACTATGCGACGCGTCTTTTATCTATGGATAATTAGTACTTTAGCGAGGCGTATAAATTACGTTTCATGAGATAGAAAAACTTTCCTCCTTCGCATACTACACCGAGAAAAAGATGGCGACACAACCACTATGAACCACTAAAGAAGATGATCCTATTTTATATACGTTCGACAGTGATTACAGATACAAGAAGAGGGGAGCTGATTGCAGGGATCCCAGACACCCCCAGATAAAGTTCGGTTTGCATGCTTTGAAGCTAGATGACGAGTTACCGGCCACCCACCGACAGTCGGTGTCTTATCGACTTCTCGATTTATCCTTCGACAGTCGGTAAGTTGCCGAGTAGTTTCCACTACTTTTGCATAGATGGCGGCGCAAAAGAACTTCATTACTGACCGAGCACCGTTGACAACCACGGGGTGCGGATTTACTTGTTAAACATATACATATGTATGTATACATAAACCTTTATTTTGTTTTTTGCGTTTATTAATTAATTTGCTGTATTCATCTTCTTCTTGAATAAACTCATTAGGAGGCTTTTCCTTAGATTGCCATTCGCTTTTGATATCGAAAGCAACTAAGCATAATTAATTATTTATTATTTTATTCCTGTTAATGGACCAATGATTCACCCTTTCCAGTCTGTAGGTCGTGTAGGTGGTAGTCGATAAGTCGTTGAGCAGTTTGAGCTGTTTGCGTATAGATGGCGCTGTAGACGAAGGTAGAAGTAGAACCAGCTACCTGTTCGGCGTCCAAAGACAGACTGACGCGCTTCAGCACGAAGCGGCTAATTTATAGAGTCGAATTCCCGCTTCACCACCGCGCCATCATGGCCGGCTACCCTTACTCGAATCAGTGACTACAGATATTTTAGAAATAATCCTTTCGTCTCTATTTAAAATATAGTTAAGTGATATACCGGTTTGGAACATTGGCGTTATTAAAGGCCCAGGATCGATCACATTTCTTTGACCGACCGCGACGCGAGAAACATGCCCGCGTTCTTCTTCGTCTTTGATTTAATTAAATTTTGTCTGGAAATGAAAAATTCGTGATTATCGTTGAAAAGAGGGTGGAAATTTGACGGAGCAGCGTGTGGGTAGAATAAATGGTGAAAAAGAAAACAGTAAAAATTTGAAAGGGGCGGCTGTTAGGTGGAAAGTCGGAAGACGGGAGGCGTGGCCTCGAATAATTATATCTGATAGTAGAGTAGAGTAGTCCAGTGTCCTTGCGCATATCCAGTAGATATACGTACTTACTTACACATGTACTATCGCTCACGTGTGTATTCTATATACGAAGAAGAGAGAAGTTTCGAGCGTTTATCAATCACTTTTCTCGCTGGACCGAAAGGAGCATTCGTCTGGACGGCCGTCGACAGGTAGAACGACCTAATTTCGGTAGTTGGAGAATTAACGGCGATGCCCGCCAACAAGGGAAACCTGTCGACACCTCACAAAGAAAAGGCTGGAAACGGTTTAACCAGTGGAGCATCGAAAAAGAAGAAACGCTGCACCGTTAAGCATAAAAAACATTGCAAGCAATATCTGGTGAGTGAGCGAAAATGAAATTCGTTAATTCCTTGCGAATGTACACACGTACAGTCCATACAGTACGTACGGCCATGTTGCAGCGTATCAGAACCGCGTCTTCAATTCCGCGAAACGTTTCTGCGATTAAAAGTTCTCTTACGAATGCGAAATAGATTATCGTGAAACAATATTATTTCGAACAATTCAATATTATTTCGAGTTTATTCCCATTGATCTTTTTTATCTTTAAGATGGTGCGAATAAATAAGAATTACGGTAGTGCAATAGGTTATGTGGCGCGGATGTCTCGCATTGAAACACGTAGGGTTTGTTCACCCTTACTGATGCATGGTCCATGTGTTATGGTACAGGGTTGCAACGATCGATCGGTGCAAGCATGCTGCGGTGCCGGTCACGATGCAATTTTCATTTCAACTTCCTCCTGTCGCTTAATAAAAACGCGAGACGCCGAAACGACCGAGTAATTTGCATAATTCTATAGCGACGTTCCGATTTTTTCCGATAAATTAGTATTTATCCCCCGCAAAATATTTGGCAAACGCTTATCCCCTACCCATTCATCTACCATATCTTTTTCGATCCTTTTTAACAAGGGTCAGATCATTTCAATAGAATTCTATACTATAATATTTATTACTGTCGTTCGTAAAGCCTGAATCGGTGCATAATACAAATTTCGAGAAAACTGCGACCATTAGGTATGTTGATCCGTGTTTCCGGTACACAATCTTCCACGATCACGAGGAACTTGATGTAAAGTGTATGTACTGGACACGTTGAGGATTGATTAACCATAAACAAAACCGTATTTGTACATTGTGACAATATATATAGTAAAACAATGTTTCTTAAAATACATTATTTAAATGTTTTATTTTTTTCACGGGTCCTGCATTCGTATACCCTATTCCTTGAACACTTCAGTAGGTATGTACCTCTTTTAGCACCTCTGCATAACAAATTGTTCCTCCATTCGTAACAAATTAGACACGTTCGAGGTTTGCGTGCCACCATTTCTAACTACGAGGGCCATGACACACGGACACACACGAACACAAAGCTTCATTTTACTGTTACACAAGAAGACATTATTAGGTTGTTGTATGTACATACATACAAGTTTTGTTCCAATAAAATGTAATAAAGATAAAATTTTATGTTCGATCCTAATAAGAAAGCAATGTTTGCTATAGCTCAATTATTTTCCTTCTTTTTTCTTTTTTCTTTTTTCTTTTTTCTTTTTTCTTTTTTCTTTTTTCCTTTTTACTTTTAGTTGCTTATTACCACAAGTGGTGATATTCCACAATATGTATAGGGCATATTCCATCGATTTACAAACTTTTGTAATTTAATAGAGGTGGATTCAAGAGGTATAGAGACGTAAGAAAATTTATTTTCTTGAGGGTCCTTAAGGGGCTGACGTTACTCAACGCGTTAAAGAAATGTATAAACAAATATTTTAGTAAGGAATAAAATCTTTTGTTTGACAAGATAGAAGTTTTACAGCAACCTAATATACCGTCTGACGGGATTGAAAAGTATGTATGTATGTATGTATGTATGTATACCGACAAGTCCAATTTGTGTTCATTACGAGATCGCCAATTTCTACGTGGGGGACGTGTATAAAACACATATACACACCTGGTAGAGTTGTGTATTAGCAACTTAGGAAGCACGTATTGATTTCTAAGAATGCCAAGAAAAAGAGGTTGGTGCTGATTCGGCGAGAACAAAAGACGACACCAATTCCACTTCTGCAGTAGTCCACTTGAACCACTTGCTATTATGTCTGGTAGGTGCAGAAGTTGGCAAAGCCCTATTGGCTTACCTATGTAAAAAGAATCCGATGGACACCTTTTTATTTTTTCTCTATCTAATAACCAATAAATCATCATTTTAGTTTAAACTAACAAAACGAACAGAAATAGAAGCGCACAATATGTTGTACGTCCATGGCATATGGGTCTTTTTTTTCCTGGCATGCACTCGATGCTACCGGTAATTCATGCAATTCGAGCAGGTGCCGTACGCGCGGCTGAACATGGCTGCAGCAAACGGAAGCGGAAGTCGAGCGTAACTTACCATCGGCAAGCGTTGGATAGAGGCGTGCGTGCGTGAGTGCGTGAGTGCGTGCGTGCGTGCCTGTATGTCTGCGGACACGTTCAACGAAGACACGTTTTCTCGAATTGGTCAACTCATTAGAGAGGAAATTAAGCGCGTTAAAACGTCCCAAACGCGTAACCTGTGTAAGAGATGCGTCCTGTATTCGAGTAGTTGGGACGCAAAGCGACGCAAGATTTTCATAAGTTTCAAATAGCTGTTGCTCGAGCGATTATACTAATTTCTGTCGATCGACGATAAATCTGTAAAATAGGCGTAGACGTCGCGACACTTGGTTTCAAGATTTTAATTAACCCACTTGCGCCTGCCTCTGGGCTTGGTTCATTTTTAACGAGGTGTGTGGGTGGATTCCGTGGAAGGGAATTAAATCGTGAGACGTCGACGTCTGCTCTTTGTTGGATATCATAATGCTCTATAATTTCATTATATTCAAGTTGAAGTAGCTGGCTGAAATTCCATCTCTCCGGTCGTAACCGATGATGGAAAACCGTGGCTTCCTGTACTAAGAAAATTGGGACGGTTACTCGCTTATGATGTAAACAACAATGAGAGACTGCGCTACTCGCGAATGCTTGGGTAGACGTTTCTTTTTTTCCACGAAACAATTTTCTGCCTTATTGTTAGTTATGCCTCTCTTGCAGACAGAACTTCTTTCGGTGTAATTAAAATAATTGACATGAAAATAAAATTTTCATCTTAATTTTACGTGTATCTTGGAGTCGATGGCTGAACCGACGAGACGTGAATTTGCGAATATTTTAAAGCGGCCAACTAACCCGACCAGAGCGGAAATAGCATATGTTTTGGAGCGAGACGAGACGGAATCCTAGAGCAAGCTTGTATCTCTATAATGTGTTGACTCAGAGCTCAATCGAAACTTCAATTATCTCAGGAATGCGTTAATTGCTGAAAATTTATTTAAAAACTAATAGATTACTGTCTTAGCCTTTAGACACGGTCTTAGAGGCACGTTTTAAGAAGGCAGAAATTCGTTATATACTAATACACGATAGAAGATCGTCCTTATCCTAGTATGTAGTTCGTTGCTGGTATGTATATGTATATTTATGTGTATGTGTATGTATAAAATTCAACGCTTTATCCTTCAGCTTGCACGCTACGCGATACGTCCACGTGGAATCATACATATTTATTCTTCAGGTAAGTATAAATTCCGCATGTCGACCACACACACACACACACACACACACACACATGTATTTCTTTGCTGTGAATTCACCACGCCATGACGATCGAAGAAATCATCTGATAATTGCTTATTAAACAGGAAGAATCAAGAAGTTATAGAAAGTTGGTTTTCTTTTAAATATTCTGCTGGATTCGCCGGGTTCAATGTCCACGGTTTCATCAGATATGGTCGGCAGAATATCGCGCGAATATTTGGCTAGGATGAATAGAATATAGAGAATTCGGGATTATTTGGGTCACGGATATGTTATTTAACGCACGCTGAGAAATATATCTACGTGTATGCCCGACGAATATTGCTGGAAAAGCGGCTTCGGGTCGATGGAAAGGTGGTGCGAGGGAATGGTTGGCAGGCGTGTCCCTACCGCCAACGAAAATAAGTACTCCAGGGATAAACTGGAAATATCAGCAGAAATTTCATGATCATTCGTAATGACACGATTTGATAACATAATAGTATCGTAAAATGGCACTTGCAATATTAATTTGAAGCTACAAGTTTCCTTTAAATGACGCATCGATAAAGTATTCATTAATATTTTTAATACAAGGACGTTTCACATTGAAGGCTATTAAAAAATTAGCTAAATTGATAAGAAACAAAGAACAAAAATAGTTGTTAAAAATTTGATAAATAACTCAGGTAAATCTATCCGCGTACCTCAAAGTTAAAAGTTAAAAGTTAAAAGTTAAAACGTATTAACAGGAGAAATTTCACGAGCAAAGACGGGCTGTTTTCCGCGTGGAAACGCTGGGGAAACGCTGGAAACAGTGGCTATATCGCGGCTCTATCCACCGCAGGAAGGTTACCAGCGTCGCGACGTTGGCTCGACACAGCGGCGCCGACTACGCGAATGAAACGACTTCAATTCGAACATCAGACAAAGAGGAAAGATACGCTAACTTGGTAAAGGGGTGGGTAAGAAAAAGAGAGAGAAGGGAGGAAATCGCGCGACGGGATAAGACGATGGAAATTTCATCGACCATCTTCGCAAAAATGCATCATGCGTTTATTTACTTATTTTTTTCAAAATAAAATTACAAAAGTATAAAGGCATACCTAGGGGAAATGTTGGGAAGAATGGCAGGGACGTAAAGGTGGTATCGCGGAAACAAGAAACGAGAAACGAGAAACGAGAAACGGGAACCGACCGGGAATCGGAAGCAAACGAAGAAATTCATAAGGACATATTTGTCCTTGAAAAGGGAGGCCGAATGAAAAACAGAAAGAGTTGGAGCAATATAACTGGCGTTACACACGAGTCGCCATCAACACCACCAGCACACCATCGTCGACGCAAAGAAGAGAGAAGCAACGAAACAAACGGGTGAAGGGTGGAGATTGACGGAGTGGAAAAGGAAAGAATTCAGAAAGGTAGACTCTGTTCGCAAAGCATGAAAGGCAGAGACTGATCAAAAGGGAGTGTTCCTTTCTTCAACAGAGATGCGAGGATAGTTGAATTCGAAGAACAGAGAGGGACGTAGCAGAAGGGACAACAAGATAGAAAGTAAAAATCATAAAAATTGTCGAAGAAACAGACTATCCAAATTGAGAAAGAGAGAAGACAACCACCCTAGAAAGTAAGAATTGCAATCGAGTAAGAAAACTAAAAGAGAAGAAAGATCAGAGTTGATTAGGTGAATTGTAGAAGAGACCGCTGAAGCAACCCCCAAAGGAATCAGAAAGAATTGCAAAAATCATGAAGAAGGAAGAAGATATAAGAAGGTGATGATGGAAGAAAATAAAGCAAGAAAGAAATGGATGAATTTATCAAGAAAGAGGATGTAAAGTAGATAGAGATATAGGAAAGAAAGAGAAAGAGGAAAATAGGGAGTAACGTTGCGGACTATCGACCCGACCCGGTCAGGCGCTTGCGCTTTTGCAACCCCTTCTACCGTCCACCCGTCTTGCCGGCGACGCGGCGCTCTACGCAACGCAACGTCGGCCACCAGTGCCTCTCACGATTCCGTTCTCGCTCTGCCCTCCGTCTCGTCATTCCGTTCGTACAACGCGTCCAAGTGTTACGCTTCGTTTATCCTCCATATACATATTATACTCGTATAGATATATCTCTCCCTCTTTCTTTCTCTCTCTCTCTCTCTCTCTCTCTCTCTCTCTCCTTCTTTCTCTCTCTAGCTCTCTCTACGTGTGGTGTCCGGCTTTTCAAGCGATTCACACGTCCACTTGGAGGACACGAGAGCCTTATAGGGGCAAGAGGGAGAGGGAGGAGGGAGGGAGAGAGAGAGAGAGAGAGAGAGAGAGGAAAAAAAAAAAAAGAGTTGAAACATACATATATATATATATAATATATATTATATTAATTAGGTGCGTTTTGACGCGTCGCGTGTGTCAAAAAGTAAAAAGACCTTCGACGTGCTGATCTACGTTATCGGACACGCGAAACAATTAGCTTCCGGATGCGGTGAATCTGAACCGGCGTGGCGCGGCGAACGGATACCGGAGGGGAACGGTAGCAGCTTTCCGGTTTTCAAACGTACGGTTTCTTCGTTTTTCCTGGTGAAATTGAGAGAAAAAGAGAGACGCGGAGAGTGGTGAAAGTTGTAGGAAGAAGAGGATACAGAGGCTTGTGCGGCCGTGAGCTAATCGACGGGGAAAGAAGCAGAAAATTCTAACGACGGAGAGGATGGAGTGGTAGGCCTCGAAGACGGCCCGCCCCTTTCCTTGCTTCCCGGTTATTTTCTCCTACTCTTCTCTTCTCCTTTTCTTTTAATTTCTCGTTTTCTTTACAATTCTGATGAAATTTTGCAAGGGATGTCACCTTATCGAGTTCAACTAATCTTTTTTTACGTGCCTGAAGGCATGCCCTGATCCGTAAGTACCTATATGGGGGTCCAAGGGTAACACTATCGTTTATTGAATTATGCGAAAGATGACATTCCTATGCAAGCATACATCATTCTATTGTCCTTATGCCATCTTCGAAATGAAACGTCATCTGCCCCCAAGGGTTAGCCGAATGAACCCTTTGTACTAGTATAGTGCTCGGTCAGCTGGAAAACAATTTGCTCTTGGAAGTGTCACCTATCCTAGTGTGATCTCGAGCAGACGGCACTAGTGCAAAGGGTTAAAGTTCTTGTAAGATCGCACCCTTTGGTGCATACACCTGTACACGACCTGACTCGCGTTATGTCTCTCTCTTTCTCTCTTCTTTTTTTCTCACCGGCTCTACGCGCGCGCGTCCGTTCGTTTGTCTCATCTTCGTACCACGCACGCACACACACAAACGTAGAAACGCGTACACGCAGAAGGAGCATAAGCCGACCACCGTTTCACTGCTAAAGAGGGAGAAAGAAGGAGAAGCAAAAGGAGAAGAAGGTGAAGGTTGTGGTGGAGGAGGAGAAAGAGGAAGTGAAGAAAGTGTAAGCCGGATCGTGGTCGCCGAGGAGCTACGTCCTCGGGAGGGAATCAAACCTGGCCTGACGAGCGTGCCCGTGCCCGTCGTCTAAACGGCCCCGTCGCTTCCGCAGCGGCTGTGTGTCACTACTGTTCCACTGCCTCACACACTGCGGCCTCATGATTGGTTCATTCTGGAACCTCTGTCGTGCGTGCCCTTCAATGCCGATTGACAAGGTGAGAGAGAGAAGATGACTGCCGGCTTATGTTGCTCAATTTCTGCTCCTATTCGATAGGAGCACTTGCTAGATAGAGGGTCTAAGTTTCGTCTAGACCTCATGATTTATTCATTCTGCAACGACCATCATCTATATTGGAGATCGTTGCCGCCTTTGTCGCTCGCTTTCATAGCTTCGTAGAACAGTTTCAACGAAATAGATTAATTGTAAAGATACCATCTGTGAATAGTATTTACTAGTGTTCCACATAGTAGCACTTGGCTACTCTTTGCAGAATCCTTGAGAGTGGTATCGACGATGCTACTTCTGATAGTATTACAGGATTGTATTACTTGATCTTCTGGATCGATATTAAAGAAAGTATATTTCTATCGTAGGAGTCGATGGAAGATAGGGGTCAGGGGCTTTGCATAGCCATCATCCCCCTTATTGGGTATAGCAAGCCTAATCCCATACTATGTATACATATTGTTAGTGCAGTTTCCCACGTGTAATGCAGAAATCCGTGAAAAATAGGGGTTGAAATATTGGGAATCGAACCCTAGTCTTCTACAATAGTCCATACTTCCTCTCTAGGGGATGCGCGAGGCTCTTGACCCCGCACTATACTTAATTAGTATTGGAAACCGTAAATTATCTGACAAATTTATAAGAAGAGTCATCCTTTGGTATCATGAAAAACAGTTTCGATCGCAGAGCTTTTTCCACGATTTCAGAAGCCACTACACTACAGCTACACCGATCGAGACTGGAAAGAAATGGTGTCTTTGTCACCGAAGCTAGAAAGCAAGTGCTTCCTGAGCTTCTTCCTCGTCGATTTCACGAGTTTGCTATTCAGATTTTCATCGAGCCTGCCTGCCTGCCTGCCTGCCTGCCTGCCTGCCTGCCTGCCTTCCTGCCTGTACCTATATATGTATATATACTTTATCTCGGCAACTGATATTATCTGTGTATCGGCATCTCTATGTACGACAGAGATTTAGCCGAGGGGGATTTGTGGTTTTATTGGATGAGAGGGGAAAGTTTGGCTAGCACTCCAGCTTGACAATCTATTGTCTTTCTAATCGAGACTCGGGCCAAACTTTGGCAGCTTACTTTTCTAAGCTTTTAACGTTGAGAATATTTGAACAACCTAATTGCAAAAAAATAAAAAAAAATAAAACGTCCAATGAAACCATAATTACACAAGCGTAATGTTTTCTTTATCGTTTGAAATATTAATCCAATTGGTATTTGAAATTGGTTTTGAAATATATCTGAAAAGCCCTTTGATATTATTCTTTAAAGAGACGATCCATTAAGGCTATATTCTATACGTAACTTTTGTTCGACTCACGTTCCTGGAAAGCTTTATAGCTTAATCGATCGTTACCTCGAAAACTGTGTTCCCTTTATGTCTCTGTGCTTTAGAAAACACGTGTTTTCGCCACACGGATCTATCATTATCGCCAATTGTTTCTGTATTATTGCCTGATCGTCCAAGATTTCAGGATAATTACAGAATCACTTGAAAGTATTTATGTCTAATTTGTTTTACCGCGTTGAATATTACTATAAATATTGTCTTCCCTTTGAATTTGTTATCCTTTTTGTAAAAATACGAATATCGGGCAGTTACTGGAAGTTGCTGGTCACAGAATAGCAACTGGACGCTTGAAAATCGGGAATAGATGTCCGATAAGTAATACGGTATGTATTAGGGATTATCGGTTCTTGCCGTCGAAGGAACCAATCATTCGGATTGCACATTGTTACGAGAGTACAATGCGAACTTGCACATGGATCGAAGGGGGGACGGACATCTCTGCGCGGAAATTATTTCGCCAATCTATTTTACTCGTGAAACGGCGAATTCGTAAATTCGTAAATTCGTAAATTCGTAAATTCGTAAATTCGTAAATTCGCGTTTGACTAGAACGTTCTACTTTGTCTACTTTTATTTTTTCGTTTCGAAGCCCCTCGAGCCCAAAATTGAATATTTTCAAAAAATTTCAATTGACAACATTTGCTATTAACACGTTCGCAGCTACAGTAGAAATACTCACAATCAGTCTTGTTCAGATACATGTTGGTACGGTTCGTTTCTCTTACGATTAGAGGATTTCTTTGATCGTTCCCCAGACGAATGAAATTACGATGCTCGACCTTCACAGCACTTGAATTAATTCAGTCGAGAGGGTAAAATGGGAATTGGTTGTTCGCAGTGCGGTTTACTTTAAGCTACGGTTCATAAATCCTCGCCCTAGAGAATTGGCATGTTTCTGGTGACAGGTTCGTCCTCCTTCCTGTATCTGCGAAACTTTTGCTACTGCTTCTTCTTTTATTGCATCGTAAAACTTGTAATATTTATATCCCGCTGTCTTTCGGGTATAACAAGTGCAGTATAATAAAACCAGTTGCCATTTTTCACAACGTTTAACCTTTAAATTCTGCTGCTACAAGTACATATTTTTTATTTCCTGGTATCTTTTAATGAGGTTAAAACGAGGTGACGGGTGTCGAAAGATTTTTGATCGACGATCTAGGTAAAATACAATTCAGCTAACACAATTCGTGTGGCCGGACGTCACGAAAAGTGGAAGGAGAAACACCGGCACTGCGCCACTAGGTTCGTTCGTCCATGTTCACTATCACATGCAACATTCTTCGACCCTACGTACGTTGACTTTTACTACTTGCTCGCTGCAATGCGCAACAACGACATACGCAGACAACCGTTCACTGAACCACCCACCCTTACGACTTACTTTGAAAAGGGTAATAAGCCTCGTTCGCATCGGGCCAACTCGGAACAATATTAGGGAAGAACCCTACCGTTTAGAGTTTTCAAAACAAATGTTGAGACTATACGCGTAAATCAATAACTGTAATAGTAGTTCTGGACTAGGGTAATATTTCAATATGCATCAGCTGATAGAGATCAGGCTTCAGCTTCGAAAATCGCATGTAATCGCGGAACTAGGTCTCGCGTGAACGTGTTTCATTATTTTTTCTGGGCTAAAATTAACCCGAAAATAATTTCAGCCTACTGTGTTTTATACCCCGACTAAAAAGCGTTGTCCTTTCATGGTTCAGAGGAACATTTTTAAAGCTCAGTTAACACGAACAAGCAGGCGAATTTGGTGTAAATTTTTGGAAATTCTCATTTAGCGAATACCAACGGAGATGATTAACAGATTTTTAGATGGCTGACGCTATAAATTTCATTTCGAATATCATTGAAACTCGAAATAATAAATAATAATTAATAAATTGAAGCATTAAATACTTGTCACTTTTAGTAAAGCTAAGGGATCTAAGGGATCTAAGGGATCTAAGGGAAGTTCTCAGGATTAGGTCATTGGAGGAGGAGGAGGTCGTAGATCGTTTCTAGGAAGGGAATAACCCAAGTTGTCCCGGGGATTCGACTTTGACACGCAGTATTTCGTCGTCTGCATGCAGCTGGCACGAAAGAGAGGACGAGGTAGTAGGAGAACCGGCACTGCGCCACCCGTTTCTCCTTCGTCGATATTCGACTGGTTGTAGAGCGGTACGTTGACTCCTACTACTCGGCCATATGCCTCTGAGCGTCGTTTACAACGCGCAATCGTGTTGATAACCTGCGATATAGAATACAGACTGCTCAAGTGAATAGCTTCAACCCGTTACGTCACTATCTATGCAGCGATTTCTTTTTTTCCCTCTCATTGGCAAACCCACCTGAAACACACGACACTTTGTGTTTCGTCTTTGTATTTCTTTCTTTCCTTCTTTTTATGGGTTTTCCTTAGTGGGAGATGCAGAATGTTGCATAACCCTTGTACCTTGTCAGCTCTCTTTAGTTTCTTATTTTTCTTATTTTTCTTATTTCTTATTTCTTGGCAAGGAACACAGGACTGTCTCGTGGAATCTTACACATTATTTCGTTGATTTCGAGTTGATCAGATTCGAGTAGCTGCTATGCATCATGTATAAAGCTTCGAGTAGTCGGATACTGAACTGATTGTGAGTGTGGCTCGTAAATTCTCGAGTTCACTTCAATGACAGCAATGACGACGATGATGATCGCGATGTTAATAATCGTAATAACGAAAGCAACGATCCAGCGTGTTCTACTCTCGAGTTAGCCCAATTACAGCCGTATTTTCCTCGTGTCAGAACGAAGCCTTTTCAAATTATTATATTATTTGTTGTTCACTTTTACAAGGTACAACATTTATTCTTGAAAATTTGAGTCTGTTGCGATTCTGAAATAGTTAAAAATTTCCGAAATATCACGTGAACCATGACAGGCTTCGATCACTTATGGCTGAAGAAATTTTATCAATTTTCATCGATGCAATGCCAACGTAAAAAGAACTGCAACCACAGCGTGAAATATTTCCAACGTCGTCTAGCGACGTTCATTGTACCAATTAAAACAATGCTGCAAGGTTTCGATAGATAGACGGACAGGTCGATGCTTGGGGCTTCCATAATCCATTTGCAAAAGCTTTAGGCTCATATGTCTTTCGCGCTGGGAATAATTATTTTAATTTGGGCCAACAATACCAGTCGCACAACTAGCAATTTTTCTTCTTCCCAAAAAGAGTTCCATTATTTAAAAAAAAAAAAAAAAAAAAAAAAAAAAATTAACATTCACCTTCGTAAAAAAGATGTTTCGTACGTTTCGCGAACCTCCATGGTGCGGCCCTTTCTTTCTTTTTATTTATTCGAAGAGGAAAATACGGAAAAACCGCGATCAAAAATGAATCGATTCGTTTAATAATACAGCAGAACTTGTGCCACGAACTCCCGTCTGATCGTTCTACCTTCTATCGATTCTTTGTACGTTCATTTATTAACAGCGATGTAGGGCAACGTTAACCTTTTCATACGTCTCGCGTCGTCGCGCCCCTACGACGGGAACCTTTGGTATTTTCGTTGAAACGACGCCCTTCGCGAGTCTCTTATTCCATAATTATATTTTTCAATCTCTTTTGCTGTCACGAGTTACCAAAATCTGCAATTTTTTCTTTTTTATCGTATACATTTATTTTGAACGAACGACCTTCTACATCTGATTGACGATCAGCCGTCTTCTTGTCAGCCGTACAATATAATGGGTCATAGATAATCTTCGCACAGGTTATAGTAATGTATTAATTAGATAAGAACCTTGTGTAAAAAGAAAGCAAAAAGAAAAAGGTCGAAGCAATTGTTTCGATGGAACACGCAAAGTTTTACGGAATAATGTCGTTAATGGTTCCACTTAACGAGGCAGAGAGTTAATTGATAATTACCAAACGGTAGCGTAGAAAACTGTGTCGTCGACGGATATCGCGTGTGCAATTAATCGAGAGTCGAGCATAAACGAGTCCTGTAATTGAACACGAAGCCCGAACCAGCAGCAGACTATTCTTGTACGCGAATTCTTGCTGGTTGCACGCAGATGGTTACACTGAAATCACTGGCAAACCTTTCATCGATGATTGCTTTGCCAATCATTCAAACTCTGTTAAACTACCAACTAACGAACACTCTTTGTTAAGGAAATTAAACAGCAGTACATATTTGAACACAGAGAAGAACCCAGAGTTTTAACCCATCCTTCATAGGATGAATGGATCCGAATGGAAACGAAAGGAAAATGTCCGCTCGAAAATAAACAAAAGTGTTCCCTCTAAAGAACATAGAGATCGATGGATAAGCAATATCGACAAAAGGATTGATAATAATTCGAGCACGTGCCGTTGAAGAAACGAGTTTTTTTTAGGGGTTTCAATAATTCGATGAAAAAGGTTCGTCGGATTACACGCTACCGAGCCTCTCTTCTGAACGTCAGGTGAATTCGTCGTTTCGAATCCCTGAATTGACTTGCTCAAACTCGGGCTGGAATTGGTTAAATGACGCACGGCGAGTATCGAGTGAACGTGGAAAGCCCCAGGAGATAGAAAGCGAGGCACGAATATAGATTCGCAAACTTTTCCACGAACGGGCCTACGTGCCGGCATTGTGGATTCATTAACGGAATCCAACTGTGAATGAAACTTTGTTCCTGGCGAAATCGGTCCGTGAGCCGATCGAAGCAGAATCATTTTCTTGCAACCGTGAAAATTGCACCTTCTGAAGGTGTCTGAACAAGTCATAAGATGCCGGTTCGGCGACGATAATGTTTAAATTTTCTACAGAGTTAAATGGAAAAGTAGATAATGCAAAATAATCTTCGGGGGATTCCGAATCGAAATAAACGAACGAGAATTCCTTCTGGAATTCATTTCAACCTGCTACGTCAAACAGATTTCCTACAGACTGTCTCAGAAAGTTTGTGCAAATATTTTAAGTAATTTTTTTTTTCTTTCTTTTTTAAATAAGCTCTCCTTCGATCTGAATCTTGAATCCAAGCCTTTCCAATGTTTCCCTCACAGTCGTAATCTCTTTCGTTTAGATCAAGCAACTTCCGATCTTCCAATTTAAACTTTTAACTACTTGCCGGTTTTTTAATATCAGCGTCTTTTGGTTGTGTCACTGGAAGGTAGGGGAGAGAAAGAGAGAGAGAGAGAGAGGCAGAGTTAAGTAGGCAGAAATTTGTGAGAAAGATTGAAAGCGAGCCGAATGGTGATGAAAAGGGGCACGGTTCATGGAATCACACGGTATTTCCGATCTGCTATACCTATCTTCGTACGTTAGACGTTTCCTCGCTACTTTTTCTCTTCCTCTCTCTCATTCGTCTCTCATTCGTCTCTCATTCGTCTCGGCTAGGCGCGATGTAATTTTCGTGCGATCGAAGCTTCTTCGCCTCGATTCAGGCTGAAGAGGAATCCGTTTTTCCGTTCGGCTGCGTGCCGATGAGACGTCGAGATGAGATCGTCGAGAACGATCCCATCTACTCTCTGCCAGCATCTTCTCTCCCTTCTTGTTACAGTTTCAGGACAATTACCAAGCCACAGGGTAAATCGTCCTCCTCCATGTTGCGGTAAACCTTCGACCTGCTCGGAAGGGGCTAAATTCTAATATAATAGATTATCGAAGTAATCTGACGTACTCGCGAATACGTACAGGTGAAAAACAATAAAAGTAAATAAAATTTGCGACATTCATCTTTTTCGATGATTAACGATAAGAAAAATACAGGGGTGCAATGAAATGAGAGAGATTGTTTTAACTGGACTGTGAACTGGCGTAGCCTCCTCTGTTCCCGGACGCCGGACGCCGGACACAGAACTGATAGTATCTGGGTTAAACGTAAACATAAATCAATCAACTTTGAGGAAAACAGGACAACGCAATTAGCGGTGCCGCTGCAAATCTATCAAGTTTATAAAATCTCACGGAAAGAAGCGCATTGGCTTTCCGATCGAGTGATAATGCAATAAAAAGCCCCAACCTCACCCCTGGTTTCTCTTCGTTTCTTTTTAATATAAAAAATAATTATTCTCGAAATGGTAAAACGTGGAATTTAGCTCTGGTCGTTTAAGGAGGTAACACTGTAATAGGGGTGCCATTTATGCCATTTGGTGCTTTTACCGAGCGATAAAGTTTCTGTTTTGTCCCGGCAACGTTTATTCGTCGAAGACATCGATTGATGTCCTTTGAAGCTTTTGAAAAAGAAAAAGAAAAAGAAAAAGAAGAAAAATCGCGACATAAAAGGAATCGTGTCCAGTTGACTGAATAGAATGACGTACATCATCATTGTACTCGATTAGTAAGCAAGACTGGCTGACAATCTGACCCGTGTATTATGCAACGCTTTCGAACGAAGCTTTCTTGTAATCGACAGATCCGATTGACCAAAGAAATAGTTGTTAGAAAAGCTTGGAAAAAATCTGTAAACTTTGATCAACAGATCCTTTGATACGTTCTCGATTCAATTATGATGATCTCGAAGATTGAGTTGCAATTGCAAGTTATTTAATGGTGTACGATTCTCAAACAAGTAGAGTTCATAGATACAATCTCATTAGCCACTTTTCTATTCTATATCTATTAACTCGTTACGTTGATTGTGTATTGCAGCAGCTCCATTCAGAGTATAGGAGCACGTACACATGGCACGAATACACTGGACCACACCAGGAGCACACGGTCGTCCGTCGAGCACCTCAACCACCGCCGACGTCGAGTAAGTTTATCTTACTTATGTTTTATTGATAACTCTTCGTACATATATATATATATTTCTTCATGATATAGCGAAATCAGTCTGTTGATCAGTACGATAGTTTTTTCTAGTTATATCATCGCGTAGTTGACTAGGTTTGGTGTTTGAGCAAGTTAGTTGGTCCTCGTATATATTAATTAAAAAATTTCCAAATTATACAAGAACAACCTTCTCTCGGTTAAACAAATTTGCTCATGCATCCATACCATGCTGTTTAAAGGTTAATTGTTTCCATAAATTTGTTGGAATCATATTAGTAGCAGCGAGCGTGAAGATACAGTATGCATTACAATTATCTCGTTAACCCTTTCGCTACGAAGGGCCACGCATGGGGCCCTTTGCAATTCTATTAATCCTGAAGATCCACTAATTAACACGCGTGTTAGATACGCGTGTTTGAATCGTTAAAAGCGTTGTAGCGAAAGGGCTGGAAAAAATTGTAATTTACATGTTTGAAATAACAGGGGGACGTTAATCGACGCATCGCGTGACGACACGCGTGATTCTAGATTTAAAAGCATCGATTCGATATTGGGCGTTCAGATTCGGTTCAGACTTAAATTGAAATTGGAATTGGAAATCAGGCAGTTCGTTAGATCGAGGATATGAAAAATTCACGCTCGTACGGCTCAAATGATTTCTTACATATCGGTTCTTATTACTCCTCAGAATTTTCTCCCTCCATAGTATTTTTAAAAGGTGTTTAGTGATTTTTCCTTTGATCGTGCTACCACTCATGTGTATCTCGTCTCGTTATATCGCACACGCTCTATCGTCACGTTTCACCTCTACCCTACCTGTTTAACACCAGGCCATCTTTCACCCTCGTGACTCGTATATCTATCATAAGTATGTATAACGTTCTGTTCTCACAATTTGTAGTCTCTCGAAGTAAGTCTCCGTACACTTTTCTTTTACAAACTTCAGAAATGTAGCAAAATATTGTAATAAGTAATCATCTATTCATCGTTCAGATTACAATTTTTCAGAAACTAATTTTTTAATCGAATGCCTGTGCTTTCCTCATTTTTTCACCTTTTTCCATTCTTTAATTATTATTTCAAAAGTGACCCTCACAAGTGTACGGAAACTCTTTAAACCGACTGTGTATATTACACTATTTTATGTACATACTTCGATAAAGCACTCGTTCGTGTCGATGTTGTAAAATTTCACCATTTCCTTCTTTTTTGTTTCTCATAGATATTATATTTGCTTCAACATTAACGAATCTGCTCGTTTAAATTCTGAAACATTCACCATCTTTATTTCTCATTTCACTCGTATATTTCGTCAAACCATTCAGAAGATAGTTTTGCCAAAAAGGAACGGATCCAGAAGCCTTTCTTGTCAAATAATAACACTGAGATAGTAGTAGATACCATCCTCTGGATCTGCTCCTATTTTCCAAAATAACACAAAAGAGAAAGAACCCTCCAACACAAAGATCCGCGTCTCAAGACACGTGCGAAATAAATCGTTTTACATACCATCCATACGAATCACGTTAATCACCGTGAAAAAAGTAATTAGCCAATGGTCGACCGGATGATGGTTATCGGGTATCGATAGCGAGCGATGATTTGCGAACGATTCACGTTCGATTTGGCAACGAGTTTGCCTGCGAGAAAAGAAAAAAGAAAAAAGAAAAAAGAAAAACGATAGCGTAATTCGGGGCAAGAGTTTGTTGTACAGCATCGAAATTGAAACGGGTCAGTAGACCGAAGAAGAATCTAGAGTGAGACACGGTATAAATGAAAGAAGGGAAATAAAGGTGAAAATGAGAAAGATAGAAAAGAAAGAGAAAAATAAAAAGAAAAATAGGGTGCCAGCTGCGAATTTTGATTGCAGCGAAGCAACCGAGCGCGAAGCTACAATCGGCCAAGTCAACCGAGGATGAAAACAACGAAGGTAAGACGAACGATCCGAGCTATACATATAAATATACGCAAACATTTAGAGATTATTACGGTTTATTTCGCTCGTTTTTTAACACCATTGCCATTGCCCCTTCGAAAGATATTCTACCATTGGCCTTGCAACCATCCCCTTGCGTTAGATATAGACTTATTAAAAATAATTAATTAACCCTTCTGCTAATCAGTGATTTGAAATTGATGTATGTTTTGCGGTCGAAGGGTTAATACAACATGCTTCTTGCTTGTTCGTTGGACTTGGTTTACACTGGTTCTTCCACTTAGCTACTATTAGTCAAGGGTGTTAAATGAAAATTCAATGTTTCTAAATTTAGAATTCGTATGGTTATTACTTCTATTATAGTACTGATCGTCAATGAGTTAAATTGAATTAGGTGAAATGTAAAAATAGCAAAGGATCGAAGCACGAGAAAGAACAATTCGTTTTCACGTTTAGAGAGGAAGGTTGTTTCGTATACACATTTCATTCGTGTGATCGCTCGAAGGTAAAGAAAAATATTAAAATGGCATGGCAGTGTGAACCAAGTCTAAACGTTTTCTCTCGTGCGTTCCCCAAGTTTTTACGGAAAATCTCCTGTGAACTTTTTCATTCGTATCTCGTTGTTTGAATGCATCCATTGTGCAGGCTGTGTTTAGGTTGCATCCATTATCCTTGAGCGTCTTTTTTCTTTCTGTTTTGTTTAGATAGATGACACCTTGTAAATAGAACTTTTGTGCTGCTAGACCGCGTCGCGGAACTGATCGAGATCCAAAGATATTCTGAACACCGCGTAACAATTGCGGAACGAGGAAAAAATGAGAAAATGAGAAAATGAGAAAATGAGAAAATGAAAAATTCAAGGCTTTGCGATATTAGAGTTTCAAGTAACCTTCTAAGATTAGTCCTTGACGCGATACCAAAATTGTAAGTGTTACTTGTTAACGTCACGAATGACGGTGGTGCTCAATAGACCTTATTTAATGAAGAAAGACATCTCGACTTTTATTTAAAACGTTGCATAGTGGTTGTAGACGGTTATCGTGACTCGGTGGAAAATTTATACCGACAGGCTTTATCTTTCATCCGAGCAGATATAGCCTAGATATAGCACGATGCGCCTCTGCATTTACTTGCACGAAAGTTTGCTTGCTCACGTCGCTATACATGCAACATTCAACTCTACAACTTGCCGCAGAATTGTTCGACTATCATTATCGTAATTTCTTCTATATGTACTCCATCCAACGAGACGAGACGGTACCGAAATCTCGACCGAAGCGTTTCAACAACTGGAAACAACTGGAAACAACTGAGCTTCGACCCTGCGTCGAGCGCGTCAATTTGTAAACGTATCCTGACTCGTCTCGTTTCGTTGAACGGATTATACATATATGTATGTACAATTTAGATTTAGAAACGATCAAGTTTTTGCTTCGCTAAACCACTTTACGCCTAGCCGAAGGTTAATTATAATAAATTCTTCTTCCTTTAATCTTATTAAGAATGAAATTTGCATTCAATTTCAAATTCAAAAAATGTTATGAAAGCGACATAACTTTGAAAAAAAAAAAAAAAAAATGAAAATTGGGAAAATTGCCCATTTCCATAAAAGTCCTTAGCCCATTTCGAACGCAAAAGAAAAGAAAAAGAGATCTTGTCTTTGTAATTACTTTTTCTATGAAAGGAGTTTTCCCTTAGTTCTGCGCATTCATCGCGCGAAACCTTATCCAATAGAGCAGTAGAATGGCATTTTAAATGGAGCATCCGCATTACGACCCTTTTTCTTTTTTCTTTTCATCGTATGAAATTTCTGTGTTTTTATTAGATTTTGCTGGCCTATGCACGCGATACTTACTTGTTTTGCCTCGTAGACATAATATCACTTTACCCCCTTGGACTTTAGGCCGATTGTAGCGATTAATCGTTGCAATTAGATCGCAACAATTGATTTCTAAACCCATCGTTTCCCTGCTACTAACTAAGTGTCTCTTTTGTTTTCGTAAAAGATAAATGAGCGAGTCTTGATCATGAAATTGCGACGATTAATTGTATCTGCGATCAGGCGAAAGAATTATTAATTATTTCATGTTTCCACGTTGGGCTCAGAGGTAATCGTTCGCGTCATCGAATTTAATCATCGCTGGTGAAGATACCGCTAATATTAGATGAATTTGCGGCAAATTACCACCGGGGTGTGATCTTGTAAATTTGCCCGACGGATTAATTAACGCAGAATTTCTAAAAAATTTTTAATTCATCCTTAAGGTGTTTACCTTGATTATCATTTATTTTTCAAATGATTTGTATCGCTTTTCCTTGCGAAACAAGCAACATAGAAGGATATAAAATTTTGATCGCTCGAGCATTCCGTTAATTTACGACTTACGAGAAAGCAAGAAGCTTGGAGAGCGTTTCGAGAAAGACTAGAAGGCGACCCACGACCCAGTTTTTTTCGCGACGACTACCGGACTAGACTTTTTGTTCTGAAAATTACTCTGGTCTGACCTGTTTTCCACTGCCAAGATGACTAATCAATGCTCGTTACTTACGTATTGTACGTAGGATGGCTTCGAGTCATTTTTCATCCGGAAAACTTCAATCTACGGGGTGTGTTCTAGCTCTAAAAAAAGACAAAGAAAAAAAACACTCAATTTAATTATCAATTTAAAATTCCATTAATGAAAAAAATGTTGATGAAATGCTTTTGATAAGAATGCCTTCAAGTATTATTATTATTATTATTATTATTATTATTATTATTATTATTGTCTCGATGCGATCATGTTGATAAATTATTCTACCGATGTGTTTGCAATATTGATTCGTGATAACGATTAACGTCGATGTTAATTCAGGACCGGCTATATTTTCGATCGTTTAAGCTTCAATTACCGCGTCGAAACTTTAATCGAGTTCGGGAGCGAATTTGCCAAGTTATCGCTTAAGAGGTAGCTGCTTGAATCAATTAGAAATCAAAGGCGAAACCTTTTTTTCTTTATTCGCTGACGATGAGTGTTGTTAGATCGTGCAGTAGGAAAATCTTCCTTTTTAAAGAATAATTTTCCAGTCGCTCGAACGTAACTAATTTATTCACGGTTCTCGTTCGAAATCATCGAGACGCGAAGAGCTCCTCTTCACCTTCTTTTAGTTGCATCGCAAACTTTTACTTTCGTCGCGATATACATACGTACTACTCTTATGTATGTATACCTATTTGTATAGAGAAGAAGATGGACGCGAGTTATTCCATTGATAGAAATGGAAACGTTGCCCACCACGGAGATAATTGATTCATAACCAACGAGTCGAGTGACGCTTGGAAATAGAGGATCAAAGAGAGAAAAAGAGAGAGAGAGAGAGAGAGAGAGGGAGCAGTTGAAGAGACGGGCTTATCAGTTTCGCGCCGGCTATTGATATGCACCGGAAATCCTCTTGACAGTTTTCTGGGTTGAAACTGTGACATGGATGACCGAGAAAAGCTAGCCGACAATAATTATATTACACGATCGCGTCGCTCGTCGATCGAGTTCTAATTGAAAGAAAACGATGAGGAAGTTTAATGGAAAATTTTCATCCTCCGTCATTTATACTTTAAACGTTCACAGGATTAATGCATATTTCAAACTCTTGAAAAGTTTCAGAAATTTTAATTGCATCAATGAGTTTAATAAATGGTGCAAGTCCCGAAACTTGTTTTCTTTGCTTCTCCAATAATACCTACTATAAAAATACCGACGTTGCACGTTGCACGTTTTATCAATGATACCACGGAATTGAAAGAGGATTTTCAGAATGAGAGTAGCATGCCAATAATATATCGTACATATACCTACATACGTGATCGCACGTGAGACTTTTCACTCGTCCGTCAATTTTCAAGGAATAAAATGGATGGATCGGTTCGTAATAGTCGTCCATGCACAATCTAATAATTCGTGAAGGTAAAACGAAGCATTTCCTTACGGTTGGTTGAACAGAGAGCCTTGATTTCCATTCAGCTACCCAATTGGAGCACAAAGCCGGGATATTCGATCGAGATGCATCGTGAGACAGTTCCTTGTTATGCTTAATCATTTCTGAAAAGGGGATTCAATTTTTTTTCTTTTCGAGGGTTTAGAAGAGAATGAAAAATGGATCGTTTTGGAGAACAATTGAATTCTGACCCTAGGCACGTTCTCCAAAAATAAAATTTCACCGATGAGTAATGTTAAGATGACTTGACCGGTTATACACCTTATGCGTCGTCAGTTTCGAATGTAATTAAAAACTACTAAAAAGAGTAGGTTGTAATTGCATTAAAATTTTCACGGTGCTTACATAACCGAGTTAATATTCCACGCATCGTCCGTCAGACACATATGTACATCCCATTGACATGAGAGCGATAGGAACGCGCGTGTAACAGGCATCGATCTTCCACATATATTGTACATATAATACATAGATTGGCTGTAGCATCGTCCAGCGGGAATATAGTGGTTCTAAAAGTAGAATCATCAGGATGACAGTGGGCAACGGAAATAACGGAAATAACGGAAACGTTGTCGAGGATTCAACGAAAAGGGAAGGTCTTCTGATAGACTAAACCGAGCACGATAACCGGCAACTTTTCATAGACAACAACTTGACCTCACCGTTCAACTTTACCCTCCTTAACGATATATGCTCTCGAATCCGATTTCCGTTGACCTTAATTCAACGCGAAGCATAAGCGTCGAGAACGAAAGTATGGTTGTCGTTGCGGTTCGAGACTCTGACATTTTATATGGAATATCATTATTATTTTTTCATGATTTTATAAGGGTGCGGGAAAAAGAAAGAATTGCAGAAGTTGTAAGATAGATAGATAGATAGATAGATTGATTGTTGATGAAACGCACCGTATTCACTAATTTTAATTAATATTTAAGTTAATAAAGCACCAATTCTAAATGCAACAAACTTTTTATCTTCACCTCTAACCAAAATCTAATTAATTTCACACACGTTCACTAAGCATTTATCATTACCAATTTACTAAGAACAAAATGGTGCGTTGCACCATCTTGTGTTACCTATCCCATAACCTTTGAACCTTTCTTTTAACGAAACACCCTATAGAGCAACGTTTGCAAAACTACAAGCCGCCTCTCGAGACGCTTTCCGCTTTGTCGCTTAAATAGTCTTTCAGCAACGTTCGCGCGAAGAGCGAAGAGACCTCTTTCAGGTACCGTTCAACCGCTCCGCGGAAATACAGAGCTCTAATTACGGTTAGTAAGAAACGCCTGGTTCCACGTGGACATTGTCTAAAAGCTTTTCTTATGCTTCTTCTGTTGCGCGTAAACGACGCGATAGAACAGCTTCCGCTTGTTTCTTTTTAATTTTTATCAAACAAAAATTCTTCGCTCGTTTGTAACTTCGTTTTGGTCATCGTGCACAACTCGAACACGTACACATACATACACGAACACATTCTCGACCGCTGTTAACGATGAGAAATCAATATTTGCTTATTCAATCCAGCACGGATTGAAACGTTTCACTGAACGGTGTTTATCCGATGAAATTAATGAAAGCGGTCGAGGATGTTGCGTGAAATTCGTTTAAGATACGACAAAGCGTTCTTAGCAGCTATGATATTCTTTTCAGGGCCCACGTTGGAACCACCGTTGCCCAGACGAAAAAAATGCCCGGAACTCGCGTACAAGACGCACGAGTTCATCACGGCGGCCGACGGTGGTGGCGTCGATGCCGTCGATTCGAACGTTGTAGCTGACAAAGTTCGGGTATGCGTAGATTATTTAATACTCCAAACGATTAAGTAAGTAAGTAAGTAAGTAAGTAAGTAAGTAAATGGAATAATCCTTTCTGATTGTACAGGAAGTTACAGCGCAATCGGGTCTACCACCTAGCCAGCTGAGCAAAGCGATATCGCGAATCAGCACGGAGTATCGGTTGCAGTTTGCTTGGCCTAGACGACCTCAACTGATGAACGGCGAGACAGTAGCGCCGGGAGTTCCAGCTGCCGGAATTCCAGCAGGTACGACAGGACCACCTAGAAAGTCTCTCAGCATGGGAGCTCTTAAGCAGGGTATCGCCCCTACAGGACCTGCCCCGGTGCACAAGAAACGACCCGGTGACGTCGATCACAAACGCGATGGTAAATTCGCCTATCATTCATTTCTATAGAACTATAGAATTATAGAACTATAGAAATTTCAAATAATTTTCAGGGATGCAGGCATCGGAGCTGGAACCCCTGGTCGGAGGAACTGGAACGGACACTATCGACGGTGCGGTGCCCGAGGGCGACGAGCGCGAAGAAGACGTGTCCGACTTGAAAATAACTTTCAGGTCAGAGATTCGAGTCAACGCTTCGGTACAGAGCGTTTTAAATATGTTACATACGGTAAAAGGACTAGAAATTTTCCGTGTAAAAACGAATGAAAAAGACCTTGCCTTTGTTTTTGCACGAATAATTGATAGTTTTAACGGTGTATAATCATTTTAAGACACACTCTGTATAATTATTTTTGTATAATGTGGAAGAACTAAAGCATCTACGACGACGATCCTAATTGCTGTCAAGTGGCGTATAGAATTGAAGAGAAACGTACACTCGTACCCTACAGCTACGATTGATTCTTTGCAGGGGTAAAAAGTCAGGTAGAACCGTAAGGATATTGGATGATAAAGTGCTGGGCAAACAACAGGAGAAACCGTTTCCTACCTCTGAAGTGATCGAGCTTAGGCGACTCGCTGACGAGTACAAGGTAATTCGACCTAATCGGGTACCTACAAACATACCACATCCTTCCCGTTTTGCATCATTCTCTCGCCTCATGGATCTTTACAAAGTTCACACGTCTTTGTAGCCTTATTGGCAACGAATGAAATTACACTAACTTGATCGAATCAATCATCGAGCGATAAAGGTGTTGTTCGATAACACACGTGCATGCATTTTCCCCCAAACATTCAGCTATTATTCAGGTACTATTCAGGTATTATTCAGGTATTATTCAGGTATTATTCAGGTGCGTGATTTGTGTCTTCCAAAGCATGTTTCTCTCTGTGTTTGTTTAGATCGCGTTAGTTCCTTAGCGTTTAGGAGTGATAGCAAGCGAATGAGAAAAAATGAATTTTCATTTATATTAGCATCGCGACTGGGGTTGCGGTCTGGCAGCCGAGGACGAAGCTTCGCTGTGGAAACGGGTCTCCAGTAACCATGCTCTCAACGCGCTATCTCTTGCCAGGCCAGTACACTAAATCCACTCAAAAAAGTCAATGTCTTTCTGTGTCATTTGCTCTCGTCTGACCGTCTGACCATTTGACCATTACAAACGTACACACGAGTAGATGTATGCAATCGTATGCAAAGATGGCTTATTGTGTGCCACAAGTAGTATAGGTCAGCGTATACATAGAGTCACTAGTCAGTTGTTATTCTACTCGCAGCGGAAACATTTTAGGAAAACAGATGCACACACTTTGGAAAGTTGTCTTTGCAAACACGAACACATGGTCGACCGGTTACTTGAAATGAAAAGAAATCTCTTGTCGAAAGAGTCAAGCGTAGTTTCTACTACAACAAGGGACGCGAATTGTGTTCGAACCTTCACACGAGTTTTGTCGTAGTTGCCTTTTATTTCTTCCACGCGATTCTGTCTGCGTCTGTGCGTGTGTGTTTGTCGCAGAAAACTGACGGTTCGCGAAACACGTGTGTGACACGAATGATTGCGTATTTAGGTCAGTGACGAAGGAAGAGAAAGAGAAGGAGAACACGAGGAAGGTTGCCCCGATTACCACCACGATGACCATGCCTCCAGCTGGTCAGCCATCTTGCGAACAAACTAGACCTATTCATGGAATACTGCAGGACGATTCAAAAACCGTAAGTTTCTTTCATTTCATTTCATTTCATTTCAATCGAATCGATTTTCTTTCAATTACTCGACGACATATCGTTTACAGGATATCGAAAGAGTATCGAGTCTTGCTCGCGCAAGAAAAGATTTCTTGATTCGCCACCATCTGGATCGTACTACTGGCGTGGGTAAGAGTAATTTCAAGCATATAATTTCAAGTTTAATTAAATGTACGAGAATGATTGATTTGCGGTAGGCGATGGTGCACTGCTTCCCTCTCCGACGAGAGAGAAGCTGGAGCCTGTCATACCGCGACGTCGAGAGGACGCGAAGGAGCATCGTGAGGAAATTCAGCCTAAAACAAAATCTAGTCCGAAGAATAGTCCAAGAACTGGTCGTTCTCAGAGTCTTGGACCAACTGTTACGGAACGTCGATCACCGAAACGTCAACCACCGCGTGCACCATCCGTCACTAAAGAAGCTAAAGTACATATTATTTTCTCCTTCAATTTTGCGAGTTGAAATATTATCGAGTAAGCCGGCTTGTTTTTTTTCTCTAGGAGAAAGAGAAAGAAAGAGAGCCAAAGGATAAGGAGAAAGAGCATAGAGAGAAGAGCGGAGAGCCTGAAAGGCATCCACGACCGAGTAAGTAACACGAACGAGCATCGTCGAATACATCTTTGCCATTTAGTATACTGTTTGCATCGATAAACAGTCGATCGATTTAGCAACCAAAAGATCCTACCTCAAATCGATTGGCGCTCGTAATCTGTCCACAAGTTCCACGTGCATTTTCGTGCATAAATTGACTTTGGATAGAACTCTTTATACGATGTGATATATATATATATTATATTTTTGCGATTTTTTACTGCTGTTTGCTCTTGTCGGTCCCAACAAGCCAAACCCCTTCTTCGTCATACCCAACTACTATATTTACCCTATTCGAACCGTGTTCCAAACGGCATTCACCGCTTCTAAAGAGTACCCTAATTTCAAGTTTCACCAGCAGATTAATTTTAAATCAGTCTATAAGAAGACAATTTGCCGCATAAGACAATTTATTAAGCGCAGACCTAGGCCAGATTCTTTAAGCGGTGTATGTCTAACACGTTAATTGCAAAGTCGTCGTTAATGTTTAGGCAGATGCATGACAATCCTGTTTAATCGTCTCTATCTCTCTGTCTCTGCCTTTTGAGCCCAAGTCTAGTGTAACCAGTAGTCCCATATTATATTTATTGATTGTCCGTGCAGAAAGTTTTTTGCGACGTGTTCCCGCATCCTGAACCACCCCCCTCTGTAATACCGCGAGTAGTATAATAACGCGAGTTACTGATCCCGATGCAACATTACACAGCAAATCTTACGGAGAATGTTACGTTACGTTTCAATTCCTGACGAGAGGTTTCATCATCGTTTCACCATAAGGATAATCTTCTGTCAATTTCAATAATTTGTGTTTCATATATCTGCACTTAGCACCATGATTTTCATCCCGCATCACTCGTTCGCTCGTTCAGTAAGCATCACCAGCCTACGTCGGTATCCGTCGTCGTCATCGTCATCGTCATCGTCATCGTCATCGTCATCGTTGTGATCATCCATCATTTCGAGTCCATCCATCCATCCATCTATCTAATCAAAGATGACAAGACAACACAAGCATTCTTATATCATCGCTAGCCACATCCGTTTCTCTCGTATCACGTTCAGATCTTCATCTTCATCTTCATCTTCATCTTCATCTTCATCATTGGAATGATGCTGAAGAAATTCAAGCGCATCCATGATCGCTGGACGCATCGAGGTAGAAATCCTTGAAACATATATCCTCTGCATCTTCTCCCTTCTCTTTGTTTCACTTTGTCTCACTTATTATTAAAAGAAAAAATTGAGCGAATCGCGATCGTGATCGAATTGATCAGGAGTGGTAGCGGGTGTTTCAGTCACGGGCCCTGGCCACGTGCGTTGGAGCATACGGGAACCGTCGGCGGTTTCCTCGACCGGTTCGTCGAGCAGCGTGCCGCCATTACCGCCACCACCCTCGGGCCCAGGGCCTACTCCGTTCTACAGGAGGTCCCCACAGGTCCACCGGAAATGTACGTTCTCTGTACCACGTACCTGTGCTTCCCGCTAGCCCATTATACTCTCACGTATCTCAGATCTTTGTCCATCCCTTTCGTCCTGCACCGAATACCAAATACCGAACACACACACACACACACACACACACACACACACACACACACACATCTGTCTTACGACTGCAATCACCGTTACGTGCAATGTTTCCTTCGGTTTAGGAAAGTATGGATATCTCTCTGCACTTCCCTCTTTCGAAGAAGAGCATCGTTGCACGCAACTGTACATTGGCGAACGACGAGCGTTTAGCGAATGACAATGTTTTCTTACAAATGCATTTCTTATCGCTTACTGTTTGCCAATGTATTTGCAGTCTTCATCTTCTCTGTGTATTTTTTAACACTTTGCGGTTCGCAGTTTGTTTCTATATCGATTAAATAGGATAGAAATTCTTTTCTATAGCACCCTATACATTTTTATATTTTTCTTCCTAGCACCCAGGTTCACGATCAATCGTAAATGTATTTATTTCTTCTACTTAAATGACGTTGCGTCATCTGCGGATCACAAAGTGTTCACCCTTCAACAGTTTAGGATACCGAACATAGAAGAGTATTGCAACGATTGATTGACGATATCAAATTATCTTCGTTTAGCTTTCCCTCTTACATTTCCTCCGTTTGAAACCTTGATTCACCCTTTCTCGTAAACTGTTAAAGGGTTGAAAGAATCGCGTGTCGAATTCTTGGTCTATTCTTGGAAACTACAGTTGTTGTTGTTGTTTATACAAAACGTGTTAGGTTTAACTTAACGAGATTGCGATTACCACTGGTAATAAGAACATCCTTGTATTTGCTCCTCTGTCGATGCAACTCGATCCAAATTCCTTTTCTTTTTTTTTTTGTTTCGTTTCGTTTCGTTTTTCTTTCTTTCTTTCTTTCTTTCTTTTTTTTTATTTACGTTAAATTAGATTATTTATAGTACACGATTCGAAAGCAACAACGATCGGCTTGCTCGTTTAGCTTTGGCAATCTTTTCAAAATTCATCTATGCTCGAATATTGTTCGTAACTTGGTGAATGATTCGAAACAGTTTTTTCGGTGTACTTGACACGAAGAGGAATCCGGTCCGGATTCTGAATATTCGAGTGTGGACGTAATTTTGAACGGGCTTGATAATTCCAGGAGACCCTTCAGCCCTCGATAACCTCTCCAATAAGAATGAACCTCAATGAAGCGACGCGGCCTTGCTTAAAATGTGTTATACATAATTGGGAACTGAAAGCTCTACTTGCCGAGGCAGAAAATTGTACCCTGTTTAAAAAACAGTTTGTTTCCAACGATAATATTTATAAAAAATGTTTCTTCAGTCTGTTTCCTTTAACTGATGATAACTTCCACAGCATTTGGTTCTCGTTTGGTTTAATTGTTGCGCGAAAGATAAGGAGGAATGTAGACATTTTAAGCAAGGAGAGGTCCAGCAATGTGTTGCGCGTAAGTTGGATAAAGAGAGGGTGGCCTTATTCATCACTGTGTACTTTGTGTACGGTATGTTCTAGCCTTCCTCGCAACCACCGCCCCTCCCCATCGCCCTCTTCATCATGCCAAACCTTCAACCACCTCCACAAGTACCATCACAACCACCACAAGTACAACCGTAAAACCCTCGGTAAAGCATTCGGTTCATACGAGTGTCCATCACCCACCTGCGTCGAGCGCTGCCGCTGCGGCCAGGCCGGACCGTGTTAAAGATATAAGCCGGTGCCAACAAGGTCCGCACGAAGCTCAGGCAAAAACAAACCGTGACCAGCCAGCTGCGGCTGCGGCCGCAGCCGCCGCCGCCGATCGATCCAAATCATCCTCCGATAGTCGATACGCGTCAAATCAAGCCAATCAAGCTAACGCCGTCCAACCTAGTAAGTAGCATGCTCTATGCCACACCACTTGTTCGCCCTCTTTTCTTCGCTCCAGATAACTTTTCTCCGCTTATCGTTTCTTCCTTAATTCGTTGCTTCGTTCCTTGGTGTATTTGTCTTTTCTCTACTGCACTGTTGTTCGTGGGAGCAGCAGAGGAACGTCATGTACGACGGATGAACCAATAACGTCTTTCACTCGTTGAATTTTTCTCTTCGATCTCCATCACACTCCCATGGACAGCACTAGCACTGTTGTACCTAAAAGTACCTACTTCTGTTCGTGCTCTCTCTCTCTCTCTCTCTCTCTCTCTCTCTGTGGCTACGTCGATCTTGATCGATCTCTTTTTATTTCTTTCTCTCTTTCTGTTTCACTATAGCTACTCTCTCTCTCTCTCTCTCTTTCCTCCTCTCTCTATGTATGTATTTTTCTGTCTCTCTGTCGTTGTGTATCTTTCAGAATGACATCGAGGATGATCCCTGCCAAGGGATGTTCCGCGGGACTTGTATATTTGTTCGCGCTGATACGTGTTTCTCCAAATTCCAAATATCCTCACGCTTTCAAAGCCCGTTCGCTTCACGAATTTTAGAAAGAATTTCTCATTTTTCAAGAGCGATTAAAGGGTGAGAAACGTAAGTGTGCGCTTCCAGCAAACCCAATTTGACGCGGAAACGAATATCCTTCACACGATACGAACACGAACACGAACACGAACACGAACACGATCTCGCTTAGTTAATGTGCGCGATCTCTTCTTCGTCAACTGCCTCTCTAGGGTCGCCAACTCTCGTGGACTGTACGAAGGAAAGCAGAGCAAGAAAAGGGGGAGCAATTATCCACGTCAACTTACGCCGCGCCGCGCCGCGCCGCGCCGCGAGTAAATGTTTCTCTGCGGTAGAGAAGAGAACAATAGCCTTGTATGTTAGAGCCCTTTGTCGACCTGTTGCGCGCAGCCGACATAGCCACCTTCACACACAATATATTGTACAATGTACAATGTACGATGTACAATGTATACCGTCACCACCAGATCTACTAACGTTTCCGCCTTCACTTTGTGTGCGCGTCTGTGTATATATGTATATCTGTACGTATTGTTTCCTGCATTCTGAGTACGCTAGTGTACTTTTCTGGGATGCTATGTGTAGACCTCTATCGTCTCTATGTAACCGTAATTCTGCTCGGTTTTCTAACACCTGCGCTCGATGACTCGACCGATGCTTTTGCGTCTTACCATCGATCACTTGGAATCGAAGCTTCTCCTTTTTCGGAGATTAAACGTATAAAGTAGTACCTAGCTAGCTAGAGCTAGCTAGCTCGTGATCCTGGACTCGAAGCATCGAGAGCAATCGCGCAGCCCGAACGGAATCGGGCGACAAGGTTGAGCGGTGTACACCTCGTCGCTAAAGCGTCAACGAAACGTTATAGTGACGGCAGAGCCGCAAATAAACGGGGACGTGACCGGAGGAGAGTCGAGCGTCGCGTCAACTCCGCCGTCACAGACCCAGCCACCAGCAATGTCTGCCACCGCCGTAAGCCCGTGGATCGACGACGAACCGGTGGTGAAAAGTCCACCGGAACCGACCAGAGTCAAATCACCGGAACAGATGATCATGCGGTCGCCGGAACCGGTCAACTGGACGGTACCTCTGGATACAGGCAAGACGTTTACTGTCACGCAAAACGTCAGGGAAGGTAATTCATCCGAGCTACTCTCAATGTTTTCTAATTATAAAGATAATCGTAAAGAGAAACTTTGATCGTTTAATGTGTTTTTGGAAGAACCCCTAACGCGTCCGCATAGCGAAGCTAAGACATGGGCACCCTCCTCGGCACCTTCGGCGCCCCAGTCAGCACCACCTGAACTGGCGGCTCAGCACAAGTCGCAACATTCCCAACATTCCGGCTACAAATCACCGGAAAGCGAAAGCGTTTCCCTTGGTAGCTTCACTGGTCTAAATGGACACAAGGATATGGACTCGGAAAGAGACAGCCCGTTGCCCACGAACGTACAGAGTGCCAGCACACCTGTGCAGGCTGAAAAGGTGAGACGAAAGATCAAAATTTCACCATTCTAAATTTTTCAACCTTCTGCTTTACTCTTAACGGTAAAGGTAAATAAAAGAGTAAGTAACGTAAGTAAATAGGGGGTAAGAAAAGAAATGAAATTACAGGAAGCAGGAAGTGTCGAGGAGGAATCGAAAGACCAACAGAGATCGGAACCATCTATAAAACCAGTAGCAGGAACGAATTTAAGATGCCTAGAGGATCCAGGGTTCGAGTACGACAGGAAGAAGGATGTTGGTGCGCAGCCTACGACTACGGCAACCATGACTACACCGTCATCGTCGACTCCTCAACCAGGTTACCGTATCCTAGAGGCCGAATCGCCTCAAGCTGCTGGCACAACTGGCGGTTATCACGTGCTAGAGGCACCGACAGTGGTTCCAGGTTCGGCCCAACGTTCCGCGGCAAGCGAAGTATTAGAAAAGGCACGAAATCGCTTCGATAAGTTTTGGGGAAAGGGTAGCGGTTCAGAGAATTAGATCGTTGCCGTACAGAAGAAGCAGTGACGTCCTCGAAACCGAAGGAGCAACCAGTAACATAGAAGAAGAAGAAGAAGAAGAAGAAGAAGAAGAAGAAGAAGAAGAAGAGAGAACGAGAGGAAGAAAAGTTTTTTTGACAAGGTTCCTGTGAATGCTCCTTCCGTGGCTCATCTGCACGTCTTACCTATCACGTGTTGAACGTTCTTCGTTGATACCAGATCAGAACTGAATAGAGAGATCTAGAAACCCTGTACGATCGATGTGTTGGCCGGTAAGAAGAACTAGCATTTGCATGAATGTCCTCTATGAAGTACCACATTAATTTGGCCGTTATCGATGTGTTACTTTCGATCAACCGAGGCGAGCCGAGACGAGACGAGACGAGACGAGGAGCTTTTTAGTTCAGCTTAACGAAAATCATCGACGAGAGCGAAGAATCGGGAAACACTTGATCCGTAAGACGTACGAGAATAACGAAGACGGTGCGTGCAGGCAACGCGCCTCGGTCTCGTTGAAACTCTCGAGGGATAGATGTTCGAAGGATGTAATTTACCATTGATGAAACTCGACACACAAATACACACAGATCATCATACGCTCCTACGATAAAAATGTGATCTTGACTAAAGAAAGATGTTAGAAAGAAATCATACAGACACGAAACACAGATACAAAAAGACACAAACAGAGGACACTAAATGCCACCGCGATACATAGAAAGAACACGCACCTAGACGAACATCACGCGAGTCAGTATGTTTCTAGGATTATTCAAGCGATCTCGTGGGGATCCGTCGTAGTTAAGCCCAAAATTCTTTTTCCATTTAAAAAAAAAAAAAAAAAAAAAAAAAAAAAAAAAAAAAAAAAAAAAAATAAAAGATAACAATGAAAATGCAAATTAAAAAAAGAACAAAAAAACAGATATAGGATAATCGTGAGTAAACGGAATCGCAAGGAAACAACGGTACCGGCTTTTTCGCTATAAATATGGAGGGAAGGATCAACATAAGCCTTCGACCGCTTCGTGCGTTTTATATAAGTCCTATATACGGGGAAAAAACAATTATGTACGTATACACATATTGAACGTATACATTAATGGGTAATCGCACTCGCGGTTTGCATACGTAAACCACGGTACCGACACGATTTCGACAAAAAGACATCGTCCCTGACGACAGGTCTGGAAAATTATCCAGGGTACCGTGAGGAAGATTAGTTTCTTTTTAAATACAGAGTATTTTCTCTGTGCGCGTTTGCCGGCCCGGAACATACGGACTCGTTCCGTTTTCCAAACTAAAACTCGACCGTTCGAAAACCACGAAAAAATTGCTATTGCACTGAAATCTTCAATTCAGAAAGACACTAAAGTTCTCTAGAGAAGAGAGAGTTCCACCCTGAAGAACGCGTGATGGGTCTCTTCCCGCGTTCAGCTTTACACTCGAATAAACCCCCTGTACGCGAAATGTTTCGCAAACGGTCGAGGCGCATCTAGACGAGGAACATTCCGCGAGCACGGCAAACGAAAACCACCAGCAAGCGGAATGAATTACTGTAGTGAGGCGTAGTGTTTTTTGTTTCACAGAAATGATAGCTCGAGGTCCTATGATCGAGCGAGAATAACTGAGATGGCAGTATAGATAAAAAAGAAAAAAAAATTCGCGTGACGAGGATGGCACTGCAACAGATACGATCTTTCTCCTCGAGGGTTGGGTCTGTGAGACAGGGATAATTTTTATTGATTCGCGTAAAAAAACAGCACGCTTTCGCTTGGCTCGACGTCACGCGATTTAACGATGAAATTGGTGCTAGTCAGAGATGCATCGAAGACACGAAGCTATGAGTTATAGGAATGAGAGATGAAGGGAAGGGTGGGATGATGCACCTACCCGTTGCACCGCTGCATTCCGTCTGATTTGTTATACAAGAAATTCACTCGTACGTTCCTCTTTTCAGCGGATTAACAGCGAACAGGAGGGAAGTTCTGGCCCCTGGCCCCTACAATTATGATCAATGATCTATCAGAAGAGACAACAGGAGAGGTTACGAACTTGATAGAAGAAAGGTTTCCAGGAGTAAGGGATACAAATTTTCCTGATATAATGCAATAAACAGAATGAAAAAAACATCTTCCTGATCGACGAGCCAGAACCTTCTCCTGAAAAGACTGTCATGGGTGATGTTGTAACGGGAGATGAGTAAACGGAGAGAAAAGAGAAAACGAGGACGAGAAAAGACACTTTTCTTGATGTGAACTGAAGAGAACGAGGACAAGAAAAGGTATTTCTTTTTCTGATAATGAGTCAAGTTGTAAGAAGAAAGACGGTCCTTGTTCTCAGTTCGAGGACGATGGAAGAAAGAAACGAAAAGGGAAAGAGAAAGAGAAAGAGAAAGAGAAACAGAGGAAACCAAGCGACGGAGCTTCTTTTCTCTCTTTCACCGCGCATTTGATACACCACACTCCATCCAGATCCACGTCCAAGAGTCAACCAACCGTAGTGAAGCAGTATAAACGATAATGATTAATGATAAACGATACTCTAATAATAAAAGAAAAAAACCGCTAAATGGAAAAAGGGACAAAAAAAAGAAGAAAAAAAAAAAACTTATGAAAAATGAATTTGATAAGAGAACGACTGACGAGGGTTACGATGAAATCAGGATATCAACGAGAGATTATGGGTAACTTTTTGTTTTTTAAAAACATTGATGAATTGTCTGAAAAATGATAGCTCATCGTTGACCATGTTTTCTGTTTACACATGTGTCAGATCTTTTGCTCGAAAACTTTTCGCCTACCGTTTCTTCTTTTCCATGAAATACCAGACAATCGCAATTAATCGAAAAATATTGTTAATTGTTCGTCGATTGTGCTATTGGTACAGACAATTTCAGATTGTTCGATCAGACAGGACCGCCGTGCCGTGGCTGCATCCCGAATTTTCTTTTTCTATCCGTTAAAATTACCACCCCGTATCTTCCTTTCCTCGATTGCGTTTAGAAAAAGGACTGTACCTTTGCTTACACCGATCTGTTTGATTCGTGTTTGATTGTGACAAATATTATAATTGGGCAGGACGTGTGTGAAAAGATGTAAAAGGTGTGAAATCAATTAATTTTCTCATAACTGCAGAATCTTAGAATGGTTCTAAGAACAAACACTATACCCTTCCATTGTGCGACACCCATTGTGCTGAAAATTGTGAATCTTTCGTTGTAATTATAATAGTATAAATAATTTGTGTCAATGATTTTGTGATAATTGTTCGTAATGATGAGAACGTGGAGTGCACGAGAAGAAAGGTGAACAAGTTATGAGACTGGAGCTTGAACAGTTTGGTGTAAGCAATGAAGATAGGAAAACAGAGAAGATAAATTTATACGTTGAAGAAGCACCTCGCAGAAGCTTACACTGCCCATCCGAATTTAGAAGCTGATTTGTCCTGTGATTTCCAGAACGTTACACGTGCATTTAGAGGAGGCCTGCACAACTAACGCCATCATCACTCAAATCACTATTTTACTATATCTTATTTTTTAGACCCTAATCAAGATCCTTGATATTTCATTACTATCGTGTGCTGTAAGAAAGAAATTTCTCAATTGATTTCATTTTTAATTTTAAAATTGTTTAACCATTTAATCAAACTAAGAGAGTCCGTTACCACGTACCCGTCCAAATAAAATAATTACCTAAACAAGCAACTACCTACAGTAGTTGTGCAGGCCTAATATGTATAGGACTACGACAATTCAATTTCGACTCGAATCAAAAACGAGATGAATAAATATCGGTAATGTCACTTGTCTCCGCGGATTCAAAGACTGTTCCTGTTTCCCATGGGATGAAGAAAAAAAAGAAACACCGATACAAATGCGACACATAGTAATCCTATTTATTTTTATCGTGTGCCGATTGATTAGGGAATTCGTTGAACTATTCGCGAAATTTCGCACGATTAGAGTGCCCTACCTTAGGAGGCGAGGCTCAAATGCGAACATTTCCTTTTTTCTAGTTAAATGTATAAAAAAAAAAAAAAAAAAAAAAAAAAAAAAAATAAAATAAAATAAAATGTCGAAGAGAAAGAGCTTGGAAGCATTTAGAGAAAGAAACATAAGCAATGCTATAGCGTTTGGAGCGACAGTCGACATCCGCTAGGAGGATGAAGTTATTGGTATGTATTTCGTAGTACGAAAAAGAAGGGCCAATCGTATCTCCTAATGGATGTTGCCCTAAATGCTATGGATCATTTGCCATTTCGCATCTCGTTTCCAAGCTACTTTTCCTAATACACGTAGACAGAATGTTCAAGTATACAGCTGTTGTGATGAAGTTTAGGAAAATCATCGATCAACGGGCCTTAAGGAACGTGAGGATCGGGGGAACGTGCTGGCCACGTTCCGAATGAGTTTTCTACTCGAACAACCGAAATGCTGAAGAAAGTGAAACACAGAAGAAATAGAAGACCTTTATTTCTACGATTCAGGGAAGAGATTAGCTGGGTTGAAACTCTATGAGCAGAGACTGCGAAGGCTGACTACTATTTCCGATATGCAAAGGAGGGGCGAGTTGAACTTGGTACGATGATCGAAATTGGAAAGAGGAAAATTGTTATTAAGTTTTCGTATTGGAGGTGGAAGACAATCGACGGAAAATCTATTATTGATACTTTCTCATTATCTCCAGATGAATTAATTTTTATATTGTTAGACGAATTTTACTTTTTTATTATCTTTTTCAGATAACAAGAAAATACAGTAAACTCTGTCTACACGCTACGAATACCATCTATAGACAGACTTTACTATATTTTATTTTCTTTTGGAAGAAAAAAAGAAAAAGGAACGTAACACGCGAGGAACTACTGTTCGGGATTTCGCCTGTATTCTCGCCTCAGTCTTTATGCCTACTTATACATAGATAGGTCGTACTATATTAAACTGCGACGGTTATATACAAAGTATATATATATATACATATATATATATATATACATAAAAATATATCTATATACACTATACATATAATATATTATTACGAATGATACGGGCGAAAAGAAGCTAACGTTTGAACAACGATGGTAGAAACGAAGAGGAAGAGAAACTGTTTTGTCAGAATAAGAGAATCACGTGGGATTAGGAAATATCGGTGATGCTGTTAAATGATTTAATACAACGAATGATGTAAAGATGAATTCGGTCGGATTTCTCATATTTTGCAAAACAGAATGACGGTCGAACGAGTTAGATAAAAGATGTTGAACAGATGGTTGATGGGTAACATGAAAGCGACACGTTTGTCCATTTATATTTTGTCATATTATAAGAGTCAGTCGCACGTTTCTGCGTTCTTCTAACGATGTGTTATCAGCTGGTATATTTATATCGGACCTGAACCGTTTGCCATAACGTAGGCAATTTGTTGTTAGTCGCTGGAAGGGATGGACCATGCCAACACGTGTCTAAAATCGAACGAAATTTCAAGGGGTGGCATTCTTTTTAGCTTGCTCGATTTACTGCCAATTCGTGACACTGAATATCGCGTTGAATTCGTTAGGAAATTTCTCATCTATATACATACGTATGCTATGCCCTGGACAGACTAACGATAACATTCGCGTTGTTTTCAATTATTCGTCGGTATTAGATTTCGATCTTTTAGATTTCAATTTCAACCAAAATATATTTCCGCGAAATTCAAGGTGTCAAGTGTCACCCGAAGCCTAGACGTACAATCTTCGTTTCCCGCCACATTATTGCAAACGATTCGATCGCTTGTCCCTTTTCACCAATCTCTATACACCGATATTTTCATTCAAAATTGACTTACCACAAAAGACAAGCACACAAGGAGGCAAGCGGCTGGAAATTTCAGGAAAAACCATCGAACTTCTTTCGTGATCATCACCACCATTGACTTCTTTCTTTCTTTTTTTTTCTTTTTTTTTTTCTTTTCACAATCCTTTTCTGCGCGTTCAGAGTGCACATTCCGAGAGCGAAGACGAATAGGAATTATTGTTGCGATAAAGCGAGAGATGATGAATAATATTTGGGATTAATAATGGAACTATTACCTGGCGAACGTAAACGTAAGCATTACGTAACACTACGGTACTTTTGCGCATCCCCTTCTCGTCCAAAGTTACGTTTTTACTCTCCGATTGCATCGTAGAGGAGGATCATTTATTACAATAATTGCAGATTATTATGGCTATATATATATATATATATTATATATATAAATATATATATATATATTATATATTAGAAATTGAAATACTCGTAATAAAGAACACGCCGACGCTTCCTGTGACACCCTTGATTGTTTTCTTCATTGTTCCATCATCGATTTCCTTCCATTTCCTGATTACACGATAAGTCGCTAGAAACTGTAAATTTTCATTATGAGAGTCTCTTGAGGCATAAAAAACTTTTTCTTTCTTTACCAATATTAACGAATTACAAGTTATTTTGATGCTACAGCTTCTAGTGGCTCATCCTGTGTACAATTCTTTGAAGGAACGGGTACACCTAAGCTCATACAATCCTGTAGGCATTAAGAATAATTTATTATCTGTACACGCGCGATCGAAAACTAGATATGATACATAATATATACATTGACGTACAGTGGTCAATTAGCAGCTTGTAAGTATTCTAGTTCGATAATTCAGAGTAAAGAGGAATTTCCGATTCTTATATAAAAGATCATGCGTTAATAAATAGGTCCATCGTCTAAATTATCGTCTTCATCGTCATAACCTTCTCCGTTATCGAAATAATTATTCACGTAATCGGTTCCTTCATCCATCTCTTCATCCAATTCCTCTTCCTCGTCTTCCGCGTGTTCCTCATCCTTCTCTTCGGATTCTTCCTCTTCTTTCTCTTCTTCTTCCGCGTCGCTTTGCTGCATACTTTCCTTCTTCTCCAACTCTTGCAACTTTGTTTCTATGTCGATATTCTTTTGTTTTTTATCAGACTTATCTACTTTCTGTCCTTTTCGTTTTCGCGGCTGAGGTTTCAATTCTGCCGGCATTCTAGTCCAATCGTACCTGGTTTCGTAACTACTTTTGTCAGTGATTAAGTCTTGATATCGGTCCGAATACCTTTCGATATCTTTTTTAATCACAACAGGTAGAACATTATTCGGTGACTCTCTTGTGTATTCTGCAAACTCTCTTTTAAGCTCCAATAAATAACTCATTTCGGTTGTAACAATTAGAGGTAGCGGTTTGTATTCCAACGGAGGATACTTTGGAGGAGGTTGTAAAACCGGTGGTGGCAATGCTTCACCTTTAGAGAAACCCAGTTGTTCTGTACTAATTGACATAGTAGGTTTACCTCTTCCTCTGCCACGTCCTGCCATGGTGATTGTTTTTTTTTCCCTCTGATATCTAATACAACAGTTTAATTAATGCCCAAGAATCATATGAACATCGCGCAAAGTATTTCAATTCACCTTAAGCTTTTTGTGCCACGAGTTCTTTCTCCTCACTTTTTACAAGCTCTTCCTGTTTGCTTGCAAACGTTTCTTTATCATAAATTACCTTAATAACCAAAGAACAAGAAGGACATGTAGCCTCCTCCTCTCCAGCAGCTAACTCTGCTTTAGATATTTGAAACTGATCCCCGCAAGGACATGGATAATAATACACTTCCTCGTCTTCGTCGTACTCGAAGTCCTCGATTTCTACCTCATCGTGATACACAGACATAATTTCAAATATAAAATAATCGTCGACTTTTATATCGTTGAGGTTAAGATAAGGTTAGGAACACATGGTTAGCCGGGAATCATAATAATACCGTCGACCATACTTCTATAGATGACGACTGCGCCGTTTAACTTTCGTTGGGTGATATAAGAGGGGCGTTGTGGCAGATTTATAATTTCACTTTGTTAAATTATATTTCTGTTTTATATCAATTAAATTCAAATTGTAACTACTTGTTTATGTTTTCTAAAATGCAATGTTCTGCAAAACGGGTTTGCGAAAGTGCTCTTTGAGTTGGTATGCGTGTATACCGCCGCAGTTCACCAGAGTCCATAACTGCGAAAAGACCAGTTTTCGTTCTTCGCGCATCTCCAGTACGCATCTTTGCCCTGATTGGCGGATACTCCGAAACGAAGTGGAAAGCGATTAGCGGAGAGCTCGCCGAGTTCCCCCACCATCTTCCAACTTGCGCGTCGCAGTTATGGAGTTATGGACTCTGGTGAACTGCGGTATATGTATGTATGCATGTACCGATGCAGGTGAAAAATGATGTTGGTGGTACTGATTGAAATTTCTCCCATGGTCTTTTATGTTTTCAACTGATAAAGCAGTGGAATGCATTATTATTGCAAATCTATTTGTATGATAATCAAGTATTAAGCATTAAACAATCATGGTAAATAATTTATTGCATTAATATTGTATTGTTTTCCGATGATATGAACCTTGTTATTTAGGTTATTTCTTGTTTATTTCTTGTTTAATTAATGCATTTAAAGTAATTATTTATTGATTTATAATGAACAGGGTAGAACTAAGAAAACACGGAAGGTTGTTATGCAAAGGTTTGCGCAAATGAAAAAGATGATAAGTCCAAGAGATGCAAGAATGTAAGTGGCTCTTGTTGGTTTTCAGAAGTAAGTATCACTATTTTGCACTTAAGTTTTGTATGAAATATCAGTTTATTATTTTCAGAAAACCAGAATTACGTGCACCAGCAAAAAATAAAAAAGAAGATCCAACTGAATTGAAGATAAAAGAAGCGTAAGTATAAGAATCTTTTAATAGCTTGTTACAAACTATAGAATGTACTGTATTATTACAGGCCTCAGCAATCTTCTGCATTGTTCTTCCAATACAACACACAATTAGGCCCTCCTTATCATATTTTGGTGGATACAAACTTTATCAATTTTTCAATTAAAAACAAATTGGATATTATAGAAAATATGATGGAATGTTTATACGCAAAGTGCATACCGTACATAACAGATTGCGTGTTAGGTGAATTGGAAAAGTTAGGACAAAAGTATAAAATAGCACTAAAGATTATAAAAGACCCTAGATTTGAAAGATTAAACTGCATGCATAAAGGCACATACGCTGATGACTGTATCGTTAATAGGGTGACACAGGTAAGCATAATTGGTATTAAGAAATTGTGTGCGATTTTAATACAAGCAACGTTCGTTTTTAATGTTCTTAGCATAAATGCTACATTGTTGCAACGAACGACAAGGACTTGAAAAGACGGATACGAAAAATACCTGGTGTGCCTATAATGTACGTTGCTCAGCATAGGTACACGATAGAGAGAATGCCGGATGCGTACGGAGCTCCTAGGAAATAATTGTAATTTTGTATCGTGAAACATAGTCTAATAAAATATGTTACCTTTTACTAAAAGCTTTTTCGATGGTAATTCAGAAGCATGTATGTACCTACTCCTACTTCTTTTTTGTCTGCGCGCGTATAACGTTCAAAGATAAACAGGGAGAATGTGTTACAGTTATTGTTCGGTGAAACAATGAAGTTGTAACATGTAACGCCCACATAGTGCGCTGCAACCCGATAGAATTTTACTGTTTTACGAATGATGCTGCCCCGTAGTATACGGTAACAGCTCGAAATAATGTTAGACTAGTGGGCGCAAAAGGCCATTTCGAGTGAAGAACGATCGCGAACGAATTTATTATGGGTGCGCCTCGCGAAATAAGTTGTTCAGAAGTAGTCTGCCAGAATGTTTTTCGTACTTTGTCAAAGATACTGTACTGGATAAAGATCGAGGAGGCGATCGTTACGCTTACCTAGGCGGAAAACGATCAGATTTCTGCTTAAATCATGTTTACCCCAACGAATTATGTTGCCGTATCTCGTACAATTACCTTGATAAATTGAAAGCTGTAACGCGTGTAAATTTGCTAGAAAAAAATATGATGATAAAACATTTGATGCTAGGATGCTAGGAATTCTGAACAGAAGGTTGTTTGTCTGACTTTTCACGGTTGTTACTACTTGTTCTCCGCATCCAATCCGCTCTCCATTCGTATCTCGCGTGTAATTAATCACGGGTGTATACAAGAGTAGCTTACTGCCTAGGCAATGCGTTACGATCACGATAAGTCGTGGCAATAAAATATATCGTAAAATCGTAAAATCGTAAAATCGTAAAATCGGATATATGTGTATTCCGGATCGTAGCATTTGGATAAATGTCAGGATCTTTTGTCGTCTCTCGAATCGTAACCTTTCGAATATCATGGACCGACAAATGGCACATGCATGCACGCTGCCGTGCTGCTGAACGTCGGATATTAATCTCACCCGGGCCGCCCTCACTCGCGACAAATACTTTGAATTAACCCTCGCCAACCAGGAGAAGCGGTTCGAATTTTATCAAATTATTAACCCTTGTTTTCATAACAAATAGGATCTCCCCGATGACGAGTTCTTAATTACCTCGTACCTATTACTGGAAAAAACGTTTCACAGGCAGAAATGTGTCACGATTGACCGGTCACCGTCGCGACTCGGATGAAGTAAGGTTTGAACCTTCTAATTTCCCATAGCATCGCATCCCGAGCGCATACCCGCTTCCCTCATCGACGCTGTCTCCGCTAGATAACGACTTCTTAAACGTTCGAAGCCGACCATCGAGCTATCTATGTATGTATACCTGTCCTTATCTTACCCACGCGACATTGTTTCAGATGTGTTACGCGTTTCGTAGAAGAGCGTGTAAGTACCTACGTGTAAATCGGTTTACCCTATCGATACGACAATCAGCGCATATTATTGGCTATACAGCGGGCGCTGATATACCCAGTAAACTAGATTAAAGGAAAATTCTAAAGAGAATCTGCATCGAGTGCTTTCGACGAAGAAAAAGGAGTAAAAGCGGAGGGTGGAAGGGAGAAAGAGAGAAGCGTCCGATCGTGGTAACGGATTAGTTATAAAAGTGGGTATAGGGCCGCGGATATAGGATGTATATCTACAGCATCGTGGTTCTGGGCCTCTCGCTCCTTTTTTCTTTGCTACCCCATACCCCATCGGCTCTCTTCTCGCTTTCTCCCGATACCTCCCCTCTTCTCCCGCGTATTATTCATCGAAATCGTTCGATCCTTGTTCGACTGCTTTCAGAAATGTGTCTCGTCTCAGTTTTTCAACCCATTCCCTCTCGTTCCATCGTCCATCGTTCGCCCGTAAGCGGTCCTCGTCGTCGAACGCTTCTCAACGGCGGCCATCTTGCATACCTGAGCCTCCGCATTGCTCGTTCCTCGAGGGCAAAAGGGAGAATATCTGAGCGCGAGACGAGGCTGGGATGCGCGAGAGGATACAGTCCAAGGTGGGAGGAACGAGGGCGCTACGTATAGGCCCCTGTGAGCGCGACAAGGACGATGATGGCGTAGGGCCCACGAAGTAGCAATGGAGAGGGGTAATCGTGCGGAAGAGAAAGACTCGCTTGGCTGGTGTGTACGAACAAGGAGGGAAACGGCTAGCCTGAGAAAAGGAAGGCCCAAGAATGCTTCTCTAAACGAAGAGGACGAACGTTATCGATGGCTGGTTGAAGAAAGGTAACGCGATCGAAGAAGAGAGAGAGAGAATCTAAAGAGAGTCTAGCTCGTCGAATTAACGGAGAGAGAGAAAGGCAAGATATGGGGACCGCTCGAAGGGACAAAGATAGATGGAACACGAGTTCCAGGAGGAGGATGGAAGACTTGGGCCAGAGAAAAGGAGGGTCGCTGGAATACTTTGCTAGACGAAGTAGGAGAATACCGTGGTAAAACAGACAGAGAAAGAAAGAAAGAAAGAAAAGTTGGACGGTCGCGGGAGGGAAAGGGGAAAACGGAGAAAAATAGACGTTTCCTTAAGATGAAACGGGATGAAAAGATATCGATAAAAGGGTGGCAAAGTAAGATGAAGCGAGAACGAAGGTAGAGGCAACGCGGTGTCGAAGGAAGAAAGAGGAAGCTAAGGTTTCTTCAGAGAAAGAGAAAAAGTGATATCGATGGAAGGTGCGAGTGGGGCAAGCCGGTGCCGGTGAGAGAGGAGAGAGGAAAGAGGAATGAGGTAAGAAAGAGAGAGAGAAAGGGACACATACCGTGGGCCCGATGGATCGGAGAGGGACGGCGTCAGTTAGCCCGAAGAATGCTTCTCGCAGCACTGGCAAGGTTCTGGGACCGTGTTGGTTCAGTCGAGTCAGGTCAGTCCTCGGGAAGGTGATATTCTTCGTCGTACGTTTTCGGGGCCTTACGTCGTCGTCGCCGCGTTCACGGCCCACGTTATTCTTTCTTTTCGCTCCTCTCCTCGATTTCCATTTATTTCTCTCCTTCGTGTCTTTGTCGCGTTTCGCGTCTGTTGAAATTTTCATCTTTTCATCCGCCGCGCCGCCTCGCTCCGCGCCGCGTCACGCGCCGTTCCGTTCCGTTCCGTGTGAAAACGAACGTTGTCTCGTGTATGTGGCAGCCACGCGAGTGATGAACCGCGCGATGTGTACAAGCGATCGGAATCGGTCGCGTAACGTTTAAACGCTTTACTTGCACACGTGTCGTTGACCGAAGGAAAGAACACGCTTGTCCGTCGATCGGTTCTAGTTTGGTTCTGTGTATCATCTCCACGGAATACTATCGTCGTGTCGTTTGTGGTGTGCCCGACTGGGTTTGGATTATTGACTGGAGAGGAGTAACAAAGTGTCGTCGTTGCATGTACGTGTCGCGGGAACATTGATCAGGAGTTTGCAAAGTGTCGTTGAGAGAAAGGACGCGACGCGACGCGACGCGGCCGCGGTGTCGCGCGAAAATCGCTTTGGAATTCAAGAATCGTCGTTCGAAGGAGATTCTGGCGAACGAAGCTGGCTTGGAAAAGCCCGAGGGATCGAAGGCGAAGCATCTGCAGACGCGTTTCGCGAGGCGCGGCTCCGCGGGTCAGTGCCCCCTCTGTCGGCCAAAGTCTCTCCTCTCCTCTCCTCTCCTCTCCTCTCTTCACTTGACTTTCTGCCACCACGAGCAAAAAGGAGGGAATGAAAAAGAAAACGCCCACACCTTCGAGGCATCCTTAATCCGATTTCGAGTCGGCTCCGCTCGAATATTTGTCGATTAAAAACGGAAAGCGGAAAACGAAGGAGGAGAAGAAGAAGAAGAAGGAGAAGAAAAAGAAGAAGAAGAAGAAGAAAGAGAAGCAGCCAGTAGTAGGTATATACAATATAGCAGAGAAGGAAAAATGGAATCCGTTAGCCATTCGTGCAGCTCTTCGATCCGTTGATTTATCCTTGGATTGTACGATGTACCACCACCACCACCACCACCATCATCATCATCACCACCACCACCACCACCATTTCCAGACTCGATCAGCAACGTAAACGCGTGCTGATATTGAAAGCAAGATGATATTGGCAGCGACGATGAGGAAGAAGAACGAGAGGTAGTGATCGAACGGGGCCGCGAAAATTTTATGCCGTCGAAGCGAGAATTGAATTTGGCTAAGGAAGGGGGAGCGTCGAAGGGACAGAAGAGATGATCATAAGGAGATCGATGGTCCTAATCCTGGTCCTGGGACTGTTGTCGATGGACCAAAATGCCAGCCAGGCGGCGAATCCTGCCGAGTATTATTCGCGAAACAACCTACCTGAAAGAGTGATGCGGCTAGTGCCACGAAGGTCGCCGATGTTACCACAGGATAGCGCTACGATGGGCCTGGCGATGCAGAGCAGAGCCGTTGACACCAGAGTTCAACTGGAGGTGAGAGAGGGCGAACCGAAGGGCAGCTTGGTCGGTCTGATCCCGGTGAAACCTGGCTTCACCTATAGGTTCAACGAGCCACCCCAGGAATTCGTGCTGGATGCTGAAACAGGAAAAATTAGAACGGCGAAAATTCTGGACAGGGAAGCGTTGAGCAGCGATCGGTTCGATTTAGTCGTGTTATCCAGTCAACCGACCTATCCGATCGAGGTGAGAATCCTCGTGTTGGACGTGAACGACAACGATCCAGAGTTTCCAGAGTCCAGCATAGCGGTTAGCTTCTCGGAGTCAGCGGTCGTGGGTACGAAACTGTTGCTAGACGCAGCCACCGACAGGGACACCCCGGAGAACGGTGTAGCGGAGGATTATTTGATCGTCGACGGGAACACCGACGGAAAGTTTCGTCTACAAGTGACCGGTAATCCGACCGGTGAAACGTCGTATCTCCACCTGGAAACGACCGGGAAATTAGATCGGGAACAGGTAGAGTTTTACTCGTTGAACGTTTGCGCGAGGGACAGAGGACGGCCACCTAGGGTGGGCTTCCTGTTGGTGAACGTTACCGTGCTCGACGTGAACGACAATCCGCCGATATTCCAGCAGAGCGACTACGTGGTCGCGCTGAACGAGAGTGCCCCGGTAGGGACAAAGGTGCTTACCGTCCATGCCACCGACAAAGATTCCGAGGACAATTCGAGACTTACGTACTATTTGCCCGACACCGAGAGACAGTTTACGATCGATCCGGAGACCGGTACGATTACGAGCGTCGAGCCGTTGGATTGTCCTCAGCAAAGTTGCACGATCGCCGCGCATCCAGGTGGCGGTTGTCCAAAGAGCTGCGTCATAACGGTCTTCGCCCGAGATCACGGCTCGCCAAGGCAGGACGGCCGGACTTACGTAACGGTGAATCTATTGGACGCGAACGATCACGATCCTGAAATAAAGTTCAGCTATTTCCCCTCGACGCCGGGATACGCGACCGTCGATGAGAACGCCGCAAAGGATTCCATAGTGGCCGCGGTCGCGGTGATCGACAACGACGAAGGGCTGAACGGCGAGACCACCGTCGAGATTCGTGCTGGGAACGAATTGGCTCACTTTAGGCTAGACAATACGCAAAGCTTCGACATAGTACGCGTGAACGGGAGACTGGATCGCGAGGAGATACCAAAGTACAATTTAACCGTGGTCGCTACGGATAAAGGTACACCGCCACGATCGGCAACCGCCTACCTAGTGATACACGTGAACGATGTTAACGATCACGAACCGGTCTTTCAGCAGAGCGAATACTCCGCTGTGCTGTCGGAACTTTCGCCTACCGGCAGCTTCGTCGCCAGCATCTCCGCCACGGATGCCGATTCCGGATTGAACGCGAGAATTTATTACGATTTCGATTCGGGCAACGAGCAAGGTTGGTTCGCGATCGATCAGGACACCGGTCTGGTCACCACGGTGGCCAGCCTCGATCGGGAGGTACAGGGCAGTATAGAGTTGCACGTGTCCGCCAGGGATGGTGGACCGAATCCGAAATACGCGTCGACTCATTTGAAGGTAACCATCCTCGACGAGAACGACGAGGCGCCTAGATTTTCCCAAACCGTTCTCGAGGTTACGTTGTCCGAAAATACTCCCCCGCACAGCCAAGTGGCCACGCTATCCGCCGTGGACAACGATCAAGGAACGAACGGCAGCGTGGCTTACACTTTCCATTCCAGCGTCACCAGAGATTATCCGAAAACGTTCGCGCTCGATGGACTGACCGGTCAGCTGACCACAAAAATTGCCCTCGATCGAGAGACGATCGCCGTATACAGAATCCTAGTGATCGCGAAAGATCAAGGAACTCCTCCGCAATCGTCGACGGCTACCGTCGTCCTAACTTTGGAGGATGTCAACGACAATTCACCGGTGTTCTATCCGTGGAGATACTTGATGCCCATACCAGAAGACGCCCCGCCAGGAACGTCGGTGGGTAAAGTGACGGCTAGCGACGCTGATGCGAGGGAGAATGCTCAAGTGAGATACTCGCTGGAATCCGGTGGCGAAGGACTGTTCACGGTGGACGAGCGAACCGGTGAGATTACTCTTCAAGGCTCTTTGAGAGCCGGCCATAAAACCCTGTACGAGTTGAGTATATCGGCGAAGGACACCGGCGACAGGATAGCCAGCAGGAACGCTGTGGTGGAAATAATTCGCGAGGAAGACCTGGAACGGCTCGAGTTCGACGCGTACAACGGTTACGAGTTTCGCATAGCCGAGGACAGAGGCGAGTGCGGCTCGGCGTCGAGCATGTTCGGTCGGGAGGTTGGCAGCGTGGAGATGACGCGATACGCCGGCTCCAAGATCTCGTACGCCATCGTCTTTGGCGATCCGAAGGGTAACTTTAAAATAGACGAGAGCACCGGCACGATCACCGCTGCTGGTTGTTTGGACCGTGAACAGCTGGCCTACTATACTCTTCAATTATCCGCCAGAGCTGGACTCGCTTACGGGCATACTTTTGTAAACATCACGGTGCTCGACGTAAACGACAACCCGCCGAGATTTCCTAAAGGCGAAATAGGGGACGAGGTGTTTTTGAAAGAGAACGCCGCTGTCGGACAAGAGGTTTGCCTAGCTCGTGCCAGGGACCGGGATGCGAGCGGTAACGCAAGGATAACTTACTCTCTGACCCACAATCCTGGCGGACAATTTAGGGTGACGGAAAATTCGGGCATTATCTATTTGGACAAACCGATCAGAGCTCCGCCAGCCACCGTATTGAACCTCGAAGTGACCGCGACGGATTCCGGTAGTCCACCGCTCTCGGCGCAACATCAAGTCAGAGTGAGCATCGAAGACGTCAACGATCACACGCCGGTCTTCAAGTTGACCAGCTACGAGACCTCTCTACCCGAGTCGACGCCGGTCAACGACAGATTCTTTTCCCTGACGGCAATCGATGTCGATCTAGGAGCTAACGGACGTCTCCTCTACAGCGTCACTGACGGAAATACCGAAGCTCGCTTCGGAATCTTTCCTGACGGACAACTCTACGTGAAGAACCTTCTAGACCGCGAGGAACGGGACTATTACGCGCTCGAGGTGACCGCCACCGATCAGGGTAGCCCGTCGAGAAGCTCGGTAGTGCCGGTGGTCGTTCACATAATCGACGAAAATGACAACGCGCCGGAATTCACAAATTCCAGCTTCATTTTCCACCTACGCGAAAACGAGCCACCAGACACGTTCGTCGGCAAATTATTGGCCACTGACCGTGACGTGGGTCGCAACGCCGACCTGGTCTTCTCCTTACCGACCAGTCAACAGGACTTCGTGGTCGATCCGAGAAACGGTTTCATCAAGTCTTTGCGCGTGTTCGACAGGGAACAGCTGCTGGTCACCAACACCGGTACCACCAGTTACATCAGCTTGGAAGCCACAGTGACCGACAACGGCGTCAATCGTCTACGAGATAGGGTTAAGGTGGTCATCTACATCATGGACGTGAACGATAACGTTCCACAGTTTCAGAGGCTTCCGTACAGGGTGCAAGTGAACGAGGGTGCACCGATTGGCACACAGCTATTGAAAGTTTACACTACAGACGCTGACGAAGGACTGAACGGGGATGTGTTTTACTCGTTGGAAGATGGAAATCAACACGCTCGTTTCACCATAGACGAAGCGACGGGACAAATTTCCTTGACGAAAGAACTCGACCGCGAAACCGCGGACTCGTATCTGTTGACGGTGGTGGCTCACGACGCTGGACTGGAAACTCGTCTCTCGTCGAGCACAACGGTTCGCATCGAGGTGCTCGACGAGAACGACAACGTTCCCCAGTTCGTCGACAATCAGTCGAGAATATCCGTGTTGGAGACGACGGCGACCAACACGGAATTGGTCCGATTCAAAGCGACGGACAACGATCTGGGAGCAAACAGCGAACTAGCATTCGCCATATCCGCTGGCAACAGGAGAGACACCTTCTACATTGACCCGTTGACGGGCACGCTGTACTTGAAGAAGCCGTTGGATTACGAGGAACTGGAGAGATACACCCTGAACGTGACCTGCAGCGACGGTGGTCATCCTAGATTGAGTTCTGTCACGACCTTGACCGTCGAGGTAATCGACGCCAACGACAATCCACCAGTGTTTCCCAACACTGCGATCGCCAGACAGATCAGGGAAGGTATCCTGGTGCATACACCGATAGTGACCATCACCGCGGAGGATCCTGACTCGAACGAGAACGGCGTGGTAACTTACTCTATCGCCAGTCAGGATCCGGAGGATCAAGTCCGTAGATTCGGCATCAATCCATCGACTGGAGTGATACACACCCTGTTGCCGATCGATCGAGAAGAAGTGGACACGTACAAGCTGGTGGTGGTAGCTACCGACAGTGCACAACCAGCGAGTGCTCGACTATCCGCGGAGAAGTTGGTGATAGTCATCGTGGAGGATATAAACGACAACGCTCCGATATTCGTTAGCATGTCAGCCGTAGTTTTGCCCGTGAAAGGTAATTATCAATACCAAAAAGAGATAACTGTTAGCCAGCTGGTAGCCAGAGACTTGGACTCGAGCACTAACGGTTTGGTCACTTACGAACTGCTTCGTTCGAGCGTCAACTACTCGGACATGTTCCGAATCCATCGTACCACTGGCTATCTGACCATGAAACTTCCACGATCCGTGAAAAACAACTTTGACCGGATCTCGAAATACCAAGTAGGGATTCGTGCAACGGACGAGGCTGTCCAGGCAGAACGTAGGTCCACAGAGACTTACTTGACTCTGATAGTGGCTGGTGAAGATGGGGACGATCAGCCCATCATCTGGGAACATCGGGGCCAAATCGAGGGCAACGTGTACGAGAACGAACCTATCGGTACCAGTATTCTCCGAGTGACTGCTAGAAACCGTAGATCTAACATAGATCTGGAATATTACGTGACAAACGTGACCGCTGGTAGCGGCGGTGCCCAAGTGGACAGATTGTTCGACGTGGATCCGAGGACAGGTATATTGTCGACGGCTGCCGCTCTGGACAGGGAAACAGGAATCCAGTGGTACGAGGTTCAGCTGTACGCCATTGGTGTCGGTGGTACCAGACCCAGTACGACGTCTACCAAAGTAAGTTCCACGTTCTTTGATTGATCATCTTGGAGATATTAATGATCCAGCGAGTTCCAAAAGTCATTCGCCGCTTTTTGTCCAGCAAATTCGTCTTTCCTCTTGGCATGCTTGCTCGTTTCCTTTCATTTCATTTTCTTTCTTTCGATAGAAACCGAGCTTTCATTTTCTTTTTTCTTTTTTCTTTTTTCTTTTTTATTTTATATGTGTACATATTGTATGTATACATACCCCCGTATAATTCGATCGCTTTCGCGGCGAAATAGTTTCAACGTTACGAGTTGAATCTTTTCTCACAAATCTTTAGCTTTATCGACAAGAAAGAAGGTAAGTAGGATTAGAGAAAGAAACGAACGGTATATCCGTATATCGATATCAGGAATAGTTTGAACGGATTCGAGCTGAAAGCTTTGACTAGAAGAAATATCTTATCTGTATAACAATTAATCATGATCGAAGGTACATTTTGAAGGAAATGTAGAAAAAATAAGGAGGAATTGTCACGTACGATCACCGTACCATGTGCTTTCAACTATTCATTAACACATTTTGCGTGTGTCTTTTATGAGAACTTCTCTTACGTAATATAATATGCCTTGTTTGTTAATCAGGGGTCACTGCAGTAACGCGACATCGGTCAATTGCAGACTGATTAACGTTAATTGCATTAAATATAAGCATTCGAACAGTGCGGTGGGACGTAGAAGAAGTACATATATCTGGTTTTCGAAGGGCACGTGTTCTCAACGAAGCATCCCTCCGCGATAAGTGGGGAAAAGCGAAAGGGAGAAAGAGAGAAACAAGAGTGAACAGGTACGTGGTTCGGAATGGGAGAGAATAAACGACAAGATGAACCGCGTGCCAGGAAATCAAGTTGGATTCGAGTCCGAGGCTGGCTGACTGGCTCTCTGCCGGAGGTTCAGAACTCGAGAAAAACTTGATCTCGAGTGAACGCATACAAACAGCCCGGACGTAGGTAAAAGTCGGTCCCATCTTACCCCGCTGTTGCTGCTGTTGCTGCTGCTGCTGCTTCATTTCAGAAGATCCTCTTCTACCTCGTTTCGTTTCGTTTCGTTTCGTTTCGTTTCGTTTCGTTTCGTTTCGTTTCGTCTCTGTCTTCTTCTTCGTCGTTTGGTAGCTACCTTTATCGCTCGCTGTGGGATCTGTGACTGTTCGGGAACCGACTGCACTTTCAACGTTTTTGTCCTCGATCCTTCTCTTTCTCTTCTTTTTCACTTTCTGTTTCTCTCTAGTATTCGTTCGAGTCTGCTGTATGCCCACTGTTAGGCCCGGCCATCGACTTCGTATCGTATCACAGGACTTTTTTGCTACGCCCTCGATGGGGATGAAAGCGAAGGGAAAGACTCCCGTCCATAAGTCATGGGACAGCTTAACGTTTTACAATAATTTCCCAACTTCCTCGTATGGTCGTGACATTTTTGTGAAACCTTACCGTGTCCAGCCAATTAGAACATTCCCGGCTGGACGTAATTGTATTTGCATGATGGCAAGGATGATGTTCCGAAGGAAAAATTAACAGGAAGCCATTGTACGTACGGGAGGAGTGTAGCGTGTCGTTTGCTCAGCTCGTCGTTTGTTGCCCTTTCGATTGACGGATTTCATTAGCGTGCTACGTCTATATACACATTAGGAACCGACGAGTTTCGAGATAAAAAGACGAGGAAGAAAAGGCGGTTGAATCGTTTCTGACTGGGCAGCAAGCATTCGTTAGGATCGCGATGTTAACGGACTTAATTACCGATATTAAACGCGACTTGACTAACTTGTATTCGTAATACGATGTTATTAACACGGCGCCGTAATTATTGTAGGCGTACATACAGTGAAAACAATTAATGGGAGATAATGCGGTGATTAAATTAAGTTTGTCTCGAGCGTCCCACGATAGAGTGTGAAATATTTTTTAATTTCATTCATCTAATAGGTTCTTTAGCATTAAATATACCTAATAATTTTAATTTACTAATTTACTCTATAAAGCCTATAATTTATTAATTATAAGACATATGTAGTTTATTATTTTCATGATATTATTTTGGTAATTGAATACATTTTCTATGATATCTGGAGAGAAGAAACCCCCTCGAAAAAGGTTGAAATTCGTTTTAGAGTACATTTCCTTGGCACGATTAGTCAGCTCTAGCCTAGTAGAGTAGATCGGTTACAGCTAACGTTCCTAACGTTCGAAAGGCTCGACTAATAGCTAACAGCTATAATCTAGCATCGATCTCGAATCATTGAACCCGATAGAGTCGTCAAGATTCAGAGAAATCGTTCCAGCATAACACGGATCGTTACCGGCAACAATAAAGCGAGCATCGAAAAGTTTCCACTTGAAAACGCGAACACACGATAATCCTAGAAGGTATGGAGGGGGATGACAAAACGTAGGAAATACAGATAAATAAAGTAAGTGGCGCGGCGTTTGATTTAAGAAAGTGGCTTTAACGTGATCTTGATGTATGGTCGAGTGAGCCACGAACGGCAAGGCAAACCCACACACATTCGCGTGGCAATGGGTGGGTCCTGACTTCGTGCGAAATGTAGGCGTAATGTTTCTTTCGTCCTTTTTACTTTTTCTTCTTCGTCTCCTTCGTCTCCTTCGTCTCCTTCGTCTCCTTCGTCACCATCTCTCTCGATTTCTGTTTAGATAGACACTACCGGTCAAAAATTTCAGATCAGATTTAATATGATATCGCAGTAGGTGCTCGATAATTTTTCTGCCATACGATTGCCTGTTAGGAACGTCTTGCTGGTTCTCCAAAACCCGACTGTCTTTTAATTATCAAATATTTCTATTGATAATCTACGGTTCTCGCAACAACTTCTTCAATTTCTTTCATTAAAGTAATTTTTCTCTCTGTCTCTCGATCTTCTCGATCTTCTCGGTCTCTCGGTTATTTTAGTCATTTCTCGCGGCAATTCCAGATCGTTTGGTTTATTAGCCGCGTTTCAGTGAGCGCGGGGGATTCGATGTGCACGAATGGCGCGGTGCGGCGCGCAGAAAATGATTTACAAGGGCGTATTTATAAAGTTCGTCGCGTTCATTCCGCTCGGTCGATCTTCACGGGGCACGAAATAAAGGAAGCGGGGATGGCACCTTTAATGCTACGCTAATCTTCTTACTTGCTCATCATCATCATCATCTTCTCTCCTCTCTCTCTCTCTATCTTCTGTTTCTACCGTCGTTGTTCGTCCCCATGTAATCACAATCGTCATCCTGTTCATTTTTCAACGTCTTCTTTAGAAGGCGTAGCGCGAAGAATCGGAACGAAACGACATCCCCGTGGTAGAAATGAAATCTGTGGGCGTGAGGAATTGCCAACACCACGAATTTTCTTTCCTCCGTTTCTTTTTTTCTTATTTTCATTTCTACCGAATCGATACGGTTTCTATCGCGATCTCCACTCGACGAAACAGAAGGAATAAAACGCGAAATTTCACGCTCGCAGTTGCTCCAATCGCTTCGATTATGAAAAATTATAAATTTTTCTTAAAATAAATTTCTTTGTACTCGCGAGCGCAAAAGGACGACGCGACGTTACCGTGCTCTTGGTTGATCGAATTATAAGCCCGCAGAGTTACAATCGAGGCCAAGATAAAGGAATCTCTGGTGAGTAAGGGCAAACATAAAAAATAAGAAAAGAGGCAGGAGAAAAATTAATCGTAACAGGAACGAGACAATTTAAAGGCGGACGGTCGTTGGTGTACGAATGAAAAGAAATAAGAAAGAAGAAAGAAGAAAGAAGAAAGAAGAAAGAAGAAAGAAGAAAGAAGAAAGAAGAAAGAAGAAAGAGAAAAAGGAATAATCAAGGAGAGCGTTACTTAACGAGGGAGGTTTTAAGCTTCGTTCCGCCCGCGCGCTTCTACCAACGGCGAACGATATTTCAAGAGATATGATCCTGGATGAGCTTGCACATTCGAACGAAAGTCGGCGTATCGATATCGCTCGTACGCGCACAGCTATCTAAAGTTTCCGAGGACGGACCGTAAATCGATTAAAAAAAGGATCGAGAGAAAGAAAAAGAAGCGATAAGAGTTTGAATGAAATAAAAAAAGGAGAGACACAGGAGCTTCTAAAGTTTGAAGCTAACAGTTACAGAAAAGTGTTCGATAGAAAATATTTTTCCATATTACTATTAGAAATATGTAGGTATAACTGAAATATTTCAATTGGATAAAAGTTATCGCCTTAGCTTTAGTACAATATTTTGTCGGAAGGGTGAAGATGCCGCGTTGGAGATGCAATAATATCCCCTACAGCGATGCATAAGGGCCCATTGAAATATTACTCTTGTTAGTCCTCTGGAAATGTCACCGTAGAATACTCACAGCAGGAACCAATGGCGACCTCGAGATTCGTCTATTGAAATCACTGCGGTCGCAGAAAAAAAAGATTAAGGACGAAATTCCAGAACCGCATACCGTTTCTCCTACGTCCTACGGGATGGGATGATCATCCTGTGCCCCGTGGGTATATCTCTTCGATCTTCTTCTATCTTTTCTTTTCCCTTTTCATCTGCCATGGCAAAAGCTCGAAACGCACGGTTACCTACGCATTGTTGTACCTCCTAATCTCTACCTGCTTTTCCGATGTTCTTCAACATTTGACACCCAGTGCACTCGAGAATACCAGGTATTCCTTGTCGTATAATTTCCTCGGTTTTCAGGCTGCTGCTGCCGCCTCTTTCACGCTTTCATGCAGCCCGATCGACGATTTACCTCGGCGAATGTCCTTTGTCCTAATGCTTGTCGTACCCTTGTCCCCTTTCCTATTCCTCGTTTGTCTTAACATTCATGCTTCATGCTTCATCCTTCAGAATATTTTAAAAGATCTATGACTCTTGATATTTCATGGCTTTTTCTAATGTATTCGACAGAGGATTATTAATTAGGATGGCTTTTGTAATTTGAAGGAAACGTTTCAGTTTCTTCACTTTTCAAATTCTCAAGTTCCCGAATTGCCAAGTTCCCAAGCACCGAACCGAAACAGTCAGACACTCTTACAAAGTACAAGAAACAAATAGCGTATAAACGACGTTTCACGAGCGTCGATTCGAAGCGGACCGAAGCGGAAACAATCAACTGGCCGGCCGCGGCCGGTACGCGTTACAAATTAATACTCCTTCCTATCATCTATGTTTTTACCACACGTATTTACGTGTGTAACTGCTTCAATTTAAAGTGATCGGCGGAAAGCAACGTAAGAAACGGCAAAAAGTCTGATCCGCGGAAGATTATGGGCATTATTCAATTATGACATCATTAAGGTCCTCGTTGCGCATTTCGGACCTTTTATTGTGTGTGTGTGTGTGTGTGTGTGTGTGTGCCCTGTGTTCTTCTGCTACTCATAAAAGTGGCCAGAAATTACACCGAACTCACAAATGTAACAGCAGATCTTACTACTTATATAACAACAATTTCGTATACAATATTTAAACGATAAGTGGCAAAAAGCTTTTTTCATCGTTTACTGCCATATTCGAAATGATAAGGGATTATTTAGGTTTAGTGGCATTTAAAGGATGCCGAATTCACAAGAATCGCACAGGGTGGGCTGAAACAAAGTTTTAAAATACGACAAGCAATCTAAAGCTACTCCTCTAAAAAGAGAATATTAAGTTGCTGCTAATCTGAAAGATTTTCTAAGAAAAACTTGACAGGTTTTAGTTGGATTTAAAATCCATTTTTTCCTACTAACATAATAATATCAGATGAACCGTTCAGTAAAAAAAATAGGATGAGCAAGTTCCCGGAAACGTCGATTTTTCGCGCAAAATCCAAAGCATAAAAGGATTCGACGAAACGTTGTATCTTTTCATAATCGGTTGACCTTCGCATAGTGATCATTCCTGAGAACTATGTCCCGGTAAAATACAACTTGGTTGGTCCTCTGCTTTTTATCTTGCGGCTCAGAAGCGCACGCTCGCTAATGACCGTCAGATACGGTTCGAGCGTTTTCAGACCGACTCACGCTTACTTTACTCACCAACAAACCCGATGATGGGTCCTACAATAATGTCATTCCATTTGCAAATATTTTTTTCCTATTCCCATTTCGCAGTGAAATATAACTGGACAAACACCTTTGGTTATCGTAAGATTGAATATCCATTAAACTGGTATGGTTTTTTTCCTTTCTTTTCGTCTCCAAGAAAACAATGCAGTTGCATTTATAAAAGCAAAATTTACATTTTTACACCACTCAATCCCTGAGATGTCAAAATGTTTAGCATGTTTTTGGACAGTGAACAAAACGGCACCACCACCATTGATGATTCTGATAATACAGAGTTCGTTTGATTTATAGTCGAGCCCGATCGAAGCTGCATTCGCCTTCGTTTTGGCACAATTATGCAGAAAAGAAAGACAAAGGGTCGCACTCACTAGGAACCAACAACCACTTGGTCCACGGTCAACTCTTTCTTTCCACGAGTCGTCAAAGACTGCCTCCTCTTTGTGTATCAATTGAAAAATTCGTTGGAATAATAGCCGAGGCAATCCGTATCACATTCGTTCGTCGATCGTGTTATTCGGAATTGATCGATGACCCCGATGATGAACCCTTACGAACGGTTCAATGTAAATATTGGAAGATTATGCAATGACTGGAATGAATTTTTCGGAAAAGGTTTGCCATGATCTTCGTTGTACATTATACAGAAGGCAGCAGGTATGTAAAATGGAAAATTCAGTGTACGATGGCTGCTGTAAAGATTACCGAGCTTGATTTACATTTATTTAGGCCCTAGACAAACACTTGAACAAGGAACACGAATCTCTACACGTCTACCGGGCACCCGAGCAATTCCATCTGTCAAACCCCTTTCCACTGGTTTACTTTCGCCTCTCCTTCTCTTCCTTTGAATTCTACAAATCATTGATTAATCGTCGGGCCACATCGCTCTTCTGATCATTGTCGTAAATCGATCCGCGAAATGCCATGTCGGTTCCAATGTTTCTCTTATCCTTCTCTCCCTCTCTTACAATTAAATGATTTTGAAGGAAATCATTCGATCGATGAAAAATTTGTTAGTTGTAGATGTTGGTTTTACCTTCCTCTAATGTTGACAAGAAAATGAAATTCGTGGGAAACAAAGAGAAATACTTGAACAGGAAAAGACGAATGTTTCAAGAAGAAAGATGACGAAGAGAAGGAGCAGTAAGACTAATAGAAAAAGTGCAAGAGTCAAGGAATAACAGAGAAGGTATCGGTAAAGTTTAGATAAAGAGAAAGAGAAACGATGCGGAGGGCAGGAAAAGAAAAATAGAAAGAGCAAGCAAAGAAACGCGTTAACCCCAGAGAGTTTAGATTCTTCGGAGGACTCTGTTCGAGTCTCGTTTGTCTCCCTCGTTGGAGTCATCTCTTCTCTTTTCCTAAGTCGTTTTCTCCTCTTTCTCTAACCAGAAGGCTACACCTTTCGGTATTAGTTCTACCTTGCACGCAGGATACTCTTGTCCCCCGTTTTATCCTCTTCTTCTCGCTTCATCCTACACGCTTACTCACTGTTATTCTCCATCTTGCACGCTCCACTCTCTTCCTGTTCGTCCTTTTCATCTCGTCCATTTCTCTTTTCGCTTCTTTTTCATCCTTTCCTTCTCCTACCCTTTTACACTCATGCATTCTTCCTCACGCATTCTTACCCATCTTCTTCGTTCTACCCCGAGTCTCGTCCTTTCTTTCGCCGTTTCCTCGGTGGTCTGTTGCCACCACTCTCTTCCTCCATCGCGAACGCAGAATGCAGAACGCAGAACGCAGAACGCGCAATGCGTTTTCAACAGTATTCTTACTTCTTCGGGGCTCTTTCCTTTCACAGACATACACGTATTGGCGTAATAACTAGGTAAGCCATTCCAAGGTTATAAAATTCTATAACCGGCTAGTTACACCAATACATATACTGTCGTCCAAAAGTATTTCATAAGGACACTTGAAAATCTTATATGTATAAACGAGTAAAATTGTCTTTGGTGTTTATTAAAGTTTGCTAGGTGTTTGGGTGATTATAGACGGTGGTTTATATCCATGCCGACTTTGTGGAGGAAGAAAGGTTGGCAAGTTGACTTGACTGGTTGGCTCGGCAGGGCTCGCTTCTTTCTCGTGGCTCGGTGGCCAACGGGGTCCTTATCTTATGCAGGAAGGTGGTGCGGAACCCACCGGACCCCTTTGCAAGGCTCCGCATGACATTAATTTTGAAATATTATTTGGACCCTCTCCGTCCCACCTCTTCTCTTCTTCATATGTAGTATCCCGCGACGCCCTCTCTTCTTCTTCTTCTTCTTTGTATCACGATCTTTCTCTTATTTTAACCCTGTAGAATAACTTCTTCTCTTCTTTTTCTTGCCGCTTCGCTCATTTTGATTCGTTCTTTCTCTTCTATCCTTCAAGAGCTTTTTTCAGAGTTTTGATTTTAAGAAAATTTCAAAGAGTTTGAGTGGAATTACACATAGATGCAAATGCTGAGCTGGGCCTTATACTTGAATAAAAATTGATAAAAACGGTTGATCATCCAATTCAGCCTCTGATGGAGAATAAAGAAACAAAAGGTCCATCAGGGAATTAAATGTGTCCACGATGATCGGACGCGAGCAGCAGATGATACGTCGTCGATATCGAAGAAGAAGGGCAAGAAGAAAGGACGAAAAGAAATGATTATAGAATTCTTTAAAGGATTTAAACATAGCGCAAGGAATAAATTTGCAACGTCTGAACATTATTAAACGTCGCGATCACGCTTGTTACATGGCGCTTTACCATCTTATCTCGTATGAACAAATTTCTGGAAGAGCATTTGGCTGTCCCGGGGAGTCAAAGTGTTCCATCGTTATCTTTACGCACGGCTTCAACTTATGGATTGCTCCATGAAACCGTGAGACCATTTCGTGAACAATAATTGTTCGCAAACGTGTATACTATGTTCCCAGAGAATCGTTACGTTTCATCAACATTTTTCATAATTATTCGAGTACTATATCATTTCTGGCTTTCTTTGCATTACGTTTATCGTTGAAGGAGAGAAGCATCCTGGGTGGTAATCGATAAATTTTCATAGTCTTTGTGACCGAAATCGTACGATTGTGACGTACGGTGGCGTCGCAGCCGAGCAGGTTCATTTGAATACAATGCGATTCAAATATCCATCTTCGCGCGTTCTCTCAGCCGCGAAATTCCGTGTCCTCTGCTCTAAGCAGGAATCTCCAGTGACAGCGCGTGGAAGACATCGATGCCTGGGAAATTTGGCACGCGACACTGCTTCCATCGCATCGATTCTCTCCAGGAATAGTTCCTTCCAATTTTAACGAAATTTTAATAACTATTACGTAGAATCTTACGTAGGTATAGCTTCTTAATTGGATCGCTAGTTCAGGGATACTCTATACTTTTAACGCTATTATATAACCGGTAGACAAGGGTTAATTTGATGCCAACGGAAAAAAAGTTGGGATGTACGCTTTAGTTCCTCGCGAGACGAGTTTACTACCTAATTTTAGTCGAAATAGTGTCCATCTGGACGAAGAAAAAGAGGTAATTTTCTAATAGAGTGACCGAATAGGTGTTGAATATCCTTTGGCTATCCGCTCAAGGGGTTAATAGTACGCGAAGAAGGCTAAAAATGAAGGTGAACCGTGTTGTGCGTCGTTCGGTTTGCTTAATTTCCAGTAAATGGACCATTGTATTGAAATATTCGAAAACGTTTCGTGGAAGCATTCTCTCTCCCTCCGTTTTGTGTCCAAGAATACTCTCTTCTCCCGAGTACCGTAACGCGGTCGAGGCTTGTGTATAACTTTTCCGCAACGATATCTAACGAGGTATCTTTGGCAAATTAAGCGACACCCTGACGAACGACACTCGTTACCACTCGAACGCGTTAACTACAAATGCGCGTAATCGTTATCGTTACCGTTACTTGGAAAAAAAAATTATGCAAGTTTACTTGGTTATTCTACTCAGCTACCTTGCGCACAGTCGCTGCTACCTACACCCACAGTTTTCTCTTATTACGAAATAAAAGTAAACGAAAGAGGCGACGAGGTAAGGGTGTTGGTGTAAAAAGAGGAATAGAGAGGCGGGTTAACGGTACGAGGACGCATTTCAAAGCGGTCGAGAGACAACCAAATGCTCTTCCAGATTTTCGTTAAAAGAAGATAACGGCTGCGGCTACGAAACGGCAAGGTAACGTAATGTAAGGCACGCAGCCACTAACACAAAGATCACAGTAATGTACACGTACGTGAGATCGAGGGCGTGGGGCCCCTGGGCTTCACTGCTGGCAGAAGGGGACTTATATATACCGAGGCACAGCCGGCTTATCGGGCATACATCCTCGCTCGCAGATTAGCATAATGTCTGCTGCAATGCGTAGGTACTCTTTTCCCTTCTCTCTTCACCCTTTATGCCCTCTTCGCGTTTCTTCCTCCTCTTCTTCTTCTTCTTCTTCTTCTTCTTCTTCTTCTTCTTCTTCTTCTTCTTCTTCTCTTTTCTTCGTTACTCTCTTCTTTTGAAAGCACCTCGCGTCTCCTTTAGCCGACTCTCAAGTCGAGCACCATCCTCATCACCATCGCAAGCAACAACCTCGTTCCACGCCACCCTTTGTAGACACCCGAGGGAGCGACCATGATAAAATAATAATAATAATAATTATTATTATTATTATTATCTAGTCGCAATTATCGTTATTTCGTGGAATTCTTAAACTTGTTTCTTTGAATGTATTTCAATGTTAATGTTCAATGTAACTATTTGATTCGACGTCCGATCAATAATGCTCTTGCTCTACTTGCCCATTTTTACTGGCGCGGCGGCGTTCGCAATATGTATCGCTAACGTATAACGTATAACGTATAACGTATAACGCTTCTACATAATAATAGACGTGCGGCAGCAGGGTATGTATACATGATAGGGTTAAAAAAAGAGAACCATACCATTATTAAATTGTTGCACAACTCACAAGGAGAAGATTATCCACGCGTTATTGATCAGATTGAGATTATATTCAACTTGAGATTATAACTGATATCTACATATTAGTTAATGATAATATGGGTTTGGTACCGAAGGGGTTAAACCGAGCCATGATTTATCATTATCCGTATTTTCACGGCACCCTGTATGCGCAATGCACACGAGCAGACGAGGGGTGCGGCAGTACTGGGCCTGGTCGGCGGAGGGCCTGACAGTCACTCAATGAATTATTGGCCATAATAGCAGTGGCAGCGAGGTTGGGCCTGTTCTCTCTTGCATCTCGGGCCCCGTAACCCGTTGGCGTTCCACCGTCAGACGATACGTATTGTTACTGTACGCTCTGCTCTCACTAGGGCAGACTGTTAACCAGAATTCCAATACACTCAACGCTCGATTCTCCTCGATTCTCTAAATATCATACGGAGATTGTCAAGCGAAACGCTTGACATTACTTTTCAAGTATCAGGAAATTCTAGAATTCACGAAATACAGACACCTAAGGTGAAATAGGCGGTTCGATTGAAATGAAAGAAATACCAAGGAGGACGTCTTCCTCTGGCATCGGCGTATCGCGTACGTCGCGGAAAAATCAAATTCTCCGATCGAGTGGTACCTGTAACGGGGCTAGAGGGTAAAAGGGAGAAGAAACACGGTGCAAAAGCGTTTCGAAAGGTGAACAGAGAGAAAGGAAGATGAAGCAGCGCAACAGGATGGAGAGGGGGATAATTGCAGAAGGGCCTTCTTCGCGTTGCTCTTGCAAAGAAGTCTTAAGACGAGATAAGGCCCTGGCGATAACGATTGAGCCCCGCGGGAACTCTTGCCTACGTGTTACACGCACACGCACCACTCGCAACACGCTCGATGCTCGATGCTCGACGCTCGACGCTCGACGCTCGATGCTCGCACACGATGTCGGATTTAGAGGCTCTGCTCACACGTGGAATACGCAAAGATTTTACTTACAGTCGCTCACGAAAGTCTTCTTAAGACTCAATTTTCATTCAAATAAACAATTGCTTTGTCTAATATGTATATTGTAACACAGATTCAGACATTAATCGTTAGAAATTAGATAGACTACTACGGTAGTCGATGTGTTCAGCTTTTAATTATATGTATTACGAAACCGCTTTTACTAGTGACTGTACGTATGTAGATACGCGTACGTAAATACATGTTTGTTCTTCGTTTCGTAAAAATCTGTATGTGTAGAGGGAGTGAGAGAAAGCGAAAAAAACAAAAGAAAATCGCGCGAGTACGAGTACCGAGTCGGCTGTAACGCGCGCCGCCGCGCCGCGCCGATGCGATGGCTCGAGAGGAGAACCGTTCGAGAAAGAATTCACCGAGGGAAAAGTTGCCCGGTTGAATTAATTAATAGTGCTATCGAGTGTAGTAGATAGATAGAGAAAGAGAGAGAAGCAACGATTGCAAAGGGAGAGTCAAAGGAGAAGAAAAATATTCTTGGAACGATCCGACCGCGATTTAATCGATTCCTACTTAAGCTCCAATAAACGCGTGGCCATAAATGCGTAAATCACCTTTCGTTTTTTTAAAAAACCTGCTCTTGTAGCAATTATATCAGTCTTCTAAACATTACTAAACATTCGTAATTTCAATTCGAACAATCTTCTTTCCTTTTTATTCTATGTATATGTTACGCAACAGATTGTTCGTTTCTTCTTTCCATTAACCTCGAGCGCAATTGTCCACGATCCAAAGTGTATAGAAAGCACGACACGAAACACGCGAGAGCAACGAAAGAAATCCTTACGCGGATTTTAATCCGGACGGGACGAGTCGTCGTTTCTTGAAACTCTTCTTACGGCTCGATTTATGTCGTCGACTCTCCGATTACGATCAGACGGAATGAAACTTTGTACGGAATTCTTGATCGTTTCGTGAAACTTGAAGAAATAAAAAAAAGCTGCCGTCCAGAAATTCAACCGCCTGTCACTGATTTTCCATTTCGTGCGAAGCAAGATCGCGTTTTAAAATAAATTCAAGTTTTTCACTCTATTTATTATTAGTTTGAAGATAATTTCGCAACTATGATATCCCTCTTCCTGTATCTTCTACGGCACGTTGTAATTTCTCAACCAACCAAGCCAATAATTTTATGTAAATAATCATCGTTCATTCGACGGATTTAGATCGTGAAACGCATCATCAGATGAATGAACGAAGAATGAACGAAGAATGAACGATATACATAATTATATTTAACGTCGCGTAAGATGTCGTAGAGTGCAAAACGAACGAACATCCGTGTTTTTGCGGTTCAATTCTTTTTGGAATTACAAGCTGTAATAGCTGTCTCGTCTATTAGAAATAAATTAATTTCTCGGGTAACAGTGTTGAAAGAAATTCAAATGTTATTTAATATTTTGCTGCAGGTGGTTAAAAATAATAAATTTAATAAATCTCCAAGGCCTAGACGAAGACTGAGCCATCGTAAGAGTGAGATGGTAGAAAATTTTGATTCGATCCGTAGGATCGAGAATCTGTGAATGAAAGCATCGAAATGGAAAAGGACGAAGAGGGCGGAGCTGGGTCGACTCCTTTCGCTTTTTTTTTTCCTCTTCTTCTTCTTCTTCCTCCCACTTCTTTTAATTGTATCTGAAACATAGCTATTCGATCGTGCCAAACACCGTGTAAACACGTGTAAATTTTCCTCCGTCTACCTACTCTCTTCCTCCCCCTTCCTTCTCTATCTTCCTAGCGTCTAGTTTCGGATCGTGTTCTTCGACGATCACCATTTCCTATAGCTTCCTGCTCGTTTCAGGATCGTTCGAGGATACTTTAAATCTTCATTTTCGAAATTCCTACGATAGGAATACGAGAAAATAATGAAAGCAATTTTTCGTCGTAGGTCTCTGTCGGCAGGACTTGTTGAGAAAAAGTATTTCTTGAGAAAAAGAAGACAAGCAAAAGTGAGTGTACGAAAATGCCTTATCAGCAGAGTACCCGTTACTTCGTGACGCGATCGCGAGAAGAGATTCGTGGCCGTGCTCGAAGCGACGTTTCGCGATACAGTTGTACGCGGAACGCAGCTCGTCCCACGAAGAAACGAGCGGAATATTAATCGTCCAGCCACACGCAGACAAAGATCGACTCCGCTTGACTCGAACAGAGGATTTCTCTTTTCTCGCTTCTCACTTGATTTAACCAGAACCACCATTTCTTTCTTGGATTCGATATCGCTGCTAACTTTTCTTTCCTCTCACCCCTTCATTCACAATAATTATAGATGGGTGTACTTTCGGTGACAAAAAAGGCTGGAAACGGTTCCGTGGGCTCCAAGGGCACGAGGCCGACCAACGACCCTGTTCTTCCGGCGACTCTCGTTTTGCTTTCAATCCGCGTCTGGCTATGCGCTCGCTTGCTCGCTCCCTCGCTCCCTCGCTCACGCGCATAATTGTTATATACGAAGTTCTTACGTCCACCGGCAATCACGTTCATTACTATTCCTGTTTTTAGCCCGAACCGTGGGGTCAGCATTGTTCCCTGGCTGTGGCTGTGGCTGTGGCTGTGGCTCTGGCTGTGGCTCTGGCTGTGGCTGGTAATAGTAGTCGGTCTCTTATGTAGGTGTAAGGATCGTCATGGACGAAGAAGAAGAAGAAGAAGAGAGGTCGCGATGACGATCTAGACAGGACACGGAATGTCAGGGAGCTAGGGTGCCTTCTTCTTCTTCTTCTTCTACTTCTTCTGCTTCTTCTTCTTCTTCTTCTTCTCTCTTAAAGGATTGAATGTTACACGTTTGGTTTTAAAGGAAGATTTTACAGCCCACCATTGCATTGGCTGTAAAACGAAGTTTATATCGGAGTTCAAACTGTAAATCAACGTTTCTACGTTTCTACTCCTTTTTACCAAATGCTCGATTATCCCCCCCTCCCCCCTCTATTTCTCTTGGTTACGATACTAAAAAACTGATTTATTAAACGTCCTTCGCGAACTTCGAGGACGTATAGTTTGTTTTTTTCTTAACACGTAGAGACAAGCGTGGATATTGGAAATTTTTGATGCAGTATTAGCGATAGACTGGTAATAAATTGCTTTGTATATAATTCCGATTCGATTCATTTGCAAACTGATATTCGTTAAAAGAGTGGCAGCTCTTGAAAGCCCTGATCAATCTTCATCTTTCAAAATGTACATTATATTGTAAAATATAAGGGTTTCTTTCGAGAAGCGAGGGAGGCATCAAACTGGACACTTTTCCTCTCCCGATTCCTCTGAATTGGGAGAAAAGTTAAATTCCCAATCTTATTTACGATCAGTTGAGTATTTTTTCCCATAACACCGACGTACAAACCTACCGAAACAAGTCTAAATGCAATTAAAAGAAAAATGCTGAAAAAAAAGCGAGGCGAATATTTAGAAGAGATAAAATGTTAAAAGCGTATCGTTACAAGATGAAGGAACGGAGAAAGGACGAAGAAGGAACGAAGGAAATTCCTCAATATTCGGCACTATGTGATTATCATATCATAATAACGGCACCGCGGCTATTATGCTTTTAATGTAGTGCTACACTTTGCTTCGATGGAGAAAGTTAAGGACCGGCGCGGTCGAACGACGCGGACGGATAGTAGAAAAATTAAGGTACACTTTACGGCCTACCGAACGTATTAAGATCCTGCTCGAACGGCTACCGTCCTAAGAAATATCGCGATGCTTTATAAAAAGGAAATGATTTCGTATCATTTGATGAAAAGAATAATGGGAAATGATAATACTAATTGGCGCGGTACTAATCTACTCGCGGTAGATGGGTGGATGGAAGAAAATAAAAAAATAACAGTTTGATTAAGCAAATCGAAGCGACAAAGAGCCTAAAATTCTATTCATTAGTAGCTAATTGTATATCCGTAAGGACAACAGGAAAGCGTGGTTTTGCTTTAAATGCAAAATGGAAATAAGATCCCCTCTAAAAAAAGAAGAAACAAAAGCGTGTACTGATTTGCGAGGTTGCGAGGGAGGTAAAGGCGGTATAAAAAAGAGTGTCAGCAAGCAAAAAAACGGTTAAAAAGGAGAGCATAGAGAATACCCTGATTAATAAAGGCTCCATTTTGAAGGTCATCCAACGATGGACCGTGAGGAAAACTTTTGTCCAGGTATGAATTAGAGCGTCGCGAGACAAAAAGTTCTCTTGGGTAAATGTGCAATCCTGTACAATCCTGTACAATCCTGTACAATCCTGGGTAAAGGTACAATGCCGCTTGTAAGCATTGTGAGACGTGAATTCGTATGATAAAAAGAAATAAAGAAAAAGAATTCGCTTGGTACGGCTACTTACAAAACGGACTAATTCCTTGAGAGCGTGTATCAAATATCCTTTACTGGACTCGAAAATTGTCTACCTTCCAAAATGATTTCGCTTTCTTTAATTCGCGTGTTTCCCAGACAACGCGCAACGCAACGTTTAGTCTGGATCGGTTAACTGTTAACGGGTTGTCGTTAAGTTAAAAAGTCCACGACAATACGTACACGGTGATAAAACAACGTTTCGTTGTAGACGAGAAGGTGAGAGGAGAGAATGTATCGATGCTCCTTTTTAGAAGCGTTCGAGCGTCCTTCTTCTTCGTTTTTACGCGTGTCAACTGGTGGTAACGCTCGATGATAGTAGAAACAGTGGATACTTTATAGCCGACATCATCGTCACTTGGGTCAGATACTCGCATGCTCTCGGATATTTACGAGTCCGTTTTATGACATAAAACGACGCTAAAATTCATTACTTTGCACGTAATTAGGAGTAAGATTTATGTACCGGAGAGTTAACCAATTCGTTAGCCACCACAAATTCGCACGCTTAACTTTCAGTTAACTGTATTTACAGACGCGATTAACATCCCCTTTCTTTGAGGATTAACTTTTGAGAGTTACAACGTCGAACCCGAGTGTTACACTGACGTCCATATCTAAGTATAGTTACAAACTTATAGTTTCTCAAATAAGATAAAAAAGATTGAGAGATGTTGAGTAATTGCGATGGCTACACGTAATATTCCTAAATACCAGTTAATGCGTAGATAAATAAATAAATGAACGTAGTAAGAGTAATTTATAGATTAGATTAATTACCTCGGTTTAATCATACGTATCGAAATTGATTCGCGGGCTCGTTTTCATCGACGAGTTTCCCTTTCTTTCAGGACCAGTATCAGAAACCTTTACTTTCAACCGATCGTTTGCTCGATAATGAAATTTATCGCGATTGTTCTTCACGATTATCCCTCGAATTATTTTTTAACGATATCCGTCTATCTATTATATGTACAATATATGCGGTTGCGCTTTCATCCAGCTAATACAAACAGAACATTCAGTACTTGACCTTCGATTATCATTCCGTCCTTTCTAATGTCCCCACCTTAGATCAAGTCCGCTCTAAATAAACCATCTAACCGCATATTACCGCGGTTTAGAAAGTGGCGCCATGGAAAAGCGATATTTTTCGATCGGTTTATTTGCTTTCCTTCGCATTTCTACGGATATCGCTTTCATACTGCTTATCAATATCTTATAAATGGATAGACAATTAGAAAGTTTTCAAATCTAACGATTGTATTCCGAGTAATTGGAACTATAACGACGCGCCGGACTATACGTAGATTTTTTCACTGGGCGCCAGAGTGGAAACGAACGTGGGTAGTAAGACGCGTGTAGCAGAATGATGATACTTGGAAAATTAAACGTACCGAAACGTCGACGAGAAGATTAGAATTATTATGAAAAAGATGAAAAATCGTTTGATCGGGAAGAGGTTAAAAAGAAAAATGATTTTACACGCGCCACTCTGTAGAAGGTATATAAACGGATAAAAAACAATTTGATCAGCGAAGAACAGAAGAGAAACATCAAATTCAGCCAGTACGGTGCGGTGCGGTGCGGTGCGGTGCGGTGCGGTGCGGTGCGGTGCGGTGCGGCGCGGTGCGGTGCAATGCGGTGGATGAAAAATAAAGAAAGAGAAAAGTGCACAGTAAGGGGAATTAAACGCGTCCGTGACGATCAGACAGGAGAGGAGGTAGATACGTCGTCGATATCGACGAAGGAGACGATGCGTATAAAAGAAGAAAGACAAGAATATATAAGTAAAGAAATAAAGAAAGAAATGGTTGAAATTCTTTGAAGGATCGCGGTACCTACGCCAAGACATTCCATCGTAATCTATTCGTCCACTTTAAATCTCGATATTTTGGACGATACGCAGCTACGGTGGCTCGTCGATCAATTTAAAACGAAACGACCGGCCTCGAACACCAACAGAGGAGAGGAGGATATACCTCTTCTGTCTCGGGACCAAAGTCTCTCGCTCGTGAACCGACTTTCAAGCATGCGAAGCGAGAGGAACAGCCGCACCAAGCCTACGGCTAGCATGACGGCAACCAGAATGCTTCGTTCCACACTCTTTCTCTTCCTTCTCCTTCTTCTTCTTCTTCTTCTTCTTCTTCTTCTTCTTCTTCTTCTTCTACCTCTTCTTCTTCGAGAATATCGAGTCTCGAAGAAGCAAGTCTTAAAGCGTGTAGACCTCGGGTCTCAAGCTGAGAGGAGGCTGAATTCCACACTCTATAGCTTTTATATTGCCTTTGACTATGCGAGCCGTTGGCTACGAGCGACACGCGAGTTCGTGCAACTTGCTTCTCCTCTTCTTCTTCTTCTTCTTCTTCTTCTTCTTCTTCTTCTTCTTCTTTCGCCATCTTGTAATCTGCTTATATGTATATGTATATATATTTTGCCAGTGTGATTTCCTTACTCCGCACCCGCGGACAGGCAACATTTAATTATGCATCTCACTGATGCTGACAGCCTGAATTTCGTGTTCATGAAAGCAACGCGGCAACTCTCTTCGATGATTATAAAAAACTCTTCGTGAATCCTATGTACTTTTTCCCATCCTCACCGGGATAATGTATTTTCTTTTTCTTTATTTTCTCGACACCCTTTGCTACCCGCTTTAACCTCTTCATTTTTAATGATGTTTTTTCAACTTTTTATTTTTATTCGTGTATGAGATACAATGTGGTATTGGATAATTGCAGGAGGTGATTAAAGTGTAGTTAGACCTCCCGTGTAACGACGGGAATACTTTCCTGCCTTTGGCAAAACTTTTTGGATTGCGTAAATGTGACACGATATCAATAAAAAAAGAATTAATCTAGTAGATATTTGAATATAAACAACATCTCGATGTTAGTAGTTTCGCGTGCGATATCTGGTCGGTATCGAGGTTCGATCAAAATTTATTCGTGCTTCGTAAATCGCTCGATCGAGGTCGAACGAGGTCAGCCGCGTGTGCTCGTCCACGATTCTTTGCCTTCGATCGTCAGCCTTTTTGTTTCGACTTAACTCGCGTGATTTGTAATGAGCAAAGCGCTCGCGGTTAAGAGGACCGCTTTAAATCTGTTATGAATGAAAGGGAATCGTTACATACTCGTACATGTATGTAGAATGTAGAGAGAAATCCGCGTCACGAGGATTCGTATTATTCCACCTACGATTCGAAGGCGCGGTTTTCAATGGACCTTAGATCGTTCGATTTTTCATTTTTCATTTTTTCACGTTCGATAGAATCGAATTCCATGTTCCTCGAGTTCCACGCTGTCCTTGACTAGGCAAACTGTTGGCTATGAGCCACCTATGAGTCCGTACAAGTATGCGAACCCCTTTTCAAATATAAGAAACATTCGACCGCCCTTGGTAAGAAAATGATGAAATATTTTCAGAAAGCCAGTGGAATTTTAACTTGCTTTGCTTCTCGTACTAACGGTAAGTGCGTGAAAAATTATAGCCACCGTTACAGAAAACACCCTATATATGTACATACATTCGAGATAAAAAAATACCCTAAATTTTTCTCAGCAATAGCAAAGAGTAGAAAAGAGAGAAGAGACAAAGGGTAAGAAAGGGAAGGCGTAAGACGCGTCGAAGAGAGGCAAGAGGAGGCAGAGGACAAGGATGTAAATCATAATATGTAAATCCGTGTGATTTCGTTTGACTCCGGCTGGCTCGGATGACCGGCGCTTCGAACTGATGGCCACTTGGCGAGAAACTCGAAAAGGCATTCCAAGACCAAGCGCGCCTCTTTCGGCTCCTCTTCACATAGGTAGACGGTTCGCCTTCTACTTCCAGCACGCGTCCCTCTTCTTCCACCTTTTCTTTTCTCTTCTGCCGCTCAGTTGTCGTAGAGGCGATGGTTCCTGTGTAAACTGTAAAACGTCGAAAAATGCGTCGAGGAAACGGTGAAGCGTCGTAAATAATCCTCTTCTTTTCCTTCTTCTTCTTCTTCTTCTTCTTCTTCGTTTCTCCTCTTCGGCTTTTCGTGGTTGCTTTTCAAATTTCGCGTTACAATTTATATAATAATTATTGGCTTTTCGTGACGTTTTATCGATCGGGCTTAAGCTTCTCGTGAAGGCTGGACAGCAGGTCCGAGGAGCATTATAAATAATTTCCTGGAACCGATTACCTGAGAAGATAGCAAGGATGTTCGCGCGTTCCTCTGATGTTGCCAGCTCCGACAAGAAGATGCGTTTAGGTTTAGAGAAAATCATTTAACATTCAGATTGGTAAACGATGCTTGGCTGAATTAAAGCATCCTCTCTCTGGGTTCCGATTACATACCTCTGAAAATGGTGGCGCGGCGGTCTGCTATAAAGTCATCGAACGGATAGTTATTGTTAGTCATTTGATCCAATAATCATAGAGAATCTAATCTCATCGATTTTGTGATCCTTTCAATTCGATTCTCTTCCTCTTGCCACGATTCATTTGACCATCCACCGCTTGTTCAGAGTTTAGACACCATTGGTGAACACTAATTGAGCCGTAGAGATAACTTTTTTTTCCCTTAGTTTCGCCTCTGTTCCGATCCCAAACAAGATTACGATCAGATAGTTCCGTCGAAGCCGATCGATTATGAGAAACTTCTTCCAGTTTGCCAATTCTAGATAATTCTTTGAACGCTGCATGGATCTTTTGAAATACGCGACAGAACGTAAAAGGAAACGGGAAATTTCCTTGATATTAATGCGACCTGTGATTAACACCGATATCGCTGCCATGTTGTCGTAACCGATAGGATTTTTCCAATTATTCGATCAAACGTCTAAACGGTGTTTATGGAACGGCTAATGATAGACTAGTATGTACAACCTCGTATCTTTCTTCGCTAATGATATTTAGCAAGTTCGTTGCCCCAACATCTTGGCCCGCGATAATCGCGTGATCGAACATTTAGGATTACAGTTTCTCCATCTATTATTAGTAACGTTATGTCTAATATCTTTTGAAAATGAAACGCCTTCGTTATCCCGTATTTCATGGCAGGATATAGAATCGTGAAAGTGGCCTGGTTTATCCTCTGGCACGACAAACTCAATATCCTTGGGGCCAGTCTAACGCCCAGCAAGAAGCAAGAAGTAAGAAGCGAGAATAATCAAGTATAGAACATGAAAACGCGTCTATTCTCCGCGGGATCGCATTCTAAAGATAGACAGGTATAAACCGAAGGAAATTCCGGAATTATTGTACGCGCGTTGGTTGACGCATTGGTAATCGCGGCTAGAGAGGCTTGTTCGCGAACAATTGCGCAACCGACACTCCGACAACTGGTTATCGTGCACAACCATCGAACCGAATTATCCATTGGATATCGCGGAATGTCAATTAACCTTTTAGAATAATTTATGCCTGTTAATATGCGTGTATCGGTACAATTGTAGGCGGACATTTAATTCTCTACTTATCTTTGTTACCGTTCGAGATGCAAGTATCGAGATGAGAAAAAGTTGATAAATAAATCATAGACTAACGAAGAGAAGTTGAGTCGCGAAAGATTTTCTATTTAACTAGGAAACGGTAGGAAACGGTAGGAAACGGTAGGAAACGAGAGAATTATTCGTAAAGGACTGTGGGTCTAAATTGGCAAAAGGTGATACAGGGGCGAGAGACACGTGCCCCGGTCGCGTCGCGCCGCGCCGTAGCCACAAATACAAGGCTGGCTACCCACGTTACTGGAGACGGCAGGAAATCGAGGAATGTGCATGTCGGTGCATTATCGCGCAGCCCACAGCCTCCGGCCGAATGCGAGAAACCTACCGAGCCGATACGTATGTACGTGTTGTACGTATTACAAGGGCGTAGCCGTAAAACGCTCTCGCCTCGAACAATCGTCTCGCCACGAGACTTATTAGATGACGAGAACAATGCAACCGCCTCTCATTCGCGTCTCCAATCTCCAACTCTTCGCACTCGGCTCGTGAAAATTTTCAATCAGATTTCTAAACTTTCTTCGCTAGAGATATTCTCCTTGAAAAGGATCGATGAAACATCGAAAACAAACACAAGATTTGAAAAAAGAAAAAATAAGAAAAATGATGGATCGAAGAGACCCGTTATCCGTCTACACAGAAGAGAAAGAGCTCCAAAAAGAAATGCTCGCTTACGAAAAAGTGACAGCTCGCATACCAGACATTTTTCCGATAACTACATACTACCCTTTCCTCTCCAGGGAGAGGAACGTGTTCTACGCGCCTGCACCACTCATATACGCATACGTATGTACCTACACTCGTTGACTGTCCTGCAAGAGTTGTTCGACCGGCGCGTTCTTTTTATTCTCAATCATCTTTCCCCTTCCTTTCTCTTCTTTAACTGTCTCTCCCTCGCTTGGCGACCGCCACCACCGCGGCGACAGAAACAGCACGACGCCAGAAAGAAAGGCGAATGATAAAGGGACAGGTGAGAGAGAGAGAGAGAGAGAGAGAGAGCGCGCAAGGGTTGAAAAGAAATGCTTGATGAGAAAAAGAGCCAGGATTTCGACTCTCTTCGCTAGAGAAAATGGCGATATAAGGTACATATATTCCTTGTTAGCAACGATTTCGAGTGGTTAGAATGTTATTCGAAGCATTCGCTGAAAGAAATCCCAAGTTGGCAATCGACGTTCCGAGTATCTCAATCGATGACCAATATTTCCTCGAGGTTTGCTTTCAACCGACAGTTCAACACTCGCAGTCTCGCCAGCTGGATCGATTTATTTTAATTGTCAAAGGTGAGCACAGCATCGTTCCAGAGGCTCGAGGTATTCGAGATACATACTACCTCTTAATCCGCGGCGAATGGCAACCCGGCTTATTTCATCGACTTAATTTCCTGATTTCGTCGTCACCGTCGTCGGCGTCGTGGACGGCTAAAGAATAAATCGCGATAAATTGCGAGCATCGTGATCAGCCTTTGACCGGGTGGGCTCGACCAACTTCCAAGAGAAAGTTCCGTCAATTACCTACATCGGGAGACACGTGGCTTACGCTGCTATGCTGACTCTACATTATTTCTCGTAATAGCCGCTAGAGGGATATTTAGAGTAGCAATTTTCTCGCAAGCACTCAACATTTTCAGATACAAATAACTGGAAATTGGATTATCAGTCGATACTTTCTATCGTTCAAACGATCATGACAAAAAATAATATTTCACCGTTATTATAGGTACATAAATACCTATATACATAGGTATAGAGTAAAAAATAAAAGTTTCACGGAGGTCCTGACAATTCGGAATTTCACGTATCGACGAGAATGTTTGCGTTAAAGGATGGGCCCCGGTGTCGGTGCCGCATGGCCATAAGACGGCACGTAAAATCGGTGGCGTAACCGGTAGCATCGGCGGTCCTCTTTCAATTAATAACGTGATCATAGGTTGTTAGAGGTTCCTTCGCCAGACAATCCCCACCTCGTCATCCCTTTATCCCTTTTTCTCTCGTTATTCTACTTCCACGCACGTCACACCAGTTACCTTGCACCACCTTTCTTCGCCCGTTCTCATCGCCGCGCCGCACCGTTCACCAGCCTTCCTTCCCTTCCACCCAGGATATCATCCTTTTTCTTCCCTTCTTCAGTCCTCTTCGAAACATCTTACTTTTCTTATCTAGAAAATTAAAAAAAAAAAAAAAAAAATATTTATTTTCATTTGTCTCCCGGATTGAAGATACATACAGATTATTTAAAAAAAGTACTAGGACCGAATGGTCAGAGATTATGAAAGCAAGAGAAATCTCTTTCCCTCTCTTTCGATCCTTGTGACGCGCATTTATCGTTCTCAGGCGAACGGTATTCATTACTCTTCGTTTGAGCGGTATTGTAATATAATTTTAAACGAATTCTGCGAACACGTGAAATAAAAATAAGAGTTGGTCGAAGAGATTTCGAAAAGGACGATCCATCACGTGGTTCAGACGGATCTTGCACAAAGAACGTCTACCCTAACCGACGTTTCCCTCTTCCATTCGACAGAGAGACGTAAGTAAGTACATAACCGCGTATAAAGAAAAAGAGAGAATGAACATTGCTAAATTAGGATTAGCCATGTACCTTGGATATTTTTCAAAGAATTATTGTATTATCAGGACAATATAAAATTCTTCTGTACATAGAACACCTTGACATTAATTTGACTAATTCGTTGGTGAAAAAGCATTTAGTAAATTAGAAATGAAAAATTATCGATAATGTTCCTTGTACTTCCTGCCTGGTGTGTAACCCAAGCCATATAAGATCCTTGTAACGGTACAAAATATTATAAAAAAATCTTCGTTTTACCAATTTACATGGCGGACGACTATCGTATGGTGACGAGGATCGCAACGATAACTGTGCCGCATTCGAAGCAAGAAAATTGAAAACGTCGTCGTTGCTTAACGAACCTAGCGGTACATTCGTAACGCTTAAACAGTTAAAAGAGATTCTTCGATAAGTGAATTATTTTTTAGCAAATCTTTTAGCAGTATTTTATCATTGAAAGCTTTTAGAGATTGGAAATTTTGGAAATAGCCTATCAGAAAAAAGGATCATAAAAATAATGGAAAACGGCTAAACAGTTTTCCCGATAACAAACAGATCGTTTACAACACGGCAATCGGGTTCGATCGATCGTAAAAATGTCAGTGTCGATTTGCCTCATGTTTTTCCCCCCATCGAAAGTCTGTCGCTTAGGTACGATGCACCTTGTCCGTGGCGTACGCATATGGGATCCTGTGACGAGCCGTTGGTTTTATCTTTTTCTTTCTTTCTTTTTTTTCTTTTTATTTTTACTCTCGATTCGAGGATGCAATTAAAGGAAAAAGAAAAGAAAGGACACCCGTGTACCGAGCAGCAACGAAGAAACCATCCAAGTTTCTACTGCGGTCACTGCCACTCTCCTTCTCTTTCTTTCTTCTCTGCTAACCCGCTTTGTTTTTCTACCCTGTCGCGGCAACCCTACGAGAGGGTCTCGTAACCGTGATGGACTTTCGCCCGGTACCCTGAAGACGCCCAAAGGATATTGAATTTATACCGGGAGACACGAGCTCATGCGAGATGCCTACAAGAGACGACCGCAGCTTGCGGGTTAAGTGTCCGTTACAGGAGGAATATGTCACAGCGCTTCGTTTTTTATAGCCTTACATTTTTCTTTTGCCAAGATATTTGGGAAATTAATAATTTACCAAAAAATGAATAAAAGAATCCAACTCCCAGGCGATTGTTTCAAAGGAATACGACAGAGAGAAATAAACTAACCAATAGGTGTGGAGTTATTCGTGTTTCGCGACTGGGGTTCCTCCGCACGAAGCCCATGAAATCCATGGTGGTCAGGGTACATGGTTGCGGCTACTTGACTTTCCTAATTTACCGTGTTTACTATGTTGGCCCTGGCCAAGCGTAAATTAATATGTTTATCAGGAGGGCCGAGTGTCGGCGAAAAATTTAACATCACCATTCACGAGTTAATCGTAGAGTAACTCGATATATCTTGAATCTTATACATACAAGTATTATAGGTACCAGTAGAATTCCTTTCACGAGTCGCCTCCTGGCTCTCTGTTCGCAGCATACGAAAATCTCGCGTATGCTTAACCAACATATCACTCGTAATAAAGATACATACTTACAAGGGGAACACGTGTGTAACTGGTTGCCGGACGATTGCATAAGAGAGAAGCGGACCAGCGATCTGGAGCCGTCCGTGCATAAAGGATGCTCATTAATACGCGTTACGTTGTTGCTCGTCGATGATCCTTCGGTACAGGCTCTTTCAAAAATAACTTTCGGCTATTACCGAAACTTTCTTAACAATTGAGAATATCTACGCGAAGAAACGGCGAATAATTCGCGACGATTATTTATGAAACGTCACTCGTTAATTTATGTTTAGCACCGACGGAATAGAGAGAGAGAAAGAGAGAGAGAGAGAGAGAGAGAGAGAGAGAGAATTCCTGCATGCTTTTTTTTCACCATATTTCATATGGCAGGCCATAGCTCCCCCCTTTACAAGAGTACGTTTGCATCCTGCGCGACAGAAAGTTATAAATGATCGAAAGACAACTTAACTCGAACGTAAGCGCAAGTATTCATCGGCAAGGCTGCTTTGACGTGGACATATCTACGGTGAAGTCGAGCCCGTCCTCGGACGGGGACGTTGTGTCATGGGGGCACGAGAAAACAAAGCTATTAGTCGTAAGAACCGTAGATATATATCTTATTGTCTCCAGCCGCTAGACGGAATTACAGCCTGCCCTTTATAAATGTATACCTTCGTCCCGTACCCTATGGGAATATCAATTCTTTAGAAATATTTCATCGACCACGATATACCTTCAAGCACTTCATCTAGAAATTTGGATAAAAAATTGTTTAATGTAAAACGTTAACCGGCCAGCGTCTCCCTTTATTTCAGTAAAAGCGGTTACGACCGCAAAATTTGTCTGCTCGAAACCTTACCTGCCACAAAAAACCCTCGTAACAGCTCGTGACACAAGATTCCGACTCTGGTTTGGCGAAAAAAATCGGAAAAAACTAAAGTAGAAGATACAACGCAAACGATCAAGCCTAATGCATCCTCCATTTACTAAATATCTCTATCTCGTCAGACACCGATACAAACACTTGAAGAGAAAAAAAGAAAAACTGTCCACCATAGGTAGAAGGAATTATTAGTAGATATATATCTTATTGTCCCCGGTGGGTATAGAGAATTCCGTGGGTTTAAACTTCTCGTCGTTGGTCGTTGGTCGTTGGTCGTTGGTCGTTGCTCGTTGATCGTGGTCTATGGGGGCCCCCACGAAGATACGTTATTAATCGGCTGATGTCAGTGGTTCGACCCCTCATAGAGAACCCATAGGACCCCGTTCGGTAAAAGAGACGAGCCGAAGAGAGAGGGTAAGAAAGCTGAACAGGGATAATGGCAGAGCCCTGTGTGAACAAGCAAGAGGCACGAACCTAAGAAAAGACAGAAGCACGACTTGAAAAGAGAAAGAAAGAAGAAAAAGATGGTGGAGGAGAGGGCGTAGGGTAAAGGGAGAAACAGAAGAATGGGACTCACTTCGTGCATGACCCAAAGAAACCCCCGCTGAGCGACTCGATCCGATCCGCTGATCCCCGACCGCGCTGACGCAGATACCATCTTTCCTTGCACTCCGAATGCTCTCCGGGCGTTTCTTTACCGCCCATATACCTCGCTTCCCCTCTTCGACGAACAGCCAGAGGACCGGCAACGGCCACGGAAGAAGAAGAAGAAGAAGAAGAAGAAGAAGAAGAAGAAGAAGAAGAAGAAGAAGAAGAAGAAGAAGAAGAAGAAGAAGAAGAAGAAGAAGAAGAGGAGGGAATATTCTCTACACACCGAGACAGCTATATGACCGCACTGATTTGTCTGCTTATTGTTGCCGTTGCCCCGTCTGCTTGTTCGACCAACAGGATCGTGACGACGCTGACGCGACCGAGCATTCTTCCCGCGAAATTCGCGAATCTCCCTGCCTTCTTTTACTAGGCTTTGGTAACCCCCTCAAACGATAGACACATACACCCCACAAAGATCTTGATTTCATATTATGAAGCACCCTGTAGATAGAGTTCAAACCGTGTCCAACTGTTTTTGAGCCATTCAAAAGAAAGACTAACATGAAAGGCTGTAACATGTTTAAACGACGCGACGGTCTTTATGAGAAATCGGTAGCGAATCGATGTTAAACATAGGCCAAGAGAGAAACGGCATTGCAAAATAATTAAAAAGTCAAATTTATTCGTACGTTTCAAGCAGGGAATCGTGGAACGAGTTTGACGGAACATCGGTCTGACCATTGTTTCGTCATTCCTTCATGGTTACGTTTCGTGGCACGCCTAAACGTTCCCGGCCAATAATCGATGGCACGTACTTTATCAACGACGGCCAAAGTCCGGCTAATTACTAGGAAGATCGATGCGTTTGACCGGAGATTATGTAAGCTTAAAAATCACCTACGTGCTTCCATATTTAGTTTTCTCCAGCGTCTTCTCTGCATTCGGCGGATTACACGTTCTTTTTATTTTTATTTTTATTTTATTTTTATTTTTATTGTCAAAAGTATATGAAATCAACATTTTTCTCTCGTTTATGCATTTATGCATTTATGCATTTGTGTGTAGAGAATGAAAATCTTTGACTTTGAAAAAGATTATTATGTATTCCAGTTGAGGAAAGTTGATTATTTTTCGAAAAAAAATCTCGGAGAATTTTTTATGCCGTCCATGATACAATGCCGTCATTGTAGCATGAATACAAAAGTCGTTCATCTTGTTTCGATGAATTTTGTCCACGATCATGGGTGACAGTTGACCGATCGAAAAAAGATGTTACACCTAGCATCATGTTTTTCCAATAGTTTCATCGTTCTTTCGACCGTTTCGATACTCGATACACACTGGCTTCTGGTAGTCGCATAAACCTTGGCCGTTGACGTGACTGAGAATTTAATGAAATGAGACACACGAGTACACACGAGTCGAATCGAAAAAACTAACTTTCTCACGATTCTTCGCATGCATACCGTGTGCCAGGGTACAACAACGAACCGTAGATTTATATTGATTGCACATAATTATATCCTGGCGACTGACAAAACTCCGTCTCGTATCCGGAGAAACTTATTTCAACTTATCAGCAATTGAAAAATTTGGAAATTTACACATACGTTACATGTACATACATAATTGAATCGTTTGGAAATGAAGGTACATATATTCGGTACGATAACGAATAAATGTAACGAAGAAGGAACAATTTTGAATTACAGGTTCGCGTGACGGTGCTGGACAAGAATGACGTAGCACCAACGTGGGGAAGCGGCCCCTGGAAATTCAAAATTTCTGAGGAGGCACCACCTAACACCGTTGTCACGGTTCTCAAAGCATTCGATCCGGATACGATCGGTACGTTAACTTACACCCTGCTACCAAATCGTCGTGCTGCCAATAATTTGGACAGCCAAGAGCCGAGCAACGAAACCGAGTGCCAATTCAAGCTTCATCCGACCACGGGACAACTGACGCTTGCAGAGGCACTCGACAGAGAGAGTAGAGAAAAATATGTCCTGAAAGTTCGAGCCGATGATGGATTGCAACACACCGACATCGCGTTAACCATTCAGGTAAGATCTCTTTTCCATATATCATCCTCTTGACTTGCTGTAATTTTTTATCCGACCATCTGTACTTTTAATTAGAAACCCTTCCAAGGGTTGTCCCTCTACCAATTTCTTTTCCCTATTTTAATTAAACTGAATTCTAAGTAACCTAAAGTATTGTAATACGGTAATGGAAATTTGGAAATTTGGAAATTTCGAAATTTCCAACCTATTGTTAGAAACTCGGATTAATCTGACAATGGAGAAAGGTAGCAAGATGGAATCACGCGGTTTTCCTTCGTTCCGCCTTATAATTCATTACGCTGCTGGCCAACCGAAACGATTCGCGGCGATAAAAAACGTGAAGAAGGGAGGCCGGTCGTTTAACGAAGGTGGAAGGAAGGCAGAGTAGCAAAACAGAAGAAGGAGAAAGAGAAGGAGGAAGGCAAGACCAGATCAGAGCAGGGCCAAGATCCGTCGGAGACAATCGCAAAAATTATCCTTATGACGTGTAATGGCTGGAATTCTTTTAAGGTTCTCGTTGGCCGCCGTCCGCTATTCTATCCGGGTCTCTTAAAGGCAAAAGGAATGCCAGTCCCGATCATAGCTCGCCTCTTTGGGGCTCCGTGAAAGAGGCCCGCTGCCGACAGTTGCGGAATCTGCCCCTTCTCGCCCCTTATATCCTCTCTTCTTCTCCTCGCCACCATCGATCGACCTTAGAAGAGTTTCTCTTCTCCGACCTCCCCATCTTAAGAATCTCTTCCACCATTTTGTCCTTTTCTTTCCTCCGTCGCACTGTCCAACAACCAATTTGTGTTCTCATATCTGTTCTCTATTTCTTATATCTATTTATAATATTTTCATTAATTAGGATTAATGAGGCCATTTCGCATTTAATTAGTAAATTAGAGATTTGGAAATTAGTCAATTTCAAAGTAACAAATTTCTTTCAATGCAAAGTTATCCAAAGGTATAAAAAATAAAATTGAAATTTATTCGACAATGTTATCCTCGATTCTTTCTTACTCCTCTTCTGATTTTGTATTTCTCTCTCTCTCTCTCTCTCTCTCTGTCTCTGTACAATTTCAGTGTTCTTTTTCTACCTTCTTCTTCTTCTTCTTCTTCTTCTTCTTCTTCTACCACTACATGGTCAGAATGGTCCAGAGTCCGCTTTCGGGTTCTCTCCTCGTCATCCAGCGCGTCGTCTCGGGGCAACCGTCACTTTTTGCAAACGTCTCCGAACCCTCCTTAATCAAACCGTGCCCACCTCCGCTTTATTCTTTTATACCGCCACCGCGTGTCGATCCCTCTCGACGCTGAAAACCTATTCATTCCAACTTCCGAGACCTTCGGCCGTGGCTGCTACGCCGATAGATTCGCCACGAAGTGGCTGCCTGCCTGCCACTTTTTTCCTACACCACCTAGCCACGTACTCGTTTCACGCGTGCGAAAAAACATTCGACCACCAAAACTTTCCTTCTGACCACCACCACCTTTCTGACCATTCTTTCGATGGAACTGCAAACTTTCCCCTCTGCTTAAAAAACAAATTCCAAATTACCCGTCGATAATAATTGTCAGTCCAATAACATGGACGCGATGCGACGCGATGCGACGCGACGGACGAATAACAGAAGAATGTGTGCTCGATTGTCTCGGTTTCTTGATGGACCAATACGTGTTTATTCAGCAGCGACGTCGAGTACAATCGAAAGAGTAACAGGAAGCGTTAGCTCCGATTCTGAATTGTTTATCTTAACCCGTTACCTTTCTTCTTGATCAAGCATAACAACGAACCAAAGAGATGAATGAAAAGAGACTGATCAAGAATAACAATAATTATTCTTAACTGAAGGTACCTTTATCAGCGAATTCCAGTGTTCCCTAGAAATAACACCGTTTTAATGTTCTTCTAAATACACCGATCAAGAACTCGAGGAACATCCACAAACGTTTCAACTTGCATAAACATATCGTTCTATTTCAGTTACGAGCGCAAGATAAATTTTCAAAAATAGACCAAAGGATCTTTGTTGAATTTTACAGGTGACTGACACCAATGACAATGCTCCAACGTTTCAAAGCACCGCATACTCGTTTGACGTGCCGGAAAACATGCCAAGAGGAAGTAGAATCGGACAGGTGGTCGCGACAGACGCAGACGCTGATGGACCCAACAGTCAACTGAGCTACACCTTGATATCTGACTGGGCCAACGATGTTTTTTCCTTGAATCCTAGCACCGGTGTATTCACACTGACGGCCAGTCTCGATTACGAACAGGTACGTATTCCTCCTATTGCTACAGATTTGATAATGCACACTCGGTGTGGATACACACTCCAAGTCGAAACTTTTCGAGGACATTTGTATTCTAATACAAATGCGCGACAGCAATTACCTTTGTCAGAGACGAATAGAACAAGACACTGATACCGTGTTTAAAACATCAATACAACTTCCGTGTCAGGACGTAATTACGATGATGAAACGACACGACACGCTTTACCAATCACGCGTACGACCTGTCTCGCCGTTCAATCTTACTATCGTAAAAGCTAAAGTTTCTTCTAATTATTAGGTGGTCGCAGATGAAATTGCCGATTTATTCACAAAATTTTCAACGGCTATAATCTTGCTAAAAATAATAGGTAGTCGTTAATCGGAACGTGCTCCAGAAACTCGATGTCCTTGCAGGCGACAAATTGTTAATTCATAATTATACATTTTCAGATTCTCTAAATTTTCCATTAAATTAAACATTTCTACTGGAATTTCTTCATTTAGATTTTGATAGAGGATTTTTATCAAGCTTTAGGCTTTAAATTGATCTAACTAAACTGTTATTTTACGGTACTTTGGTGTCATCGAATCATGTCAGACTTTTAACATACAGCAACCTATAATCTGTAATCTATAATCTATAATCTCTAATCTCTAATCTATAATCTATAATAACAGATAAAATGATTCTGAATATAAAATATGCTCAGACGAACAACAAGCCTCTTCTTCATTTTCATTGAGCGGATTCGAACGATCGAATTTTTCTATCGCAGCAGCTTGATCGACAGCGGATAGAGAACCACCACCACGCGAGAGGTCCACATACGGTAAAACACGTTAGTTGCCCGAGGCTACGATTATAACCATGAAACACGCCTCTACATTCAAGCTCGAACGCGCCTATTATATTAGCTTTTGACTACGAAGCCAACACTAGAATTTAGGGTTTAACGCTAACAGTCCGACAGATCGATCAACAGACGTTTTTAATGACAGTCCGATGCTTCGTTTCGGAGACAAGCCATACTTATTTCCAGGATGAGTATGTCTGCTCCAGTAGTGTCAGTAATATATTTTTTCTTTTTCAAATCTTCCCAGACAATTCTGTCATACAAAGTGTCTGAAAAAAAGTTTCAAAATTTGAATGCATGTTAATTCTTACAACTGCTAATAGAAGTGGCAATAATATTTTTGAAACACCAAAATTATATGTCATCAAATTTTTTTGTAAAAAATGAAACTTATTAGTTCGAAGGAAAACCGAAAGTTTTATGTAAATTCTTGTTTTTTTCTTGGTTACGATTAGAAGCTTCCGCTAAACAATTTGCCTCTCACGTCAGTCAGATCTTCCCGACCCCAGTGAAATATAGTAATCTCTCCCTTCTCTATGTCCCGCCTGTTCCACTCTCTGTTTTTTCTATTGTTTCTCACCGAAACACGCCATTTTGCCCATCTAAATATTATACTAATACGATGCACCGCACCATAAGATAAGCAATGGCGTAGCGAAATTTTCGATTAAAGCTAATCTTTTTCTAAGCTTAATCAGCCGCTGTTCTATACCTGAGATCTTAACTTTTCAAAGTCGTTTCACGAAAGTCCATGTCATTCATTTAAGCGAAGAAGCAAAACGCTTATGTATGTATCTCGTTTCCTCAGGTACAGCATTACATCCTGGTGGTTCAAGCGACCGACGGTGGTATTCCGGCACTCTCTTCCACCGTTACGGTGTATTGTAACGTGGTGGATTTAAACGACAACGCGCCAATTTTCGAAGTTGGCCCACACGCGGCAGACATCGTGGAAAACACGACGATCGGCACACCGGTGTTATCTGTGACCGCTCAGGATCTCGATTCCGGAGATAACGGCAAAGTGATTTACGCGGTGGCCGGCGGTGACGAGAACGGTGATTTCGGTGTAGCGGCAAACGGCACCCTCTTTACCCGCAACTTGCTAGACAGAGAACAGAAGCCACTTTACAATTTGCTTCTTACCGCTACCGACAGTCCTCAACCACCGGCACGAGCTTTGTCTTCCACCGTTCAGGTACCTACATATGTTGTTCATTGTGTAAATGAAAACTTATGTTAGATAGACACATCGCTTTCGTTCTTTATCGAAGAGGCTCGATTAGGTAGGAGGTAATTACAATTTCAACTTGTCGTTTATGTAGGTTACCATAGTGCTACTAGACGTGAACGACATGTCGCCAGAGTTCATATCACCGACCAAGATATCGATAATAGAAAACGCGGCAAGTAATACGGTAGTGATGGCGATTAAGGCGGTGGACAGGGACGAAGGACGAAACGGATACGTCGAGTACTCCCTGGAGGACACTACGGTTCCCTTCACCGTGGGTCCCGTAGATGGACTGTTGCGCGTATCTGGCTCGTTGGATCGCGAATTAAGGTCAAACTACACGTTGGAAGTAACCGCGAGAGACCGTGGCGAACCATCGAGATCGTCCTTGACAACTGTCACTGTCACGGTCCTTGACGAGAACGACAACTCACCGGTTTTCGACCCCCGACAATATTCCGCCACCGTAGCCGAAAATGCCAGCATCGGAGCTAGCGTTCTTCAGGTACGTACGGGCTACGAAATCAACTTATTAATTACAATACAGATTCCAATTCTCGTCGACGTATTAATATTTTAATCACATCGCAGGTGTCTGCGATGGACCGAGACGAGGGTGCAAACGGTAGAGTGCGATACAGCATCGCGATGGGAGACGAGAATCGCGACTTTACGATATCAGAGGACGGTGGTGTCATCAGGGTAGCAAAGAATCTGAATTTCGAACGAAAGTCTAAATATCATTTGACCATTCGTGGCGAAGACTGTGCATCGGAAGTTGGAGAAACAGCCCGGGGTGATAATGCTCAAGTTACCATCACTGTACTCGATATAAACGACAACGCGCCTGTATTTTTGGATTCACCCTATTTGGCACACGTGATGGAGAATATGGTGCCCCCTGGAGGAGGATTCGTGATACAGGTAACTATTAGCCTATAGCGATCGAGAAATCCTACTACATAATCGTTGCAAAAAAATATTATAAATTGTGCAGGTGAAAGCTTATGATGCTGACACACCACCTTACAACGATCAAGTCAGGTACTTTCTCAAGGAAGGAGACACGGATTTGTTTCGAATCAACGCAAGCACTGGCGACATATTTCTCCTTCGACCACTCGACAGAGAATTGGTAGCAGAATACACCCTGACATTGGTGGCAATGGATACTGGTAAGTCTCATTACATTGGTAATTACATTCTTAACTAACTCATTCATTAGTTATTATAGAATACTTTCAACTTTCAATATATGTACCTATGTACATATTCTATTCTAGGGGGATATTCTAGCAATCTGAATGATATTGTTAACTACATCTCTCTCAAAGTTCAATTTCGTTTCATCGAATTCAATTTATGCAAAACGTAGCTATATGCAATAAAACTGTTAATTAGTACTGCTTAATTGTATGATTATAAGACAAGCTTGATTAAATTGAATACGTCCATGAAGATGGAATAGAAAATTGAAATGAAAGAAGGTAAATAATTTTGTAAAAAGATGAAGAAGAAGCAAAGAAATCGCGGGTACAGAGAGGCTATTCCCCCTTGCAGATTCTTTAGAAATGTACCTTAAGGGAGCGGCTAAATAGGTATATAGGTATGCTGGAATCTTGCACAAAGACTGGCATTGAAAGGGTAGTCACTATTCTTCGGCGAGGATATTTTTCCGGCCATCTTGGTAACCGGTCTTAGCTTCTATGTAAACTGGTTGCGAATTAGCACGGACAAAGGACTTAATTATATTGGCTTTCCAACAAAAAAATTACAAAAGAAATCGAAGGACGAACGTTAAAATAAAAGATGATAAAAGAAAGAAAAAAAAAATGATTTTACCACCTGAAAAATGTTCTCCAGTTTCTTTTGAAATAACAAAACATTTTCATGTGCTGTCTACTGAATCACAACTCTATACTTTTTCCTCTTCATCGATACCAGCATAGAAATTTTGACTCGGATGAGTTTACCACCATCGAGCGACGTATCAGCCCCGTAAATAGACTAAATAGACTAAATAGACTAAACAATAGACGATATATATACGCGATGGGTTTAAGTAATGAGCGGTAAATATACAAATTGGATATAAATTTGTGGGTTGTTCGATGAGATTCTTTAAGCGGTGGGCAGTTTCTCGTCGAAATCTTTTTTATCGTTGGTCCAACGAAGCCGGTAGTCTCCCATTCGAGGGTGCCCACCTTTTTTCCCCCTTTTCTTCATGCAAGCATCGGGGGTCCAATCGGTCCCCGCCGCGGTAGACAAGCCTGCAGAGTTATGACGCGCGATTATGATAATCGCTCTCCAAATGCCTTCCTCTGCCTCCATCCCCACCCTCAACACTTTTCCTCTTCCTCCTTCCTCTCTATACCGCCATTTCTCCTTTACTTTCTTACAACTCCCCTTACAATTCTACCATCTTTCTACCCTACCCTACCCCCCTACACCCTTCAACACGCTTTCGCTTCTTGCACGTTTCAGGCCCTGAAACGAGCATCTCTCCAAAGATCCTACTCTCGAACCCTGTCGCATTATACTCCTATCTTATTCATACGCCACCTATCCTGCACCACCATTCCGCTCCAATTTTGGAACGCGTGTCCTTGTTACGCCTTTACTGTCCTTTGGCTTGCGAATCAAGAAAAAACGATAGCAGCTTGCCGAGTAGGCAACAAAGATTGGCACGATAATGTGATTTTTAAATTAGCAATTTATTGTTAGACATTATCGGATTGGCATTCTACTAATTTGTCAATTCACAAATTATATTAATTTATTTATTTTCTACGTATTAATCACATTAAAAAACTACTTCTTAACAAGAATACGTGACGCAAGCCATCAGACTATTAAACAGACGAGTAAAGAGTAAAGAGTAAAGAGTAAAGAGTAAAGAGGTGTAACGCTACCAAGTGTAAGCCAGTATATCTCTGGCCGAATTGGCCACCAGGGAACACCGCCTATACCAGTGCACACCATTGTGCTTTGCAATTGTTGTTGTGCTCGTAACCCTGGTCATAAGAAAGAAAGAAAGAAAGAAAGAAAGAAAGAGAGAAACGGAGCGTGATTGAACGATATACGCTTATAGAGGCGCGTGGCCCTGGGCCACGGCAACGTGTACAATGTACCTGCTGCAATCAGAGAAATCAAGTCCCCGAAAAGAATAATGGGCTGTTTTAGGCGGCGCAATTAACTCGACGGTACCGACCGCCTGATACTTTGTAAAATCGTAATTTGTCTTCTTTTAAACTTACACGGCTGTGTATCAGTGAGATACACTAAAGAACAAAGCACACGAAAACATTTGCAATCTTTTATTTATTTCTTCTCGGTGAATACTGTAACCCTCTAAAGTCTTGAATAATTAGTAACTTGGAAATGTTTTTCTTTTTCTCAACCACTCTATACATATATGTATATTTGTGCAATGATAGAGATCGATCGATTGATGATTATCGAACCTGTTCCACAGGTTCTCCGCCATTGACTGGATCAGGCATAGTTAGAATCGTCGTGTTGGATGTGAACGATCATAGTCCAGAATTTAGTAGGCAAGAGTACAAGGCAACGGTGACCGAAAACTCCGGTTCCGGTACCTGGGTCGCTAAACCACATGCCACGGACAAAGACGAGGGTTTGAACGCGAAAATCACGTAAGTCTGATGATTCTACTTAATCTTTCTTTCTTTCTTTTTAGGATTACTAATAGATTTATATTATTATCTAATAATAATGATACAGGTACAGATTGTTGGGAGAAAATTCGGAACGTTTCACCGCAGACCCTGAGACTGGAGAGGTGTTCACGGTGGTACCTTTGGATCGTGAACAAACCTCGGTGTACCATTTAACCCTGATTGCTCAGGATTCTAGTCCAACGGAATTAAGGGCTTCTGCTGTAAATTTGACAATATTTGTGACGGATGTAAACGACAACGCGCCCAGATTTTCTAGTCCAAGATACACAGCCTATGTCCCGGGTGCTACCAAACCAGGTAAGGGCTCTGAAAACTGTTTTCATCTAATCCGAAGAATGTGTCAAGTTAAGTGAAGTTGAAAAACCGAGAGAAGTAACGCGTGTGAAGTAACGCCTGAAGTAAACGACACAGGTAAAAGCCCATCGTTTCCTTTAAAGGTGATTTCGTGTTCGGCGCGAAAGCGATGGACGACGACGACGGTGAAAATTCTCGTATCGTCTACCGTCTCCAGGGAATCGATGCCGAGAAATTTGCGATCGATTCGAACAGCGGTGTGATCAGAGCGACCCGGGAATTGGCCAGTGACGAAACCAGCTACCAATTGCAAATCCAAGCGTCCGATTCTGGCGCGAATCCTCAATCCGTCACCGCGGACTTGGTCATCCATTTGTGGGAGAGACAACTGTTTCCCAGCTTTCGATCCACCATCAGCACGAGATTTACCTTACCCGAGGATGTGACAGAGGGACGAGTTATCACCAAGCTAAGCGCAACGACCCCAAAAATTGGCGCTGCGAGTAATCTGGTTTACGGAATGGCTGGGGGAAATGTTGGAGATGCCCTTAAAATTGATCCACATACCGGAGAGGTTTGTATCAATTATATTATGTATACTATACCTGAATTTTCTTTGATATCCTCAAGAAATTGATTCGTTCGAAAGATAATAGTAATTGAAAGAAAGAAGACGCATGGCATCGAGATATACATATGCCTAGATAGATGTAAAGACGATTGTGCAGAATGAAAGTAAAATTGTTGTGTTCGTTTGCACGTACGCAGGTGTTGGTGGCGTCTGGATTCGATTACGAAACAGCACCGTACTACGAGGCTTGGGTCGAGGTTCGTGATTCGGACACTCCGGCACTAAGAAGCGTTGTGCAATTGCTCGTGAACGTAACTGACGCTAATGATAATGCACCGATAATGGAAGCCTCGATTTATAATGCAACCGTACCGGAGGACGAGTATCCACCTTTGTTCGTCAGCAAAGTTTCAGCGAAAGATCGTGATTCCGGGGAGAACGGGCAAGTGTCCTATTACTTGGTCAACGATTTCACGGATACTTTCGTCATCGATTCTGATAGCGGGGAAATTAGTACCAATGCGAAATTGGACCGTGAAGAGGTGAGGCGATTGATCAACGATAAGTTGACCTAATACATAGACGAAAGCTAATTTTGTTTTCTTTCTTTCTTTCTTTCTTTCTTTCTTTCTTTCTTTCTTTCTTTCTTTAGATTGCTTCTTACGAGTTGATCGTAGAAGCTAGAGATCAAGGACAAGTATCCTTAACTGGCACAGCAACCGTACTGGTCACTGTTTTGGATAAGAATGATAACCCTCCGCAATTTACCCGATTATTTAGCGTAAACGTGACAGAGAACGCAGAAATTGGCACTTTTGTTATTAAGATAACTAGCAGTGATCGTGACATTGGCCAAAATGCTAACGTTACTTATAGTTTTACGGACAATCCTGGAAGGAAATTCGCTATTGACCCTCTTAGCGGAAATGTGACCGTAGATGGACACTTGGATAGAGAAGAACAAGACGAGTATTTGCTAAAAGTTGGTATTACCGTTAATTAAATGGTATTTAAATATACGTAACATACATATTATATGTATAGTAAAATTCATTGGCTTAGTATATTCAGGGAAATAATAATAATATCGATGTGATTTTTATCGCGTAGCTGGTGGCGGCAGACAGTGCCTGGCAAGCAGCAACCGCCCTCACGATAACCATCCAAGACCAAAACGATAATTCACCAGAATTCGAGCAGAATTCTTATCACTTCCACTTCCCAGAGCTACAACCGCCTGTTGCACACGTTGGCCAAGTGACTGCGATCGATCGTGACAAACAAGGACCAAATTCAGTGATATCTTACAGTTTATTACAACCGTCAGATTTGTTCACCGTCGACCCAGCCACCGGAGACGTGTTCAGCAAAAAGACGTTAAAATACAAACACACTCATCGTCCATCTTCTCCAGAGAATTTATACTCTTTGACAGTGGTCGCTACGGACAATGGAAAGCCACCGTTATCCTCGAGGACAATAGTGTACGTGAACGTTGTTGACGCGAATAACAATGCTCCAAAGTTCGAACAAAGATCCTATTTGTACCCTGTACCTGAGAACTACGGACTTGGCAAACGAGTGATTCAGTTAGTGGCCAACGATGATGCTGATTTCGGTGTGAACGCAGAGATCGGTTATTTCTTGACGAACGTTAACGGAACCGAATACTTTTCTATCGATGAAAAGACTGGATGGGTTTACGTTAAAAAAAGTCTGACCAGCATTTCGGTGGGCAGCACCTTCTTGTTGAAGGCTCAGGCAATCGACAAGGGTGTCCCACCGCAGAAAGATCAAGTTTCGTTGACTCTGGTGATATCAGGAGAGAACAAACACGCCCCAACCTTTGCCGCGGATAGCTATCAAGTGAGAGTACCAGAGAACGAACCCGTTAACACTACCATATTGACAGTGAGCGCCACCGATGGCGATGACGGTCCGAACGGAATGATCAGATACAAGATATCGGCTGGAAATGAAAGGAACGAGTTTTTTGTACACTCCATCACCGGTGCTGTTACTATACTGGAACCTTTGGATTACGATCTGGTGCAGGAATATAGACTAAACATCACCGCTACGGATTTAGGGTTCGAGGCTAAGCAAGCTGTTGCGACATTGACTGTGAATGTGTCCGATATCAATGATAATCCTCCAACCTTCAACCAAACTGTTTACGAAGCTTATCTATTGGAGAATTCACCGCCAGAGAGTTTCGTTTACAAGGTAGTCGCTCGGGACATCGACTCGCCAAAGTACGCGGTGGTGCAATACAAGATCCTAGGTGGCACAGGGAAAGATCATTTCCGGATCCGCGAAGACACCGGGGAAATCAGTTCGGTGATCAGCTTCGACTACGAGGAGGCCAACGAGTACACGTTAGACATAGTCGCTGCTAATCCAGACTCGAATCCACAAATGGTCGGATTCACGACCGTGCTGGTGCACGTTACAGGCGTAAACGAGTATTATCCAAAGTTCATTCAACCCGTCTTTCACATGGACGTGTCCGAGAGTGCAGAAGTTGGCACCTCCGTTGGTCTGGTTCAAGCGACCGACCAAGACGCCGGTGAAGATGGTCGCGTTTACTATCTATTCGTCGGTTCCTCGAACGATAGAGGATTCTCTATTGGTTCCGAGACTGGTATCATCCGGGTTGCCCGGCGGCTGGACCGCGAAACGCAAAACAGAGTGGTGTTGACGGTGATGACGAAGAATGGTGGAGGGATACGCGGCAACGATACCGACGAAGCTCAAGTTATCGTCTCTATTCAGGATGGAAATGACCCTCCAGAGTTCTTGCAGACCAACTACGACGCGACGGTGTCAGAGGGTGCTGCTCACGGAACTCGTGTTCTCACCGTCAGGGCAGTCGACAAGGACATCAAACCGCAGAATAATCAATTTTCATATTCCATCATTGGCGGTAACATTGGACAAGCTTTCAAAGTAGACCCACAAACTGGAGATATAGAAACTGCCAAGCAATTGGATCGTGAAACTATCCCAGTTTACGATTTAACGATAGGCGCCATAGATACTGGATCACCACCTCAGACCGGTACCGCTCTAGTCCATATCGAACTTTCCGATATAAACGACAATGGACCCATCTTCGATCCACCGGAGGTAATTGGCTACGTGAACGAGAATGAACCTGCTGGAACTATCATCATGACCCTTAGTGCTACCGATCCCGATTTGCCACCAAATGGAGCACCCTTTACGTATAAATTAGTTGGGGGAAGACAGAGCGATATGGTCACTTTGGATAAGCATACCGGAGTGCTCAAGACTACTAGGAGTTTGGACAGAGAAGCGATGCCTCAGTTGGATCTTGTGGTTTGTATACGAATTGATTAATTCAATGCCTAATAATATTATAACACAATTACCAAAAAATTTTTTTTTTTTTTTTTTTAGATCCAAGTTGAAGATTCCGGAATACCGCGAATGAGGAACGAGCATACGATAACTGTCATCGTTACGGACCAGAACGACAGTCCATCGTCACCCAGATCGGTCCACGTGATCGTTCATTCTTTCAACGAAGAAATTCCATTAGGAAAGATCGCTGATGTACATCCTAACGATCCAGATATCACCGGTACCTATTCCTGCAAGATTCTTCAAGGTTCCAATTCGAGGATTCTTAGTATTCCTACTGCCTGTGATCTTCATACGAAAAAAATCACGCCAGGTTTGAAACGTTCCCCTCCTAATAATTCTAATTAACTTACTTACTTACTCGTTAGATAAGTAACGACGAATTGAAATTTCCTGCCATAGGAGTCGGCTACTCCCTAAGCGTTTCCGGTAACGACGGTCGCCATCCGAACGTGGTGTCCAAAGTGACCGTTGAATTCCTCGTCTTTACCAATACTACGATCGAAAACAGTGTGACACTGCAAGTGTCAAAATTGAGTGCAAGAGATTTTCTAAGCCAAAACTATCGTGCCTTGCTGGACGTGTTACAGGAAGAGATAGAAATCGGTGACAATTTGAAGATCTTTAGTCTTGGAGAGAATGCATCCGACTTAAATATTCATTTGGCAATAGAATCTCCTCAAGGTAATTACATCAATTACACCACCAAACTCTACCATCTTTCTTTCTTTTCTATTTATTATATGTGTATAATGTTTAATGTTTAATGTTTAATGTTTAATAGGATACCGCAGTAAATATGATGTCGCCGAGCTACTAAATCGTAATCGAGACAAAATTAAATCACTTTTGGAGGGAAAAACCTTTACCATCGGTTATTCGCCGTGCAAACGTATACCCTGTGAGAACGGAGGTAGTTGCAGCGATAAATTGGTTATATATAACGACGCTAGAATCACTGACAGCCAAGCATTGATTCTAACGTCACCGAGAATGATGCACGAAATGAGCTGCAAGTGTCGCGATGGATTCACCGGAGATAGATGCGAGAGGAGGCAAGATCCTTGCTCGCCGAATCCTTGTTTACTCGTAAGAATTTTATCATCATCACCGCGTATCTATACTCGTAATTATCTTACTAATTGAAAGTGGAACGAATAATTTTCAGGGAGGGCAATGTCGACGATTAGGATACGACTTTCAGTGCAGTTGTCCGATAGATCGCGAAGGAAAATTATGCGAACTGGAGAGGGGCGATGCTTGCGCGAGTAATCCTTGCCGAAACGGTGGATCCTGCAGGAAGAGTCCAGACAGCTTTAGTTTCTTCTGCTTATGCCGAGCTGGCTACAGAGGAAACCATTGCGAAGCGATCACGGATTCTTGCAGGCCGAACCCTTGCCTCTACGGAGGTTTATGCGTAGGAGAGAAACCCGGCTACAGATGCAGCTGTCCAGAAGGTCGTTACGGAAGGCACTGCGAAAGGTCCACATTTGGATTCGAAGAATTATCCTACATGGCCTTCCCAGCTCTCGATTCGAACACCAACGACATAACTATCGTCTTTGCGACCACGAAACCAGACGCATTGTTACTCTACAATTATGCCCCGCAAACCGGAGGACGTTCAGACTTTGTCGTGTTGGAATTAGTGAACGGAAGAGTGGTCTTTTCGTACGGAGGTGCGCGAAGCGCCATCACCTCCATCACCATCAAAACAGAACAATCCGTGTCGGATGGAGAATGGAGGAAAGTAACAGCAACTAGAAATGGAAGAGTCGTGTCTTTGAGCGTATCCCTGTGCAGAGAACACGGAGATATTTGCGAGGATTGCAGGCCAGGTGATGGAACTTGCTATGCGGACGACGTGGGACCAACTGGGTTAGTATCCATACATACCGACTGAATGACCAGTTTTTGCATTAGAGATCATTCCTTTCTTCTCTCTTTTGTCAGAACCCTAAATTTCAATAACAACCCCCTTCTGGTGGGAGGACTGGAGAACGCAGACCCGGTGTTAGAAAGGCCAGGACAAGTGCATTCTGACGACTTTGTAGGATGCGTACACTCGGTATCCGTAAACGGTAGAGCCTTGAATTTATCGAATCCCATCGCGTCTCGAGGGGTGAAATCTACTTGCATCAGATCGAAGAAGAATCCTTGTGTCAAGAATGCAAAGGATCCGATCTCTGTTTGCGAAGCGAACTCAAACTGCTACGACAAGTGGCATCAAGTAACTTGTCAATGCGGATCATTAACGGCACCCAACTGCGAAGCTGCGCTTGATCCTGTTACTCTGAGCGAGGGTGGATACGTTGAATTCAAGGTACGCGAATACACGGATGAGAAATAATAAAAATGACCGTTTAATCAAGGAGAAATAAGTCTAGAATTAAAAAGCTTTTGGGAATTTAGATTTCAGAGAAACACAGAAGGATGCAACTGTTAGAATTCTTGTACGGTGGTTCAAGTGTGTGGGAGAAAAATCGAACGAAACGAGCAGTCAACGAGGATACTAGCTTTATAACAAATCCATCACCGATGAAGACGATCGGTCTGATGTTCAGGTCGGTCAAGTCTGACGGTATTCTGATGTACACGGCAACGAACAAGCATTTCACATCGGTGGAGGTAAGAAATTGATATGGATTTTTGAAAAGAGAGAAATCTCTAAAACGAACGTACGATGTTTTTCAGCTTCGGAATGGACAACTGTTTTATGCATCCCTGCTGGGATCACCGGTGAATATGTCTGGCAATATCGAAGGAGGCCTAGCGAACGGCCAGTGGCACAACCTGACCCTTCATTCCTATCTGCGAGGACTAAAATTGTTGGTGGACGGTGTTCAGATGGGCGAAGAGCTGGACTCTGCCGGTGTTCACGACTTCCTGGATCCGTACTTGTCCGTCTTATCGATCGGTGGGGTTAGCCAGGACCTGTACTATGCTCACAGCGCTGGCGCCCGAAGTTTCGAAGGTTGTTTGGCTAACTTCACCATCAACAACGAGATCCAACCGTTCAATGGGTCTGGCTCGATCTTTAAGGAAGTATTCTATCACGGTAAAGTGAACACCGGATGCAGAGGGCTTATCGGAATCAGTGCAGCAGCCACCGCTGATCCGCTGAGCATAGGGATCACTCTGGTAATAGTGTTCTTCGTTATCCTATTGATCGCCATTCTGGTCAGCTTCATAGTTTTTCGATTGAGACGACAAAACAAAGAAAAGTCTGCCCCGTCGGTGGTGAATAAGAACACGAACGCGATAATGACCGGCAACTCGCTTGTTGGCACCGGTAATGACAATCTCATGTCCCGACACGAAAACACCTACATCTCCGATGCGTCAGACCTGCGTGGAGTGGGTCATATGGGGCCAGAATTAATCTCGAAGAAGTACAAGGAACGAGAGATGAACGCGACGAGCGAACAACATCGACCACAGAGGCCGGACATAATCGAAAGAGAGGTAACGAAATCACCGCCCATTCGGGACGAACACCCGCCTTTACCTCCACCGGGTCAAAGCTCGTTGCACTCGCACGAGCACAACCCAGAACCTGAGATGCCGGAACACTACGACTTGGAGAATGCTAGTTCCATAGCACCGAGTGACATCGACATAGTCTACCATTACAAAGGGTACCGCGATGGCATGCGCAAGTACAAAGCCACCCCACCGCCCATCAATAACTACGCGAACCATCACAAGCACAGCGGACAACAGCACAGGCACACCGGTCCCTTCCCACCGAGGGCTTTGCCACCGCCTAACGTAGTCAGTCAACCACCCGGACCAACTCAGAAACTCCTACAAAGCACCCCACTCGCCAGATTGTCACCCAGCAGCGAATTATCCGCTCAGCAACCGAGGATACTGACCTTGCACGACATCAGCGGGAAACCGTTGCAAAGCGCACTTTTAGCAACCACATCCTCCTCCGGAGGAGTCGGCAAAGACGCGTTGAACTCTAACAGCGAGAGAAGCCTTAATTCACCCATCATGAGTCAATTGTCCGGATCTACGGCTAGTCGCAAGGCCCCGCAATCCAACAACGAAAACTCTGTGAACAATGTCTCGTCAGGACCGATGGGTCTGACCGCGGAAGAGATAGAGAGACTCAACTCGAGACCAAGAACGTCCAGTCTGGTGTCGACTCTGGATGCGGTGAGCTCGTCGAGCGAGGCCAGGGGTCCGCCTACCCATGCTGCCCTTCATCTTCACAGAAGACACACCCCACCTGTCGAGAGACTCGAAAGAAGAAACTCTTCGACAACCGACGAGAGTGGGAACGACAGTTTCACCTGTTCTGAATACGATAACACCTCCTTAGTCGGTGATAAACGTTCGGATAACCCGTTTGCCAAGCAAGACGACGAAGAGGTGGTGGTGGTCAATCAACGAAGCAACGAATCCTCGCAAACTACTAAACCCCCGTTGCCACCCAATGTCAATTACGATGCATTTGATAGTTCTTTTCGAGGATCTCTCAGTACTTTGGTAGCTTCCGACGATGATCTCTCCACCCATATGGGAGGACTTTACAGACCTCCTAATAGCGGATCACCATCGACCACTACGACAGCGCTCAGCTGGGATTATCTACTTAATTGGGGACTAAACTTTGATAGTCTGGTCGGAGTGTTCGTCGATATCGCGGAACTGCCGGACAGTGCCAATCGCGTTCCAAGTACGCTTAGACTGCCAGCTAGTATACCCAAGCCTTCCGAGGAATACGTTTGAACATTTTACAATTTTTCCAAAAGGCTATTATATACTATTATACGTCCATTTCATATTTTTTTTACGCCTATCATCTTATCCTACTTAAAATTTCGTTTAGACAAATCACACCCTCTTACCTTGTTCACCTTGTTTACCTTGTTTCATTTTAACAACACGGACGTGATTAAACGTTCGAAGATGAGAAACGATTTGTCAACGTCTTTTGTCAATTCGTCAAACTACCACGAAATTAATAATACTCGCGCGATCAATGATCAAGCCAATGATCGATTGTCAATCGAGCCAAGCCATAAACGAGAAAGACGAAGCGGACATTTATTATAGATTGATAAACGAATCGTTACGTTTCTTCGTTTCCCGATCGGTGAAAAATCAACAACGTAACGTTTTGTCTTGCCATAATAATAAAAGAATGCTCGAGACGATCGATTATTTAATCAAGATAACAAACACATCGTTTGATTTATAATCTTGAAACAATGTCGACGCGACGCGACGCGACGCGACGCGACGTGTCGTCGATAATTTAATGGATCGTCTCGCGTTAATTCATTCTGTCGGGATAATTGTGTGAATTTGTAAATAATCCGCGATGATCATTTTCAATTAAAACGAATCTGTTCTCGCGAATCGCGAGTACCGGAGTTAGAGATAAATGTTAGAAAAATATTTCTTCTTTCGTCGAATCTTAAAGATTCGGAAAAATATTGTACGATTGTATCGCGAACGTAATTACACGTAACTATTATTATACCAACTTGTATATAAAGTACCTTAACGATCTGTGCCAGATAATCTCGATACACTCGTACAATATACATATTATAATCAAACGATGATCATTAAAAAAAAAAAAAAAAATGAAGAAGAGATGCTTCATCTTTTTTCTTCGCGTTCCTCGTGGTAGCCGTGTCCTAACGACTACAACTCTACTTATTCAACGTTTTCGTATGTACAATCATCGCAAACGTTGGACAGAGTGTTACTACCAGACTGATTTTTTTTCTCTCCAATGTTTCGAACAATTATCAAACTATCGCACCAACGATCGTCAAAATTGTGTAAATTGTTTCGTTGTAAATAGCGTACGCCTGATTTGTACAAATTGTGTGAATGGTACGAATGGTCTACTTTATCATCGATCGTATTTGTAATAAACAAGAGATTTGTAAAAAAATATTAATCTTTATATTTTATTCTACCATTCTAAAATTACTTTTCCACCCCATTAGTGAGACAATACTAACGCAATTCAAAATTTAAGATTGAAACGTTTTTATTTCTGCTTCTTTTTTTATGAAATCCTTCCCAAATCCTCCTCAACCCTTCAACGATGAATCTGATTGGTCGAAATGGGAGGACGCCATAATGGAACGAAAAAAAGACGAGAAATCGTTTCGACGATTAAAATTAAGCTGAACAGAAACTGATTTAAGCGCCACCTGAATTATTGCATCCAACTAACGGCATGCTATACTACGTTACCTTTCGCAAATAACACATGACACATGTATGCTATATGTATAAGTACATAATTAAACAATACTGTAAAAAAATATAACAGCGATTAAATAGAAAAAAAGCATTTTCGCAGCCAATTCGCTCGTGTTATTTGCTGCATAATTAATAAATATACCATAGAAATAATGATACAATTATTAATTAGTCATCAAATAATAACGATCCACCCTCCATTTATGCAAATTTTTATTTTTATTCAATACCATCATCCTCTTGATGCACACTTGCAAAACGTTTTTGACTGTTATGCAAACGAACAACAAAAGGAGTATTATTTTTATTCACTACCTACCATTTTTTAATTTTGATTTTGATTACAGATCTGTAATTAATAAATACAGTAGAACAATTGCATATTTGTCCTACATACTTATATTACTAAGAATACCTGTCTATACGAGCGCTCCTCATTAACGTAAGATATAATCATTCTACAAAACCATAAACTTACAACGTGTTTATATAACAATTTTAAGGGCTGTACATAAATAAATACAACGAATTTGTTGATTTTGTCGTCCTCACCAGAATACTTCTTGAAACAAACTAAAAAGGATTAATTACCAAAATACGTCCTGAGATATTTCTCTGCAACAGAAACTTATTAATTGAATCCATATCAAGACAAAAAGTTTAATAGCTAGAAAGAAGATGCATTAGTACACACAAAATTTCACAAAAATCAGAATCATTGTTAATGACTCATTTCCAATAAAAAGAAGGAACATCAATACAATTTCAGTACCAAAATAAAGAAAAAAAAAGATTTAGAAAAATACATCGTCACTCAATAAGTGATTTGATTTAAAAGGACAGTTTTTCATTTTATAGTATTTAATATTCGTTCATTTGTTAATAAACAGTATACGATAATTTAATTGAAACAACTATCTTTTACTGCAATATACGTACATATGTATGTACATACAACCATGACTCTACTTGACTTTATTGCATTATATTATTCAATACACCTTTCAATGGAAATTTATTGTAAATGGGAAAACTGAAAAAAAAATCGCGAGTGGACTTTGCTTTTCAGGAAAAGAATTTGAAAATTTATAAAAGTGATTTAATAAACTACCTCGAATGAACAAATATTCCTTGAAATAAATTATCACCAATCATCAAAAAATAAAATGAATTTCCATTTTAAATAAAACTTTGAATAAAGTTCTCTTTAAAACTTTATCGTGTCTAATAATATCCTGAAAACATTAAATTCATATATTATTCAACAGTATTTCCAATAACCGAATGCTCAAAATTTTCAAAATTTAAAAATGGGAAGAAAAAAAAAAGAATGGGGGCATGGCAGTGGGAGGGAGGGTACAGGGGAACCTGAAAAGAAAAGTTTGACTGCCCATAAGAGCAATCCCTAAACAAACCCTATAAAACAAACCGAAATCACACGCAACACTAATTTTCAAATTGCAAACATTCTGAACTATGACAAAACATCGGCTGGCAACGAAGGGTCTCACGCCCCCTAGTCTTACGCCAGACGCTACATACCACCCACCCCGCCTGGACGTCGTAACGCCAGGACAGAGTGCACCCCTTCGCTAAGAGCGCTACCCGCCCGTCCAACACGTTGCATCCAACGGTGTCAGATTGACGGACGCCCATAGTATAGACAAAAGGACTGCAGTTTAGAATATGGTAACATATGGTTTCATATGTTCCGTATTATAAAACTGCGCCTGCAAAGGTCTAGTAATGCATGGGTTTGTCTCCCATGAGATGGTGTTCACGGTCTCAGGCCGCGGAATCCTTAAAAGGACTCCCACCGAATGTGAGTCATAGTTACTTCCACTAATTTAATAACAATCGCGGATTCATTCGCAACACTAATTTCATTAATTACATAATATGTACAAAAGCGTACGCGTGAAGGCTGCTCCATTATGCGCAACACTAAGCTGAAAAAAAGAGAAAAATAGAAAACGCGAACTGTAACGCAACACTACTCAAATCTACCGAATTTTCTAAGACGCAACACTAATCTAAAAATCGGGTACTGCCAATCCAAGGCTGTATCACGGCAGCTGGTCCATAGCTGCCTTATGGACCATGGCAACTCCACTTCGTTCGATCGTTTCTGGGCATTTCATCATATATCGCAACTCTAATGCAAAACGCGAATATTCATTACCGCAACACTAATTAGCAGGGAACTCTATAAACTAATGCAAAGCAATCGCGTATTTATAAGTCGCAACACTGGGAAACAATCGCGCTAATGTCATTCGCAACGCTATCTTTAACAAACATGCAATTAAAATGCAAAAAACGGGGATTCTCAAACCGTGAATCTTTTACTCGCAACACTAAAGCAATGAACATTAAAAAGCAAAACTCTCAAAAATCTTAAAGCAATCAACATTGAAAAGTTAAATTCTATTTTAAAGCAATGCAAGAAAGAAACGCGATATTTAAAGTTCGCAACACTAAATGAAAATCGCGATAATCATGCATACGCAACATTAAATTGAACCGTGTTCGATATTCATTCGCAATACTAAATTGAAAACGCGATTTGCCCAAAATCATGGGGGTCACGGGCCCCCTCTTCTCCTGAAATTACAAAACTACAACTACAGGCAAGCACAGTGACAAAGTAATAACGATAATGATTGCCCATCCTTTTTTGCAAAAGGATGCAAAATCATTAGTAGTTCCCCTCTTGAAAGACAGTTTGTCGGGGCGCTTCGGCATATAGCCTCCTCTTTCTTCGGGCGGTCCACCCGCCTGAAACTTATATCTAAAGCTCGAGACTTGCAAATTCGCAAAACAAAAAAAAAACAATGAACAAAAAAGAAAAATCGCGAAACACTAATTGACACGTGGACGAAAAAGGACTTTATATAAGTCGTTGTTCGTGCACACGTGCCGTGCTCGAGCAGAACTTGTGCGTTTCGTGCCATCGCGATCGCGTATGACGACTTATCAAGTCGCCAAAAATTTGAAAAATTGTACAAATAGAATCGAAGGCGAACGGCATACTCCGTTCGTATCAATAGTATCGTCAATTCTTCAAATATATTCCAGGTACAGGTTGATCACGCGAAATCGCGCCTACCCGACCAAGAGACTGTGACAACCTGTCCCGGCCCTATCTACTTACAATCTATCACACACACACACCAGAAGGTATACTACCTACCTACCTAACGCTATATTTAAAAATGGCAAAATCACATTCTCACAAAAATTCATTCCACGACCCCCATACACTCCACCCGGGCGCAAGAGCCTACACTAGAGAGAACGTCCCGGGACGCCTCCGTCACCCGAGTTTCATCTCACATCACACTCTACGGTACGTACCATTTTTCACTGAAATCGTCTGGCAAGGCTAGCAATCATTGCGTATAATGATAATTACAAAATTTAATTAACTACTTTGATATAGAATATTTCATAATAATGGTAATAATCTTGGTAATAGTAATGGTAATAATACTATTTGGTTTGTACGTTCATTGTACATACCTACATCTTGTTGAATAAAATATTATTTCAAATTGAAAGTTAAATGAAAAAGTTATTAAACCGACGCAATCCCACAGCCTAAAACACACACACACACCATATGTGGAAATTACGTCGTGCACGATATACTAACACAATGCCAGCCGCTTATTAATTATTATTCTTATGAACTAGGTCATCGTGCCCATTGCCTCTACCCACCCAAGTAGCACCTGGGCACGTGAATGGGCTTTGGCAATAAACACGGAAGGGGTTAAATCTGAAAATCCTGATCTACAAACATGATTAGTACATAAACATCTAACGGGCTAATATTTCACTATTTTAATTGAATAAAAGTGACTTGACTTTGTAAATATAAAGCTTTAAGAACAAATACTGAAAAGGAAAATAGAGCAATTATGACGCAAACATGGTGCACTGCTAATATCAGCTGGCAACGAAGGGTCTCACGCCCCCTAGTTCATACGCCAGACGCTACATACCACCCACCCCGCCTGGACGTCGTAACGCCAGGACAGAGTGCACCCCTTCGCTAAGAGCGCTACCCGCCCGTCCAACACGTTGCATCCAACGGTGTCAGATTGACGGACGCCCATAGTATAGACAAAAGGACTGCAGTTTAGAATATGGTAACATATGGTTTCATATGTTCCGTATTCTAAAGCTGCGCCTGCAAAGGCCTAGTAATGCATGGGTATATCTCCCAGAGATGGTGTTCACGGTCTTATGCCGCGGAATCCTTGTAACTAATTTGATTAATTAAATAATACATAGGATTGAGATTAAAAACCAAAAGGATTCCCACCGAATACTAGTCAGTGCATCGTCATATTTACTCTCGCGTCGGAAATTTCTCGCAACACTAATTTAATAAAGGCAAAACTCTAATAAAAAGGAATTTAATGTCAAAATTGAATCTGATATTTTATTGAAAGCAAAATGACTAATTAAAAATTCTTTACAATGAAAAAAAGAAAAAATTAAAACATCCTCGGGCGACTCCCTCCTCAGAGTAAATTTTCAACAATACGCAAAACGTTTTGAAATAGATCACTCTGACTTGGAAATCTACCCGTCACGAATTGTCTTCTTGCACATAAATTGTTCATTTTTTCATGAACTTGTAAATAAGTTAAACTTCGCTATTGGATGAACGAAATTTGAAAAAATTCTCAAATTCTATTTGAATTTATAATGTACAAAATGTAATTAAAATAATACTATCAATATTATATTGCTTTGAACCATCGCAATAACTAAGTCAGATAGTATTTGACTTCTGTATTACAGACAAACTAAATAAAATTGTTTCGGTATTAAAATATTCTAATTCCACAGTTAAGAACATTTAAGAACATTTAAAAGCATTCATATATTTCATAATGATATTAAAACGCGGAGTGCAAGAAGACCTAGCCTGAACTAAATGAAATTAAACAATAAAAATGTTACTACTCATGGGTATGATTACTAATCATACCCATGGTCACTGTGCTTGCTAACCACGTATACAACCAGTGACCCGTGTCGATTCGGACCATTCGTCCTACGACATGATTGGGCACCAGAGGAACCATAAAACATGCGACTCACCGTTCGCAGATATACTCTTCTTCCGACAGTCAAGTAGGAGGATGGACAACACCAGTTAGGAGGCTGCCTTGTAGGAGAAGATTCATCTGTAACAAAAAAAAAAAAGAATTGCGGTTAATTTTGAAAATTATCAGTTTTTATTCTAATAAAATTATATATGAAATTGAATTTTAGAAAGTATTAGCAATTATAAAGAAATCTCAATTATTAAGTGTTGAAATTGTAAATTATTATATTTTAATAAAAAGCAATTAAGTGACGTACCAAGACGGAAGTCGTGAAGAAAGCCATCATCAGGATATCCAGGAACTCGGCAAAATCAAAAAATTCATCTGTAAGAAAAAAAGAAGAATTACGGTTAATTTTGAAAATTATCAATTTTTATTCTAATAAAATTACATATGAAATTGAATTTTATAAAATATTAGCAATTAAGTGAAGTAATAAGATACTTACACTCTTTCCTTATGGAGCAACGCCCAAGACTCCTCTTCAGTGGTGCTTTGACTCTAATTCCGGATATATCGAGCAATTAAAAAAAAGATTAAAAATAAAAATATTAACGCGACCGTAAATAATTTCCAGCGAACAATTATAAAGACTCTACTTTCACGATGGAAAAAGAAAAATCAGAGCCGCGATGCTCTAGAAAATATTTTATAATACGCAGTAAACACTGACTCTACTTTCGCGTGTTTCCTAACTGTACAAACGCAACTCTATTCAGGGCCAGTTCACCCTTGAAAAAATCAAAACATTGGAAATATGTTCGTACAAACACTGACTCTACCGACCGCATTGCGCGCGGCCACAACAATTCCTGAAAGAAAAACTTAGTGAGCAGGGATGGGCTGGGTGGAAATATACAAAACAACATTCTTCTTATTAAGCATTCGTAACGGAAATACTGTTATTAATGGCTTGTAAATGAAAATATCTATGTTCGTGAAATATATTCAACGAGCACAAATATTGTTAAAGCTGAATATTGATCCTAGATTGAAATGAAATGTTTTAAATAATTGTTGATAATTATTTCAATGAATATTACATCGATAGAAAATCAAATAAGATAATAAAGATAATAGACTATTATATTAAAGCAGAGGATTTTTGTTGTTAAGATTGTAAGCATACTACAAATTGTTGGAAATTCTATTACAGCATCATTTATATATTATCCAATTCTTTTCAATAAGCAAAGTCTAATAATTAGCCATGCTTAAACAGCATGTGATTTAAAAACGTGATTCTATTTTAATTTAAACTTGCATCGAAAACTGGATATTATAATATAATTATTACGATTTAACAAAAATAGATTGTTTAAAATAATTAATAATTGCAGAAGAGAAGCAATCATTTGCAGTAGAATACGAATTATTTCAATTTGGTTCTAGTTTAAAACAAATGTATTAAAATACTGGACGAAATTATTTAATAAAATGAAAAATTAATTATTCTTTTTCTATGAATTGGTTAAAGAAGAAAAATGTCTCTAATCTTTTCTTTCTTGACTTTGGTAGCAAGTGATTATCAAATATGCTTACAATTAACAACGACTCAATAAAAAACAAGTAATAATAAATGTTAACAATTGATTAGAATAAATTAAAAGAATAAATTTTTACGAAATTCTATTTCAATCCCATATCAGGTGTCATGGCGTCTTTTCAATATCCATCAAATATCTGTAACAAATAAGAAATACGAATTTATGTAAATAAAATTTAATCAACAATGATAAAATTATTTCTAATAAACGATCGAACTATAATTTATGCAAAATATTTTAATAGGTAGAATTCGCACCTACTACTGATACGGAAGGATGCTCTCAACACGTCTTGTCACTTTGACGTTCGCGAGAGAAATGGCGAGACCTTCGTTCCTGCCGAAGACCGATCAGCACCGTTCGGTATTATTCGGTAATGTTCGTCCCCAGCCGAACCGAAGCCGGTAGACGAACAGATCTCATAATATTACGATGCTCAAGATAGAACGTTATTAAATATCAAACAGTAAATTGTGTGAAAGAATATTAAAAACGATCAATATTGGTTAGGAAATTAACGATGTAAAAGGGAAAGTAATTCAAATTCTGCTGTTCTAACCTCATTGTACAATCGCGGCAAGAGCACAAATTTTCAACTCTTGTATTATTGAAGAAAATGCCGAATTAATGTCAAAGTACGAGAATCTATACTTCTCTTCGATGGTTTATTCTGTTTTTTGTACTTTTAACACCCGATCGGCAATTTAGTTTAATATTTGAAGATAATTTAATCTTACCTGTTGCAGACACGTGAAAGACGGACGAAGCTTCGAAGAGGAATGCTGCACTGCGCCACAAATCGACGCACTCGCTCACACAACGACGCGTCTGATTGGTCGAAATGAAAGGATGCCGAATGAAACCACCAATCACAGCCATTGGTAGAAGTTTCGAAACTGTAATGCTAATCGTAATGGAATCGTTCATACAATAAATATCAGCGAAAAAATCGAATAATGTACTTTTTTTTAGGAACACCCGACTTGTATTATATTTTATATTATTATAATTATGTAATAAACGAAGGGGAATATTGGTTTAATAACACTTTCCTATGGCGTGATTTTGATACGAAATATTTAAGAACATATTATTTCAGATATCAATTTTGACACTTATGTGCAATATATGCATAAGCGAAATGTTAATATGTACAAAAATTATAATCAATCGATTCGGTCGAGCGCAGAAAACGAACGAACTGCGCCCTACAGAAAAAGCGAGGAACTAAATTTCTCGTCTGTTTTACCTTTTTGACGTCTATCGCGAGTGAAAAATCAACGAAATCGTAGAACACAATCCACTGGTTTTGTTGTTGTTGTTGTTGTTGTTGTTTTTTTTTTTCCTTTCTTTTATCTTTTCTAAAGCAAAGCCGATCGACCTGATCAGCTTGATCGACTCTGGCTTGAATATATCTTAATTCTTTTATCGATATTTTTAATATTTTTTCTTATTTGTCCATATTGACAGGACGAATGGACGATTAAATGAACCGTTTGCAACCCTGAATAATTATAGATATCGTGAAATAAACGAGATCGTTGATAATTACGTCATTTTAATTGATTATTAAAATACATTCGATTGGTTATAATGTTCAGATAATGATATCTTCATTCCCGTCATACGACGAAGAGCTTTTAAATAGCGCCTATGCGAACATTAGTCTAATAGCAGACAAAGCGTGGACGTTTGACAAAGAAGACCCCTTTCAAAAATTGAATCAATCACTGTGGATTCAGGTGAAATTTATCAATGATTATTTAACCGTTCACTCGTATTAATTGAAATGTAAATTTTCATAACGATAGTATCATAAGGTGAGCGTAAAATATAAAGAAAATGTCGATTATCGAGCGAAACGCGTCCGTGACGTTATTCCGGAATCTCGTTTGGCCATTTATGGTAATTACGAGTACAACGAGGAACGTGAAGCCACGTACAAACCGGAAGACGGCAAAGGATCTACTCCATTACGAAATTTCTGCTGGACGGAAGTTAGCGAGTCGTGGATGCTACCCGACGTCGAAAAGTACTTCAGCTGGTTAACTTCTCACCGGTCACGCTCGAATCATGAATTGTTAGTTTTTCATATGAATTTTTACAATAACGGATACCTACACACTAACGGATAAATTGCCAAACTAACATCGCCAAGTTCGAAAATTAGAACACCGGAAGTCGAGGATGCATCGAAAATCGCGTGCAGTTTTAAATCAGATTGGGACGACTTGCAGAAGAAATACAAGTTGAGCCAAGAATCGAGAAACGCGTCACGCTTAAGCAAGGAAATTGGTAATATAGGTATTAATTAACCATTACCATCCCGTTTTAAGTTAACCAACTATTCTATTCTTGAAGAATCGGATGCTGGAGAGAAAGCCCAGCATCAACGATATACGATAGAAAATTCAATGGAGATGCAGCTGCACATTCGCGTAACCAGCGAAGCGGTTCGAAACCTATGGAAATTGGGTAGCAACGTTCATCGACAATTCGTTCAACAAAGAACACGTTTGCAGTGTTATCATCAGTCACAGCAACCTCTCACGAATAATCGCGAAAACTGTCTTGGCAAAGAAGAACGTCCACAACAATTTTATTATACTTTTCAATATAGACCTCTGATATTCAGAACAGAATATCAAACTGCGCGTACAGAAACCTATGGAATGTCCAGCAAACACTTGCCGCCGGTTTTGAGCCCTGAAGTACCTGAATTTTTCCCAAAAGTACCCCCCATCGTGAGATTAAACAAGGAACAGAATACTAGTCGACTTCAGTATTTCCCATCTCTTAACGAAAGAAGTTATCAAAATGAATTGTTCCCGTATAATAGAACTCAGGGGAACATTGGAACTGTGTATCAGGTTTGGTCAAACATTGGTCACACTTATCGTTTTACAATTCGGCAAATTAATAATTATAAATATAATTTTTCAGAATACCGGAATACCTTTATTACCAGCTACAGACACAACAACAACTACGTTTATCCGACATCCCCCACAATGGTACCAAAGAATGATACCACCCTCTAGCCAGATACACATATCCAGCTCTACTTCACCACCTCGGATGTGTACCTCGATACAACCATTAAGAGCTACCACCATTACTCATCATCCCTTACAAGTACAAGTGATCCCTGACACGTAACAATCTCGTTTTATAGCCGATATTTTTATACATATACATATACATATACATATACATATACATATACATATACATATAAATGATACAGGTACAAGAAAAATTTCTGCAACCAAACCCCATACCGATACCAGTATACCAACACCCCATAGAGCTGTACCATGAAACTGGTCAAAAAAGAAAGAACCAAGGTGTTGATTTTAAAAACCTAATATTATTAACGAAAAACGCGATGAAAGCTCATCGTGGTCAATCGAAACAACAATCTCATGAAAAACCTACCTACGTACTAGAAACTAGAAATAGATCTTCTAAAACAGAATCACAGATGTTTCGATGGTTGGATAAAAGCTGTTCATCAAAAACAAGAGAGTACGCTTCTAGCAATACACTGGTTTCTGAATTGAGCAACTTTGATGGAAGAAACGAGAGAAGAAGAGCAGCATCAAGTTCGAGAAGAGAAAAGGATAATGGATCAAAGAATAACGAACGTTTAAAGACAGAAATCGGAATAATGTCTAATCAAGAAGGCTCATGTACGACGAAATCTAATAACGAGAGAGATCAAAAGGAAATTCGAAACAGAAGAAGACTTTATAGAGACGTATTGACGAATGCTTCGGTGAATCAAACAATGTTTGAAAACGTATTTGAGAAAAGGTAGAAAAGCTCATAATTATAATTATATATGAATATTTTGTTTAAACTCATTAAAATTTTCAACTTAAAATCAGGTACGACGAATTAGAGAAACAAGCAATGGAACAGTACAGAAGCTCGGAAGAATCTTTGGCGCTTAAATATCAAGTACGTATAATATTGTATTTTATTTGACTTACCTTGAAACTATTATTCACCTTCCTCGATGCGTCTTGTCCAACTTGATCTTCGTTGATGCCACTTTATCCAACTTCATCCTCCTCTTGTCCATACACACACGCACACGCACGCATATCCATACAAACGTATACACGAAAAGGAAAAGGAAAAGGAAAACGAAAACGAAAACGAAAACGAAAACGAAAACGAAAACGAAAACGAAAACGAAAACGAAAACGAAAACGAAAACGAAAACGAAAACGAAAACGAAAACGAAAACGAAAAGAGAAATACTGGAAGCACGATACTTCCATCGCGATTTCGTTGTAGGAACTCGAGCGTCAAGCGTTGGAACAATACCGATGTTGTGGTAACGTACAAGACGATGACTCGATGGATAGTAAACAAATCAATGAGGACTCGACGAGAAACGTGAAGGATACCAGTTGCTTTGACGGACAAAGGTGTTCTGGTTTTGGAAGGTGTAGTCCTTTGAACGCTGAGGAAAAAGAGGAAAGAGGTTATCAATTTTGTTTTTTTTTTTTTCTCTAAACATAAAGGATGTTTCAAAAAAGATGTACATTTTGATGTTTTTGAAACACCCTGGGGATAAAGATGATAATTTATAGGATAGATCTGTAGAATTAATTGATGAACAATTACGGACTGTTTCTTAGATTCTTTTTTGCAAACTCAAGATAATGTTGCACGAACGGAAACTAAAAGGGAACCGGTCAATTCTGGACGACCCTTGTACGATACGAGCCCCCCCCGATCGACTGTCCTCTCGAAAAGTTTTACCGCCATGTCCGAAAAAATTTCTTATGAATCGAAAAACACGTGTAAGGGTGCATCAGGTGATAAAACCGGTAAACGTGGTAAATATGCAAGCATATTTTTAAGTATTATTGTATTATTTCTCTAACAAGTATCGTGAAAGAATCATTGTAGTTTCAGTGCGAACATCATCGAAAAGGCGTCTGATACTGGTGTCACCCTTCGAAAAAGAATCAGAGGCTAAACTAACGAGGACAACCGATCTAGAAGAATTTTATTGCATCGCTCAAGGAAGTAAAAATATTTTTGGTTACTATAATAATTCCAAAGTTGGACAAATCGGGGCTGGAGATGAAAATATTACTTTTATTCAATCTCCTAGAACGGAAGGTATAAGTTACTAAAATATTTCAATGTGAACAAGAAATTGCGATATCGCATAATATAAATATATGTATACCTTTTCCTTTAGTCTGGCTCTCAGGTTTTTGGACGACATAGAAACTGGACTTCAGGATAGTCATTCAAGGAGATACGAACCTTGTAAGGGCAATTCATTGAAAAGATCAATTATTATATAATCCATCAAGTAATGTATTTTTAAATATGATAATAAATGCTTCAATACTGTATAATTTACATGTATATTTTCAATCAAAATAACTGGACATACTTTAGTTGTTATATTAAACACACAAGCACGACCCGTAGCACACTAACATATGTATATATATAATATTTTTATGAAACAGCAGATGATCGTTACTAAAATTATTCCAAACTACATACTAAAATTATAATGAACCAAAAAAGTTATTATAATTATCCTATGTAGATTATACAATATTTTTAATTATTCGATCGATATAAGTCATGTAATAAATGTTGCTACCCTTTGCTTTAAAAATACAATGTATAGTTAGAAAATCAAATAAAATAGCCTATTCAGTCTTTTCATACTCTGAATAACAACAGTAAATGATTACGTTGGGAGGACACATTCTAGCTGTAAAAGTTCTTTAAAATAAGAATATAAATATAAATATAAAACGACTATCAAAATATTAAATGTTTATAAAAACAAATTCTCTGATTAATATTTTCAATAATATATATCTCTTGGAAAATTCTATATATATATATAATATTATAGTATCTATGTATAGATACATATATGAGACTTTTTTATTATAGAAACAAATAATTCATATTATACATATTGTATGTTACATATACAGAGTCCGATCGAATAACATGTAAAACAGGATACCGCGTGATTCTTTACGAAAAAAAATAAAAAATGAAAAATAAATAAATAATAAACAAATACAGAAAAATGTTATTCTCTATATTTATTTTTCTTTTTCTTATTTTTTCATAAAGAATCACGTGGTGTCCGCTTTTACATGTCATTCGACCGGATCCTGTATAAAATATAAAAATCTTGTTACATTCGATATGCATACATTTTATCCATGGTTTAACTTTTTCCTGATAATCACATCAGGATCATCTTATAGAAATATAATTTGAGATCATAAATTGCATTATAGAAATACTAAAAGCTGTGTCTTCTAAAGCAATATTGATCTGTATCAATATGATAATAATAGTTTAGGAACTAAAATTGTACAAATGTATGTTAATGAAATAGTACTATAATATAAATATGTATAAACATAGTTAGCTAATCTACCAATTATCAAGAAATTCAAAACCAGTCTTTGGTATAGTTCTCTCTTCTTCTTCCTCCTGATTCAACTGAGAAGACTGAAAGCTATTATAAGAGCTAGGTGTCTCTAACAATGCGGTCGATTCGTTAATATCACTCGATTTCGTACGCGACATTACTACTAACGTATTTGACTGACTTTTATCAGTATCTGAATCTCTTTCTCTAACTAAACTCTCCATATCATCTGCTAGATTATTTTGTAATTTTAATAACGATGTTTTATTCATTAATTTAGTAAATATGCTCTCAGAATGATCATTCTCAATATTCCCCTCTAACAAGCCACTACACTGTTCATCCCCAAAAATACCATTGGGGAAACAATCAGATTGAAAGCAACTAACTGCAAGGGGCAAAGTATAATTGTCATTAAGGGAATTCGAGTTGTTTCTCTGTGATTTGGCTGGACTTGAGAAACGCGATGATTCCCCAAACTGAGCTCTTATCAATTTAGACTTTACATCTTCAGTTGAATCTATTACACTGAGATTCATTTGTGATTGAGTCATGAATGAAAATGGAGCTGAATGTTCATCTCTCCACCGTAATGTCTATAATATCACATTGAAATGAATTTTTCTAACTAAAATACTTATACTATTACTTTTATACAAGAAATAATTTAATCCTTCATTATTCACTGTACAATTAATTAAATTTATTTTTCAGAATTGTCACATGTTTAGAGACAAGAAAAAAAACAAAATTACATTTAATTCATTAAAATGTTAAACAGTATAGATTTAATAGTATACTTACAGAACCAGTCTCGTCGATGACATATTTCATTCCAGTCTGAATTCTTAACTTTGGATACCATTCTGGTATTTCTTTATTAAGTTCAGCTTTTTTTAAAGCATATTTCAAGGCAACCTCTGGTTGAATTATAGTTTCATTGATTGCTTGATTTTGTTCTGCTATACTTAATGCATTCCACAGACCCTCGTAGGCTTCCTTTGTTGCTGTTATATCTTCTCCAATTCTTTGAGCCAAAGGATTTATGCTGTAGAAATACTGTTCAGCTCTTGAACTTGAAGCAGCACTCATATCGTTATTGTTAAATTAATATGAATGAAGTATCTGCAAAAGAAACAAACATATTTTTTTCCAAAACAAGATGAAAAAGATAACAAATTACATCATAAAGTAATAAAGACCCGATTAAAGTAATAAAAATACCGATTAAACAATACAATCATAGGTTATAGAAATACTTAAAAACGATTGATTATTAATAAATATGTACATAGAATTATGGAATGATTAAATAATAGAAAATACAATTACATGCAATAAATGGAAACTACGTGAAATGAATTCATGCAAATATAAGTAATTATTCACTAAACACTGCTTACACAACGAATCTCACTTCTTGAGATTCCATAACGAACTACCGGAAGTATAGTATCGAATAGGATAGGCTTCCGCAAAAAAAAATGGCGGGTTTTCGACCGGCCCCTTGTAGAATAGGTTCCCATATACAGGGTGTACGGTTACGGGTGGGCATCCTTTGATGAAATGGTGACTTTCGAACAACTTTTTCCTTTAGCAAAATGCTCGCGAAGGCTTATTATTTGAATTATTAATGGAAAACACCGAGCAATCAGAGCGCGCATAACGCGCATGCGCAGCTGTAAAAGTCTGTTACGAACCGACGCGACGCGCTACTGTGAGTAAGTAAGTACTTAATTTGTTCGTCGTAGCTTTTAATATTAATATCGTTAAAATTAAGATTTCGAGAATTCTTGCTTTCCCCTGCAATATCATTTTCCTGAGAATAGCCTATCTTACTCAATACTGTAAATATGTACATGTATCGATTATACAAATTCTGTATTTAAAAAATTTCAACGGTCTTATTTATTATCAATGAACAATAAAATATAATCAGTCAGTAATAACAAATTTATTATTAGTTAAACACATTCCTTACGTACATGAAAAGTTCATTTATACGCTGAAATTAAACCGGAAGGAAATACACATTAAATCAAGATTTATTGCATTTTTATTACTTATTCTTTCAAAACAAGAAACTAATAAACAAATTTCAAAACATAATATGGTATTTAATAGCAAAATTTGTGAAACTTTGAAACTTTTAAACTTTCTTATAAATTTAGAATAATATAATGCCCTGTTATTAGTTATATGTACAACTAAATATCATTAAAATTATCATATACTCCTTTTATTATCATACAAATATATACAATGTCGTTATTTTTTAAGTCAGTTCTTGTGTCTTTAGTAACCGTTTTCGCTTCCTATAATTTAAACGGAACGGATAGTTTACTTATTAAAATATAGACGGTACAGAAAGAATGATAAGTATTTACATACAACAATGTTTAACAGGAATGATAATAAATAAAAAGTATGCATGTGATACAAGGATTATACTTAATGCTGGTTATTTAAACCTTACACAATTATTAGTATCTTCGTAAACATTTCACGTACAAACGAGCTTTTAGTTGTGATCCTTCTCTTTACAAATATACATTTACAACCGGTTGTGTATTGGAATAATCCGTTAAATAAGGAATAAAATAGTTTGACAAAAGAATAATTAATTCTTGTAATTTTATCGTATTAACTCTGCACGCATTTTCTTTTTTAATAATCGCATTCAAAAAACGGACGTAGTTTAACAATATGAATCTTTTAAAGCATCCAAGGTACACCATATTTCTTAATCGGAACGAATTTACTGATTAGGTACCTTGCTGGTGATTCCCGTGTCTGATTTGAAATATTCATTAAAAAAAAAAAAAAAAAAAAAAAATAATAATAATAAAAAATAAATTAAAAAGAAATATGCTTATCTTCGTATAGTGAAATCAATACGATTCATTAAAATCTCTAGTCTCGTGAATAAGAACTTCACAGGTGACATGTTACACAGAATATGATCTCTTTCTCTAGATCAAGAAAGGGTGGCACTACATCTTGGAACCATAGTTTACCTGTACGGCATTCGTAATCTTAAAAATCCCGAGGAATACGTAAGTTCCCGTTTAATATCTTTATTAAAAAAAATATACTAATAGAGACGATGATTTACACGCAATTTGAATAGCGTATATAAACTTTGTTTTCATTACATATGACATATATTCTATCTTTTCATAGTGATTATGTATTTCAAATCTTGTTCTGTATTATTTCTAAAATTAACACGAACACCTTTTCAACCCTTATTCCAAATACTGTATTGCTTTAGAATTACATAAACTAATGATAATAACAACGTAAATAGAGGAAAGAAAGAAATAGCCAAAATAACGAAGAAACAAAACAGAACAGAACAGAACAGAACAGAACAGAACAGAACAGAACAGAACAGAACAAAAAAATAAATTATTGAATTCACTTGTGCTCCGATTTAAAATACTTAAAAAATTTGATTTATGTTGCCTGTTAATTTGTGAAATAAAAATAAAATTAAAAAAAATAAAAAAAATAAAAAAAAATGATCAGTTATTGCAAATAGGCAACATAATAATACTCGTAATAAGCAATCGCTACTGATGAAGAACACGAAGATATTTGTCACTAGGGTAAAAAAAAGTAAAAAAACGTAAACTAAATGTAATAAAATTGTCCACAGTTACCTGTTTGACAAGTGTTTCAGAGGACCTAGACTTAGTATAGATGTAGCACCAAGTGCACCTAAATTACAAGTATTAGGATTTCGTGCACCGTCAATCGTAATAATCGGTAAGCCAAAATATCCGCCTGTTTGAGCACTAAGCTGTGACAACGGGATGTAGCTTTGTATACCAAGGTTTGATAAACGATTCAACACGTGAGGAGATTTTAGATCTACAACCGGTAACGCTAATTCCGCGCCACCATTTTGTGCTACGGTATCAACTTCCTTATGATACGCTTGTTTATGCGTTGACAGCGCTTGAGCTGTCGGATATTGGGCAGGACAGAGATTACATCTAATGACAAACATTATTTGATACATTATTATCCGAAATAATTGTGTAAAAAAAAAATGTTTTTAAGCATACTTACTTGTGAAGTAGTTTACTTGGCGCACGGTGAGTAGCCATGTGCTGCGTCAACATTTCTTGATTCTGAAAACTTTTGTCACATACCTGACAAGTAAGCAATGCCCTACAACAGTAAACAATGTTTTGTTGTTGTTGTTATTGTTGTTGTTGTTGTTATTATTATTATTAAATATTAGAATAATGACAAGTTTCCTGTGATATGCTTTACCGTGGAGGTCTTCCGCGTCTAACAACTGGCATTTGTGGTGGAGTATCTTGAGTTAAATCTACAGTGGGTGGTCTCGGTGGTCTTTCCACTTCATTCACAGCTGTTTTATTCTGTTTATTCTGAGGAACAGCAAATTGGCCCTGTTCTGGTTGCTTTTTTTGTGAATGAGCTGGTATGATAGAAATAGCAGAATTCAGAGTGAGCGCTGTAAAATTTAAAGGCTGCTGTGAAGATGTAGTCTTCTGTGGCTGGGAAGGTATCTGCTGTTTGTTTTGTTCGCTTGATTTATTTTTATTTGCTGCTGGAGTAACAGTAATACCTCGGGCTGCTAGTACATTCGCCACAGCCTTAGCATCGGACTTCTTGCTACCGGCACTCGATGTATTCTGCACTTGAGCTGGAGCGGAACCTTTAGATTAGTAAAATATGTTTCTTTTTATTTCCGCAATGCACCTCTTCCACGAACAGTTATTTCTTTTAATTTTTTTGTTTATGATACAGTCAAATAAACATATAAAATTTATAACGATAAATGGTAAAAGAAATTTATAAAAGCACCAAAATCAAAACTAATTCTTAGAAGAGGTATTCAAGTAAGGAAACATAAACGATATAATATTATATCCTAGATTAAAATACATTTGATGAAATATTAAAAAGTACCTGGCTGTCGAACACTGAGGGTTATAGAATCCGTAAGATGTATCGTGGAATCGTTTCTAGTCTGTTGAGTGGTAGCACCTTGAACATTTTGTATAACTGGCAAACCGTCATTTCTTTTTTGTTGTGCAATAACATGACAGTCTGCGTCTTCGTTTCTGTCTGGCAATAAAACGTCCAATCGTCGTTGTTTTATAGCTGAATTATTTTGTTGTTGTTGTTGTTGTGCTTGTGTTTGTTGCAATGGACGTTTCATACGTTGCCGCGGAGTGGATCCATTCTGTGGTATCCGCGGTGTCCTACAAATGCATAAATGCAAATTAAACTGTTTAATACTTTTTCTAAAGAATGGTTTATCATTGTCTGTTTGTATCATGTAAATCTGATATTCTTTTTACAAACAATTTGTACATGTTCATGTTTATTTCATCAATAGTACTTGCCGACTACTTTGCGCAACGGTAGGATACCTTCCGCGTGAAATTTGTTGAGACAATTGAGGATGCATTTGTGGCGGCGCACTCATTTGTGGATATGGACCCGGCCCGTATTGCGAATATAGATGTGCTATATGAGGAGGATAATGCATGCTCTGCGGACCAGGAACCCTATACAGTGGAGGCCTTCCCGGTGGCTGTACAAAATAATTTGGGCCAGGAATCATTGTATTAGCACCTGGTGGAAGACTTGGAGGCATTTGCGTTTGCGGAAGTGGCATACGTTGTACTTGTTGAGCTAATTGTTGTACAGGTGCAGGTAATTGCTCAAAGTTAACAGGTGGTAATATCTGCTGTCCAGGATTTGATACTGAATTGTATGTAGGCGAATTTGTTTGATGCGGAGAGTTTAAAGGAGAAATCCTATTTATTTGCTGCGAATTTGGTGTGTTTGGAGATTCCATCGAGGTTGCATGAGGCGAGTGGATATTCAATTGTGGAGATGCTTGACTCAAATGAGGTGAATTTTGATTTAAATGCGGCGAACTCGCATTTAAATGAGGAGACAATTGGCTCACACTCGGAGATAAAGGTGTTCCGTGCATTTGAGCCTTATGCATAGAAACTTCTAACGGTGAATGAAAAATAAGATTAATACATTCAGAAATATTGCACTGATAATGTCCAACTTTGCTACGATGCTCATCGAGGTGAGCTATATCTTTGAACTTCTCGTTACAGACACGGCATGTACTGACTGTCTCGGCTAACTTTTCAAGCGAAACGTATTCCGTTTCTGGCGGTAAATTATTTGATAACCTTTCATTCTGATTGTGTCTTTGATGGTCGATCAAGTTTTGTAACAACGACCCAGCATTTTCCATATTATTATCACCACCCCCATGATCAGACTGTTCATCGCTTTCTTTAGGAACCTCATTATTTTTATTATTCAAATTAGCAGATAACTGATTCCAATTGAAACCTGTTGCACTTTCTGTTGAATTATCAGGTTTATCCTCGTTTTCAGATGAACAATTTGCTGAATGGTTTAAAAATCTAGAAGAGTTTGTTATAATACTAATAGTTGGATTTTCCTCCAAATCATCGGTCATGTTGGTTTCGTCTCTTCTATCATCGTCGTCTTCGATACTTGAATTGTCAATTAACTGACTCATAGGCCTAGATCTGAAACGTTAAGTAACGCATAATGTAGCAAATAATAACAGCTTATAAAAGAAGCGCTTGAACGTGCAATATTACCCAGATTGTTCGCCAAGTTTTCTCAGGTTTTCAATTGTTTCTCTACACGTTGCTTCCAATGCGTCTGATTCTTCATGGTCCTCTCCTTCGGAAAGTCTTTTATCCGAGTTGTCATACTGGCCTGTACTTTGTAAATCATCTACATTTTGATCTTCTTTTTCAGATGGATTTGCCATATCACTCCCTACACCCGAATCACCTTCGTTTACATCTATGGATGGTCTATCATTTTCTTCCAATAGATTATGGTCGTGGGTATCAAATTTAACGTTCCCATATTCATCCTAAAAACAATATATTTTTGTATTTGTAAAACTGTAACATTTAATTTTTCTTATATTCGCTATTAGAACATACCTGCTGTTCTACCATCACCTCTTTAAGTTTAAACGACTGGATAGTCGAATTTTCTGTATTTTTATCGTGCGTTTGATCATTCTCTTTTGCCGCAGCCACGTCTTTTGTACCCAGATTAATGTTGGTGTTTACAACAGCAAAATCTTTGGATTCAGGTGATTTTTTAAGCGTAAGTTTAAGCGAATCAGACAAACTTTGCTTTTTTAATGTTAGCTTCAAAGATCCCTTTTTCTCTGGATCAAGCCAATACGTATTATTGTATTTTCTTTTTATGCTTTTCAGATTTGAAATTCTTTTCAATACTATCCGTGGTTTTCCTAAATGTGTATGTATGTGAATACGTAACTGTTTCTTTGATATAAATTGTTTTCTACAAATTTCGCAATGTAACAATGGAATTTGTAATGAAAATACTGAATTCTGATCATCTATATGTTCACCTGAAATAAAATATTCCAGTAATTACATCACATTCATCTCTTCGTTAAAAACAAAATTGTTTATTACGGTTGAAAGCAAACAAGTAACACAAATACAGGACATCTAACAACCTTTTTGAATAAAAACCCCGAAAAAATTGTCAACTTGTTAATTTGCCGCGCTTTCGTGTCTTCTGTCAAGTCGACTAAACTTGTGTCGTTGTTCGTTATAAAGTCTGTGAAAGTTACACATTAGTTACATATATCCATACACGTTTCGTATTTCAACGGTTCGCTCGTTCGGTCATTATATCAACGCGCGTCCCCCGTGTTACAACGGATGTAAACAATCGATGCCGATGTATACGCAGCAACAGCAAGTGTTCACGCAAAATGGTTGCAAACAGTAGACAACCGAGCGCAAGCAATATAATTGCCTTTGCTTTTGCCGAGAATTGAAAACGGGACTCTCCAATCGATATTACCTAAAGAATGAATATCATTGGTTCGATTCGTATTAACGAAAATTCCCGCCGTAATGTATGTAGCTCGTGCTAAAATGCGTTTCGCCTGATTACATTTTTGACGTTAACTCATTTTTTAATGATCATAAATGATTACATACGTTGATTTATGTAAACTGACTTGCTGAAGAAATTGATGGAATATTTCTAAATCGATTGGAGAAAAGTATTAAAACAGAGAAAGGATATCTTTTTAAATATTTACATACATACATAAAATAGGGTAAAGTATTTCATTTCATCGATGGTAGAAACGATACATCAATTTGTGTTTTATTAAACTTAAATAAAAAATATCAATTATATTGTATCCGTTTTATATTAACGTGTTTAATAACATTAATTTTTCAGTATCAAACCGTTCCTAACCTTTTCTCGAAAATACAGCATTTTTTCTTTTTTCTTTCTTCTTTTTTCTTTTTATATAAAACCACATCAAATTTATCGTAATTATATTTTTCTTTTAGTTATAATGTTCAACATTTATTTCATTGAATAATGAATGAAGGATACATTTTTATATCTACAGTAAGATTTTAGTAGAAGAATTTATGGGACAGGTATACGAACCAAAAAACATAAAACATGTTGCAATAACAATATTTTAACTTTTTATAAGGCTTTAGAAACTATTTTTGAGATAATAAATTTGATAAATGCAGGTTATAAGCTTTAAACTATATGTATATACATATAGATGTTGATGCATCATTTGTTTATCATATACATAATATGTACATTTAATATTCTAGGAAAAAACATACCAAATCTTTGTATATCGTCCAGTGCATCGTCCTTCCAAATTTTGTTCTCATCAGAAAATTTGAATTCTTCAAAATCTGGATCTAATGAATTGTTCATTTCCAATCTGTAAGTAAAGTTAATGACTTTTTTTTATCATTACATAATATAAATATCGCATGTAACTTGTTAACAACAATGTTACAATTATTAATTAACATTGCTGCATGTCATACTTACAGGCATTGTTATTAACAATGCAAATTGTCATAAAGTCAGCAACAAAGATTTATCTTGATATAAATAACCATTCATTAACATTTAAATACAGTGACAAAGAAATTGTGTAATTTGTTTCAGTAAATAGTTCACATATTTTTCACGTGTACGATAATAATTTTTAATCACTAACAAAAATAAGTAGACAAGAGTCCCGCGAAAATGGATCATAAATCGTACTATTTCATTTAGTGTTATTAGGAAATGTCCATTACGATTTATAATTGTAAATTATTGAATGGAAATAAGGTCGATTAAACAAGCGCCTAACAAACTTTCAACATGCATTAATGTTAACTATACAAGTAAAAATAACACCAAGTTTATTTTTACTCAATTACTATTGATACCGCGTTGATCATAGTACATTTATTAGATTCATTTAAAAATCAGTCACGATTCATTCGATGCATATGAAATTAGAAACAAAAACATATACTATTTTAATATACATATAGGTGATAAAAGTTTTTCCCGGCTTCTCTGGCATATAGTTAAATTGTATGACTGTCAACGATTATGACATGATCACTGTGTTGTTTATGACACGTTTGGAATAGCGATATTCAACGAAGATAAAATCGGCGCGTCAACTGCGGTGCCTACCGTATCCAATCTGAACTTATTATTAGTACGTGTTATATCGAGCCGCCAATATGGCGGCGATGCGATGAAACCCGCGCGTCAGACAGGATAATCAACTCAATGTGAATTCGTGCCGAACTGTTGAGGCGCGTTCAGCGACGGGTTCAGAGTGTTCAGATGCGTTGTTTTGTAAGAACGCGCGCGCGCGCGCGTACAAGGTAGCCTGCGCCGATTTGCTGCAAACCGTCGAGCTTCCCTCTCCTCTCTCCTCCTCTCCTCTCTTCCCGTCAGTTTGTTTCTTCGTATCTAACTTCTCCTTCGTTGCACACCATTACCACCTTTATCCGCTTCCTTTTCCCTTCCCCTCTTCTCTTCTTCTCTTCTACTCTTTCTCTCGAACTCTTTTACTTCCAACGTTGCATTTCCTTTATCAAAGATCGAAGGGTTCACTCTTGGCGCATGGTTTTTAGTTATACAAGAAATATACGCAGCAAATGTGTTGCGCTATTCTGTACGCCCTTCAGGCAGAACCCAATAAAACAAAAATAATCCACAGGGATGTATACACACATACGTATGCCGGATCTGTTCGAGAGGGAGGAAGTAGAGAAGGAGGCCAAATTGAAATTAAGTCAACCTAACGTGCACTCAAGTATGAGTAGGGAGCCAATCCGCTCATAGCAAGTATTGTCGGCGCAGGCGCAGCTCGAACATCACCGTACAACTCTGCTCTGTTTCTCTCTCTCTCCCCCCCCTTCTCTCTTTCTCTTCTTTACCCCTTTTTCTTTTCCTTTCCTTCTGTTCTCTTGTGAACGAACATCTCTTTCTCACCCATTTCCACCAACTAATTCTCTTATACTTCTTTTTTTTTTCCTGTTATCCTCGTTCTAACTTGTATCCCTCCCTATTTTTCCTCCATTCTCTTTACCACCCCTCCAATGTTCTACGGTTTCCCTCAGTCCTTGTAATTCTCCAACAAAATCGTCAACGTTAACTATCCAATTGCCACCTGTCAACCATTGCACCTAAAAGCTCTGCAGCCATAATTATTTATAGTTAGCGTACCGATATCGCCAACATCATGGTAGTGTTTGTTATACAAATGTAACTTTTCAACTTCATACATTGAAATCATACATAAATTTAGAAAATAGATTTTATAGTCATTGTTCGAGACTTTTGTTTTAAAACCATTTTATTCTTGTTGTAGCTACATATATGTACTTATATATGTACTTACATATAACACGGAATTGAAATATAATGTATCTTTTCAGGTTTTAACCTCTCGTGTTGTATTTTATCCTCATACTTCATTGAGGGGAAGAAGCGTCGATAAGAAGTTTTCCGGGTATAGCTTTTCCATTGAAAATCAAATATCAAAACGTAGGTATACCTGAAATAACCGGTTTTGTCAAGAAAATATATGTAAATATGTATGTGAACGAGGCGTGGCAGGAATGGTTGGAGGCCGAAAGGAAGCAATATAGTAGGGGAACTTAACGGAACATGTCGAAAATTGCCGAATGAAGCTTCTATTGATCGCAACAGGTTCTTCACTGTTTTCTATTGAGATACTCACCAATTCAACTTTGAAATCCTATATTTAGCTTGCGAAACTTCATATTGTTTTATTAGCCTATGTTAACCCAAAATTCAATAACATAGTAATACTTTTTTTTTATCATTTCCAGCTTGTTAACGTCAATGTTGAGTATTGTGACCTTGAAATAGTTAAGTAATTTAATGAGCCAATTGTTCATTCTAAAATCAGGTAGGATTCATATTTCTCTTCATTTACTTTTATATGATTAAAAGTTGTCAAAAAAACTAACTTTTTCAATATTTATTTGAACTATATTTTTACCACTTTATTCGCAGCGAATAAAATTGAAGCAAGCAATGAAATAGTTAAATGTAGATTAATATTCCCATTTCAGGAAATACTTAACTATTGATTTCATCCCTACCATGAAGTCTTTGTCCTTTGGTTAGATATTTCTACTAGTATGCGCTGTAGTCGTACTAGTATGCGCAGAAAGGTAACCGCTTTTATGGAGAAGACGAGTTCACCACGATATAGTAGTGGCTTAACTTGATGCAAGGAGAAAGGGGATACTTGGATACGTTCGTTGACCCAACATCTCTGACTACTCCTCCCTCTCCATTACTACCTCCCACAAATCTGGTTTCACTGCGAGTTGCGCACAACTTTCTAAGCTCGATCCTTAACGAGGCTTATTCAAGTTATACTCATTGTATGTGTAGTAGGAGCAGAAAAAGAGTCATCGGTAAAAGCTTCAGTTAACTTGTAGCATCATACAAAACTGATCTATGTGTTATCAATAAGATAATTTGTATTTTTAAAGTTGGATGAAATTTGTAATATTACTCGAATCTTTCTACGAAATAGCTATTCATTTTTGTTACCGTTATTACTGACTACACATGTCAGCTTTACCCCTATCAAGAATATTTACAAGAGAAAGAAATGGATATAATGGTATACTTGGCAACACAGGGGATGCCTCCATTCATTTCTTTAGTTCTGCCATGTTTCACAGAATTCTATTCTTTTCTTTTATTTTTGACTAATGCAATTCATGCTGTATGTATCTACATACAATACATCATCAATTGTATTATAATAAAATAAAAGAATGTGATAATTATGATTGATATCTGATCCAATATTCATTGTTAAAGCAGTGCAATTTATCATTCCTTTCAAAATTATACTTTTTATCTGGAATATTTGCCAAATTTACATTATTTAAACTAAATTAAATCTTAAAAGTGGTACTACTCGTTATTAGGATATTTTTATTCCGTTTAATTAACGTGATTTAAGTGAAATGAAAACTAATTTGATACTTCATCCAATTAATGTTATTTACTGATTTTTCTTGCACAGGTAAATTGCAATTTGACCTCGTTTGTTGACCTCACTGGTTGCTAGGTTCCAAGTCACATTGCCGGGCGAGGGAGTAAAGCTTTAGCGACGTTGCCAAATAGCTTAATATTAAAAATATGCAGTTAAAATATATGATAAAATTTCTGTTATTAGAAAAAATGGTAATTTACCATAAATATTTCATGACGGATTTGTTTAATTGTAACATAATAATAAAGATATATTTAGGTCATTAAAACTTGTCTAATATAATATGTCATTCAGAATTTATTTTATTAAGCACAGTGATACTGAATATTATTAATTACCGTATCACGATACTTGAGTAATAGCAGTTATTATTGTTTTTAGTCATTGATATCGTAATTATTAATAGTTTGTCGTATTTTATTAATCATGATTATATGAAGTGTAATTACTACTTTTAATCAAATGTATGTATATAAGTACAATATCTGTATACATATATGTATATATATAAAATACAAATTGAGTATTGTTGAGTATTCAGTGCTACCAACGGAAAGAAACGCCTTGCAAAGTGTTATTATACGAAACGAAATATTTTAATTAAAAAGTACACAGTACATATATGCATATGTACATGAATCAATTATATATTTACGTTAATTAAAAAACATTAATGATTTGTTAAAGAATGAATTTTTTATAATCACTTATTTTATATTCTTAAATTTAAGCTGACAACACCTAACATGAATTTTTAAAATTGCAAATTTATAAATGACACATTCTAATAAACAGCTGGATTAGAAATTAACTGCGTATATAATAGAATATTAATAAACATAAATACTAACTGTTAGTGATTCCGGAAAAGAGGTTATTTTAGCACTTGTAATACCCTATTATATATATATATATATATATATATATGTATGTATAGTTATACTAATTTGTAGCAATTTGATAAGTATTATTTTACACTAATTTATTAACAAGAGTTCATTATTCATCAATGATGGATATAACAGTAACAAATACAACTAATATTACTGTGATTTGAATATTAATGGTGTTCTATGTAACAAAATTAACTATATATGAAATTAATTAGTGTATTATAAACAAAGGATATAATCCATAACCATGTTTGGTACTTTGCGCAATAAATTTCAAACTGTACAAGAAGGTATATCAGCTAGGTAAAGAATTTTTGTAAAGGTAGTTTATTACCTATTTTACATGTACACATCCTATATTGACTTAATAATTTTAGTATTCGAGGGTTAACAGTTGTTGAAAATCCAAAACTTAAAAAATCTGTCAATATAAGGAATGTTAATTATGATGCTGGAGCTGACATCTTACACAGATTTCAATTACAATGGAATGAATTGCACGAGCTTGCAGAAGAGAATACAGGGAAAGCACAAGAGGCTAATAATCTTATAGGAACCATTTATGAAAGACTTGAAGAAGAATGGAAAAATATTACATGTTTAAATAGTACATTAGCTCATATTCCAAAAATCAACAATGCGATACAAGATCTCATGGACCAAATAGGTACTAATAAAATAAGTACATTTTTCAATATAAGCTTACTAAAAAATGCCTATTATTGTTAAAGGAACATTACAAGAAATGTTTGAGGAAGTAGAAGGTGCTATATATAGATTAGAAGATTTGAATGAAATGTTGGACTTGCAAAATAGACAATTGGATCATAGATTTCAATTAGCTTTATATAAAGAAAAGAAACTTGCAGAGTTAAATATTATTAAAGGTATCGCGTGTAATGTTTAAATTGTGTTAACTGAATTTAGATGGAAGAAATACTTAAAGAATATATTAATTTTAGCAAAATTAGCCAATGAGCATATTGAAAGAGTATCACAATATGAGCTTAAACAACAGAAGATGATGAAAGAAAGAAGAGAGACATTTGAAGAGGTCTTTAAAGAAGAACTTAAAGAATATAAAGAAACAGGATCCATATCCAGTATGTTATAATATAGTTGAAAATAAGAAATTAACATTATTTGTTGAAATATCAACCAATTTATTTTCATTTTATAGAGTTACCAGTCACACAACAAGGGCCTTCATTGGATGAAATAGTTCTAGATGTAGATTCGGCTGTATTCGATAAATTCTTAGAAAATTAATAGTACTCATACCATTTTAAATATTTCTAAATATAAAAATAAATCATCTTTAATTACTATATAAAACTGATGTGTATATACAAATTATACAAAAAATAAAAAATATTTTAGGAATATATAATATTATGAATTATCCATCTTAAACTAATACAGTGCATGTTGTTAATGCAACATTTAATTATTGATAAATGATAAAACACGATACTTATTTGTTTTTCAGTATTTATTTGTATATACATATATAGAGGGCCGCGAAGTTCGTTTCTAACCTAAAACTTAAAATGATCGGTAAGTGAAATTCTATATAACCATTCCATAGCATATCGTGTCCGCTGTTTTTTTAAACTGGTATAGTTATAGGTCAAACAAAATATTGTTTTTTGTGCTATTATGTTTGATTATATTTAGATTGATGTTTCTTCTGTAGTTAAATAAGTATATATTTTCTAGATGTATAAATAATATTCTAACGTTTTCTAATTGATACAATAATTTTAGATAAAAATGATACCAAAGTATAAACAAAGGAGTTATATCTTGGATAAGATGCAAAGAGGATTTGTAAACGTTTGTATGGCTGTTACAGTGATTGCTACTTCAGTTTTAGTATATCAAGGATTTCATTACTATGTGCATATCCGACCGGCTTTGAAAGAAGTGCAATTAAAAGCTAATGAAGAATTGTTAGAGGAAGGAAAATATGCAGCAACCAGTTAAAGTAATAATTCATATTATATTATAAGCATAAATTATAATGAAATAAAAATTAAAATAAATTTACACTGCTATCATTTCATATCCTTTAATATATTCTTATGAGGAATGTTCCAAATATAGTTTATATTAATTTACAAAATTTAACCAACAATTTCAGACAGAAATACGTATTTATATGGATGAAATTTCATTTATATGTATCTCTGTCTTGTTTTGTTTAGGAAATCATAAGTCAATGCAAAAAAGTATGTTATAAAACTAAGTCCTGAATAATTTATCAGATTGGACAAAAGACAAATGTGCTTTTCATTATATTTTTATAGCACAGTTTCATTTACAAATTTGTAATAGGCTGTGTTAAATAGTTTTATTATTTTAAATGAATATCGAGTACAAGGGATATGAAAGTACTGCACATTTTATAGATACAAGAGTTTTCTTCGTTAAAACATCTTTTTTTTTAATCAAATAAAATAATTGCCAATCTATGTATTATGAGTACAAAATTAAATTAATGTATCAAATAAATGCTTACAGATTAAATGTTGTATTTACATTGCTGATCACTGCAAAGATGTAGTAACAATACAAATATCATACTGATACTTTTTTTTTTTTTTTTCCCCCACTTCATTGAACACATTTCACATTCACAAAGTATCACATTAAACTGAGAATATTGTTCTACTTGTCATTCAACATCAGGTGATGCTTTGTATAAATAACGGAAATATATATACTTTTTTCCTCTTAAAATGAACAATTCCTTAACTAAAACTGAGTCACTATAAATACAAGGATGATGTTTGTTAATAACTAAAATTTCATGTTATAAAATTTGTATATTAAATAAACATTCTATGTTTAATATTTACACGTATGCAAGTTGAGTGCACATGATACATTTACAAAATATATGGTCGAGAGTTAATTGCATTGCTTCAGATGTCCTATGTCTCAATTTGAAATTGTCGTGCACATAAATTACCGTTTGTCACAAAGGATAACATTTTAAAAATGCTGAATTTTATTCTTTTTTCGAGATTATTTCTCAAGTCTCACGAAAGGCAATGGTTTTTGTACAGCTTCCAAAAGTAATTTTCGAGTACAAAATACATCGTATATACGCCGGGTAGTTTATATACAACAAGATAATTTTATCTTTTCTCGTGTAATGGACATAATTTGTACTCAGTTTCTTGATCATTCTTCTATTTAAAGAACGTTATTTTAGAGCGAATTTTTGAAAATGATATATGTACTTACATTTTTTTAAATAAAAGAGAATCTACAAAATTTATTTCTATTTACATTTGTAAAAGTCAATCAGTGTAAGACTTACCGCAATGAAGCATGTTTTATACATGTACATGCATATGTTGCCAATATGGTAGATTAAAATTAAAAAAGAATTCAATAAAAGCTATGCTTTTATTCGAAATGTCAACATAACTATTTCATCTACCAAAATGTAGTACGGAAGTTATAGTCTTACATAGATCGATCTTGGAATCATGTTGGTACAATTTAAAGTATTAAAACTGATTAATCAGTATATTTTGTTCTATTTGAAAAGAAAGATATTTTCATGAAGTTAAATGAAAAGAGGAAAACTATTTATTTCTATAAAAACATCTTATGTTTTTTTTCTTTTTAAAATCTTAACTCTATAATCTGAATACTTGCACAAACCCTGTAGCCCATGGGCTGCAACTTGAAATTTCGAGAGGGTGAAAGTCTTAAACCATAAACATTTACGAGCTATTAGACGTAGGATTAGAATTTGACAATGATTCCACGCGCATTGAATCAATTCTTGCTACGATTTTCAATGCGGGACCCAATTTAATGCTCATTGCCGACATAAGATGGTCTTCTTTTAGCAACATAAGTGCTTGACCATCTATCTCTTGAATGGCAAAGTCTTCTGCATAATCGGCACAACCTGGTAATCCACGTATGAAATCGCATACTTCATTGACCTGTATTTTATACAAATAAAAGATTAATTTCATCATTGCGGTTACGTCAAATTATGTGAGTTAATTTACGTTAATTCTTAATAATACTTACCGTCCATTTCACAGGATTAACCTTCGGCAGTGTATCGTCAATGGAAGAAGTAGTTGTTGTAGTCGACAATGATTTCTCTTCTCCGTTTTTCTTCATCGCATCTCCTTCATTTTTCGAGTCAGTCTCTATTTCAGTCCACTGTTTCTCACCACCGTCGCGATCTCTCTCACGTTTTTTGCTCTTTGCACAACCAGAGGAACAGAATCTCTTTTCTTTCTTTAATTTAATATTTTGCTCGTCTATTAAATTACCGCAACCTTCACATTTTCCAATTTGAATATTATTTATATCTTCGTCGTTGGGATAATTAGGTGCATGTTTCTTTCCTATAAAGAATCAAGTATTTAACTTGCTTGCTTTATATTTATTATTAATAAAGAAAAGAACAGAACAGAAATATTATGGCACAGATAATAAAATTGTTGAATCTTACTCGGAGGTTCATCGTGATTTTCCTTTTCGGAGGACGAATTATTACGATTTAAAATATTACTCGTGTCTTGATTAACTGTATTATTTAACGACGTACGGTTAACAGCAAATGGTTCAGATGCTAAAATATTAATTTTATTAATAAATTACAATCAATATACGAAAATTAATGAAATTTCTACCTTCTTGTATGACAAAGCCCTCGATTACGTGTGTAAGGACTTGCGGTTTGACCATTGCTTTTGGAGGCACATGTTTACTGTTTGCAGTAACTGGTACAGAAACAGGAATTGCTGCAGATTCTTCACTAGCTATACCATTAGTGATAGAATTAATTGTATTTGCTAATCCTGCTAAGGGATTGTTACAAGATTTATCATCTGCCTTTGAAACTGAATTATCTTCTTCTTTTATAGGTACTTTACATTGGTCCGCATCTATGTATAATAATTTAGATTTATTAACGTTCCATACACATTGGTCTTTTGAACACAAACCTGTAGTTTCGGGTTGAGGTATTGAAACTTCTTCGATCGTGACTGATAGCGAGTCTTCTTTTTTCAAAACCTGTTTAGAATTGTCTTCATTTGTAATTGGTGTACTAGCAGCGGATGGTAATATTAAAGAGCATTCAGCTTGATGATTACGATCCGGTGAGGTAATCATTATTGTAGGATTATTTTCATGTGTTTGCTGATCCATTGATTGATTTATCATAGACATCGTCTGAACTTGTGACGTTCCGCTAACTATTTGGTTACCAATTATTGTCGAATTGATTGCCTAAAAAAGAAGTGAGATTAACGGGATATTCAATGAAAAATATTACCTGTTTATTACCTGTAACGGTAATTGCTGAACTGCAGACATAGGAGATTGTGGTACTTGACTCATTTGAGACGTAGTAACTCCAACTCCTCCTACCGATACCACAGGCATTATTGGGCGTTCACCACCTAGAACTACACCTGGTGGTGGTGGTGGTGGCGGTTGTTGTTGTTGTTGTTGCAGAGCCATATTCGCTGCAAAAAGAAATGAATAATTAGTAGATATACAAAAAGATCCATGTAATATTCTGCAAAACATAAAGAATCATCCTACTCATTATTGGTTTCGGCTGTATTTGCTGTTGCGATGCCTGCACTTGCTGCTGTTGATATTGCTGCTGCATCTGCTGTTGCTGCTGCGTATGTTGTTTCTGTTGAATAAAAACCTGTTGATGTTGTTGTTGCATCGTTTGCTGTGACTGTTGTTGCGGTTGTTGCGGCGATTGTAGTGGTTTAGCACGGCCTTTACCGCTACTACCGCTTCCTTTTCCACTCTATGTTACAAAACATAAAAGAACAACTTCTTCTTCATTATGCGAAAACCAAAAAGAGAAAGCTTCGATATGGTTTTTTACGTGATTCGAGAAACGCAGCAATTAAAATCTTTTCTCCAACTACTGTTAATAATAGTAACCTGTACTTGTACTCCGTGAACAGTTTGCGTGGAAACTGAACTCGCTGCTCGTATATTGGCAGCTTGTACCGCGTGTAGAGAGGACGGCAAAATACTCAAAGGTCGTTGTCCACCTGTGCTCTGCTTACCCTGTTGCTGCTGCTGTTGTTGTATATCCATTACCTTCGGTTTTCCACTAGCTGCAGCAATCTGTTGCACTCCCTGAATTTGTTGCTGTGTAGCCAGTGCTGTATAAATTATAACAGTGATGAATTAATCTGACGCAAAGGATCAAATCTCATTCGATACGTGAATATGAAATTCACCATTATGAGCTTGAATCGGTTGTGGACTTTGTATAAACATATCAGGTTGAGTAGGACCTCTAATGAATATCTGATTAGTGAGAAGCGCTGGTGACTGTATCCCAGTCCAAGCAACTTGGGGTGTGAATTGCCAGGGAGCAAATTGCATACCACCCCTTCCACCGGATGGTGCAGCTGCTGTACATGTAGTATACTGGACATTTCAGAAATTAAGTTATATAAGTATTCTACATACATAAGAATAAATAATCAATTGATACAAAATAAGGTCACCTTTTGTACTTGATCTTGTTTACTTGCAGCCTGTTGTTGTTGCTGTTGTTGTATAGATGGAGGAGGTTGCGGAGAACCCAATACACCAAGTTGACCAAATACTAGAGTCTGTCCTGCACCAGGTGTAGCAGAAGTAGGTACCGGTAAGTAACCTGTTGGAAAGCCTTGCACTTTAGTTCCACCAGCTGCTGGATGTCCTCCACCTTGACCCGGTGTTGATGCGGTGGTCAACATGTGAGGTGTCAACTGAGCAGCTGATTGAAATGGTTTTCCAGCTGTTATAACCTGTAAAGTGTCTTACTTAGTAAAAATATTTGTACGCTTTTACAATACTTTCGGTAACGCAGGTATCTTCAAGTACCTGTATAGAAGAGGGATTAATGCCTGCAGGATGAAGAGCTAAATTTCCTGGCATTATTAATGGAGTTCCTTGAGTATTATACAGTTGCTGTAAATGATATGCTTGATTTTGCATAGGTTGCTGAATGACTTGTACCGCTTGGGGATGTGCAGCCATTGTAGTTATGGTTGTTGCTCCTTGTTGTCCAGACAAGGTCATAGACACCCCACCAACTCCTTGTTGTTGATGTTGCATCGATACTGCAACAGCTCCTTGTTGCTGAGGCATAATTGCTGCTACCTGTGGTTGCACTTGCACTTGAGTAGGAACAACATTATGGGGTCCGTTATTAGACTGTTGCTGCTGAGACTGTTGCTGCTGCTGTTGCTGCTGCTGCTGCTGCTGCTGTTGCTGCTGCTGCTGCTGCTGAACTTGTTGTTGAACTTGCATTTGCTGTTGTGATTGCACTTGTTGCTGCATTTGCTGTTGCGGTTGAACTTGTTGAGACTGTACTTGTTGCTGTGCTTGCTGTTGAACTTGTTGCGATTGAGATGACTGTTGCTGAACATGCTGCTGTTGCTGTTGTACATTTTGCTGCTGTTGAATATCATGGGTAGCAATCATCATTTGTTGTGGCTGAGATTGCTGCTGTTGCTGCTGCTGGGGTTGCGATTGGGATTGCTGCTGTTGCGGCTGTTGCTGCTGTTGTGGCTGTTGTGCTTGATTTTGAGAGATTCCAATTGATTTAACATCTGTCATGTTTTCCTACACCTTTTTATGATTCGAAGTTAAACTTCCTTTCTACAAAGAAGTATTCTTCCACCTATTATACGCTCACTAATTCTAGATCTTTTTTCCTTGCCATTGTTTACAGATATTCTTTATTAAAATATCACTTTTAACCTTTTTAATTTACTGCACCTGAAAAGAAAAAAATATTTTCATTTAATAATCATAACAAGGTGCATAAATCTATAAATAAGAAATAATACCATATTTAGTTCTTTTGTAAATGAAAATCATAATCATTTTTGTGCTACAACATTTATTTACAATCATAATTCATAAAATTTATTGACATGTACTTTGTCCTTTTTATACATTTCTATAGATAAAAAGTCATTGTATACAAATGTTTGTTATCGATCTACCAATCACGATATATTTATATCGTACAAAAAATATGTACAAAAAAGTGATGCAATATTTACTGCCCATAACCTTAATAATTTTAATACACGTGGAAACATCGGGATTGGAACAAGCATTTTCTCGGTTCTTATTGTCCGGAATATAATTAATAATAAAGTGTGAAAGTGGCAAATATTTATTGAGAATGTAAGTGTTTGACGATAAACAATTTGGTTTCATATATTCAGTATGTTTAATGTACAAATATTAATTTCTTCGTGTTTCCTGGTTATATATATTTATATACAGAAACTTTTTATGTTTTAATAATGATAATATAAAATTTCCGGGTATAATTAGTGGTTCTTTTAATATTTTATAAATACTAATATGAATCTCTTTTGCATGTAATGTTTTCATGAACTTCAATCTTACACTATTATATGTATATATATATAGATAACCTTAAAAGGTAGGTTGTAAATAGATATTTTATGAAACTGTTGCTGTTATTAAGTAATTATTATCAGCAGCATTATATTATTAATTGCATCAACCAAACAGATATCACCTTACAATTAAAAAAGACATAAAGTGATCAACTATTGGAAAAATTAATATTGAGAAAAATATTTTTTATTTCTTAAGCATATTAACAGTAACATAGGGAAAACTAGTTTTTGTTGCAAAATTTATAATTATTCCTTCTTGAAATAAAAGAGTATAGAAAACAGTAGTAAAACAAAGTAAACAATTGATTCTAATAATCATTGGTTAACCTATCACTCGTACAGAATTTGTAATATCTTATATTCATAAAAATACGTTACATAAATAATTATTATTGTATTCTAGAAATTCTGATAACTATAAAATACAGGCATATCGAATCAATTATGTATGTACGCTTAAAAAAACAAAAGGTATAACGAATGCGTTTGTTTAATAGAGAGGTTGTGAAGTGTCATGAGATGTATGTAACAATTTATTAATGAGCTGGATGAAAATCAAATTATTATACGCATCTTGAAAAGATAAGTACTACGTAAATTCATAATAAAAACAAAACAAATGAAATCCATCTCAAATGATAAAGAAGAAATCTGTATTCGTGCATAAGCATTAAAGATATCAAACAACTGAAAACATGTAATCCATCTTGGATTTTGAGTGGAAGAAACAAAATGTCGTCTCACTAGTACAACAATAATTAGTATAATGACGAGGGGTTCCAAGAGAAAGAGGGGTTACATATCACTGAGCGGGAAATACGATTGAAAGGCGGGTTGAAGGGGGCGGCAGGCGAAAGGGGGAAATAAAAATAAGAGAAGGGGAGAAGCGATCGTACCAGGGGGCGGTTGACAACATGGATTTCGCCATAATGGTAATAACGAAGATGATGATAATAACAACACACGCGGTTCTTCGGGAATTGTCTGTTCGATGCTTATTTGCTAAATAATTGAAGCAGGCAAAGTAAAAAAAGTCGTGTCTCGACGAATGCAGAATAGCGTCCCTCACGCCGACATATTGGATTACAAAATAAAGCACGTTCGAAGATCCGGCGGGACGTAATGTACAGTGTGTTATAATACTTTCTATCTTTGCTGGTATTCATCAAGTATTTGTGCAGGACCTAATGTAAAATTATCGTTAAATCTTACCAGTATAAATAACAAGGAAATTAAAAATATTAAGAGGATACAAGACATTGGTATATAAAATTTTTGATACTCGTTCAGGTACTCACATGGCGACTGCGCAGTCACACCTATCACGTTTTCGAACACGCCGTAGACACTGTCACTACACAATTGCACCTCGAACCCAATCAAACTTCTTATCATACACCCCTGTTTTTGGTATGTCTATAAAAAAGAAAAACCACTAATTATTGGAAACAAAGTTTCGTTACACGTTGACGTCGCAAGGTTTCCTGAGCAGTCGTAGTCGCATTCGTTGTCTGCTTCCCTGCTCCCACACGATCTACAAGAGAACCCCTCTGTTCTCTCTGTTTCCCCCTTTCCGCCCCTCGTCGCCCATCAAACCATTTACTCCCCACCAGTTCGCTCGCTATAACCTCACCTCTCCCGACGCGTATCGCAAACTCGTTCTCTCATTGGTCCAGCGAGGACAAATCCCAAAGGCATCGTTTGCACCGTGAAAGGCGGGGCCATTGGATATGGTGGCTGCAGGCGCATGCCCCGTAACGGTACTCATACTCTTACTTCAGCACACGCGTGCAGTCTTCGCTAACACAATCATATTCCTCGTGATGCATGTATACGTGATTATAGTCTGCAGAATATTTCGCAGTATAACTCCACGATACCATCAGGGACGAATATAGTCACCTTGTTGCCCTGTTGCATCGAGTAACGTCACTGAACTTGTTAATTGTGTAATTATAATGCAGGGACCTATTGGCCAACATACATGTTCTAAAAGTAAATATATACGATCCCTTATCATATTGCTTGTGATATAGAAGATTTATTGTAATTATACAAATCTTTTCATTATATTTCTTCTTTTATTGTTTAAATTAAACTTGAATTTACGTAAATATGCTTTTACCATTGAAATTGCGATATTGCATCATTCTTTTTGTTTGTTTAAATGTAAAGTCTACTAATTGTGTTTTTAGTGAAATAACTACTTATAATTTAGTTAATTAGAAACATCTTAATGAGATTAAAAGATATTTATATCACGAATATCATGTATGCAACGAGATATATAGTTATCGTTCGTTAACATAATTGTGTTTAAAAATCATTACTTTGTCGATACGAATGGTTATTTTCGCAAATTGTTCAATTTTATATACATATATTCGTTTCGACCCAGAATTTCAAGAACACGTGTTACGTTCCTGACACAGCTGTTTCTAAGTTGAGTTTATGCTGCCCTGCTCAAAACCCCGTAATGCTATTTCGTTTGCCATTGGTCATTTGCGTTTGTGTAGAAGATATCCAACCAATTCATAAACATCGTTTTATAAACCTATTCGATAAAAATTCAAAAATAATATTCGTCTTTTCATCTAGGAGAAATTAAAAATATTTCACTTTTGTTTTAAATCACGGAAGCCATGATTCGAAGAATATAAGTACTTACGCATACCTTATATAGTACATATTATCATGGTATAATATCGATTACAACTTCAACATTTTTAACATTTTTCTTATAATTATTCATAAATCAATTTTAATTAACATAAAGTATCGCTACTAAAAACTATCTTATGCTACAATTTTTAATGTCGGCTGATACACATTATTTGTATTTGTATTAAAAAAAAAAAAAAAAAAAAATGTTATTACTTTTTTAACATTTAATATTTCAATATATATACGTAAGTACGTATTAATTAAGTTCTTTTAAAGTATTACAATTTAGGGTGAAAAGCTAGAAAATATCTACGGTAAATCGCGAAACATAACCGATTTATCGGTCATCTTCCAATACCGTCCACAGATTTCGACAAAGAGAGCGAGAGATGGTAGGATGTTTTGTGCAGAGGGTAGGAAGAGTCGTGGCCGCGCCAATCCCAGCAACCACGTTCCCTATATAGTGGCATGTTTCTAACATATATTTTACATCCATGTAATTGTGTGAGTGAAGCGACCAGCGACTGTCTATAGTCCTCATCACGCAAGGTTAGGAAAATTACAATATTTCACGGAAGGAGTGTGTGGCGGCTTGCGTAGTTTGTTGTTCTACCGATAGAGCGTGCAGGGGAAAAAGGTGGGGGAAAGCGACAGCCAATGGTTTAGGTCGAGCGGGGTTGCCAAGGTAACAAGTTAATGATTCGAGCCGCCACTGAGAAATTAGCTTTACTCCGCGGCGGTGTCGCGCATGCGTTCTTCCATGGAAACTCGTACCTTTGTATTTTTCGTCTTCCAGTATACATACATAAACATATATGTATGTGTATAGCAACATTTCACATCTGCACACTCTTTCTTGGTGTGTAACTTGATTGTGTATTTGTATTCGTATTCGAATTTTGTTGTGTGCAACTGGTCACACTTTGTTACCTGCGTGCAGATACGAATATACGTGGGTGTACAGCGAGTCGAGAAGGCGCGTGTTTCACACACGAGCACCTCGAGTAAAAGGGACGTCTCCCATACACACACACACACACACGCACGCACACACACACACACACACACACACAGAAAGACGTAGAATGATTTAGCCCTCGCGACGATTGGTTCTCTTCCCACTCCATAGTCTCGTCTTGGCATCTCTGTTTTCCATTCGCGATGTCTTCTTTCCCCTTTCCATCAGATATACGCATCTTTGTCCTTCCTTGTTATCTCTCTTTTTCGCTCATCCAGTCGCTTTGCGCTTTCGACCCCTCTACCCCTGACCTTATTTTCCCCACCGCCGCGCCGTGTCGTTGGATCGTAATTCTACCACACGTCGTCGCGAATCCCCTTGATCAACAGGGGGGAGGGAGCTACGCGCGAGGAGGAGGGGAGCTGCCCATCAAGATTCATCCTGGATTATAATATTCGATGTCCGTCGATCGGGCATCGGAGGCGAATTAGCGTGTAGAAAATGGAAGCAGCCGGGGGCACATATAATTACGCCACGCCTGGTTTTTAGCATGCGACCACGATTATTTGACCAGTCATGAAATTTTATCCTTGTTCCCTCTACTTTCAATACTTTTTACCCTCCTTTATATGTATCTTCTTTATTATCGCGTTTAGAATTTTACTTACTTATTTACTTACTTACTTACTTACTTACTACCTGACTTGTTTTTTCTTTGCACTATACCTACATGATACAAGATACGCGATCTGTAATTTACTAGATAAACAATACATAGTCGAGTAAAGGTCTAATAATAGCATTCGATTAGTTAGATATGAAATCGACGTACGATACGATAAACGTTCCCACTGAGATCTATCGTAACGATTTGAAATACTCAAGAATCAAACGGGTATCATCCTTTGACCGCGTATCTACCTATATATGTACCTATATTTATAAATTCCAATTGAAACAGCTTCCTTGATCATCGTTTGATAAACAAAATTATTCTTTAGTTTAAGGATACAAATGTCATTAATGAAAATCAGGTTCAACGAGAAGAAATGAAAAACTAGGATCGCGTCGCGTTTCAGCGATTAATGGAAGCCGCACAGAGAGAGCTGTTTGTTCGCGGATTTAGAACGGGCCGTTTAAAGATGTCTTCTTTCTTTCTTTATTTCCAGAAGATGTGTTCGCGAATTTCTTTTCGCGCGTTTCTTAGCGCGTCGAACATTCGCTGTTTCTCATCGAACGCGAAACCGCAGTTTACCGCAGATAGATACAAGGTAGAACGGGGCCCTTATGCAAAAATTTCCAACGAACACGTAGCATTTTTCAACGAACTCCTTGGACGTAGCAGAGTGATCGTGGATCCTGATGAATGCGAGAGTTACAACATAGATTTCTCGAGAATCGTCAGAGGTAAGTAGAAGCGATCACCCGTGATGATCGTCGATCTTTCCAGTTTTTTGGAGCCAATCATCGGCCGAATTCCACTTGCAGGGAAAAGCAATCTCGTGCTAAAACCAAAAAACACGAACGAAGTGTCTTCTGTATTAAAGTACTGCAACGAAAATCGCTTAGCCGTTTGCCCACAGAGCGGAAACACCGGCCTGGTAGGAGGCAGCGTGCCGGTGTTCGACGAGATCGTTCTTTCCATGAAACTCATGAATAAGATCATTGAAACGAACGAGCTGGAAGGTTGGTAGCCATTTTCGATGATCGCTGAAAACGATCTTATTATTTTAGTTAGGTACCTAAATGCTTAAAAATTTCCTACGATCCTTGCGAGGCTAGGGGTGTTGACCTGCGAAGCCGGTTGCGTACTCGAAGATCTGGAGAATCATTTGGCGACTGTGGGTTTGATGATGCCGATCGACCTTGGTGCAAAAGGCAGTTGTTTAATCGGTGGTTGCGTGTCAACGAACGCCGGTGGTCTGAGGCTTCTTCGTTATGGCAATCTACATGGGAACGTGATGGGTCTTGAGGCTGTGAGTTTGAAAAGCAAATTGATAAAGATCTTGTGACGATTCCGTAATTTTTATTTAGGTGAAAGCAAACGGATACGTGGTAGATTGCTTGAACACGCTGAAAAAGAACAACACCGGTTACCATTTGAAACATTTGTTCATAGGCTCCGAGGGCACCCTAGGAGTCGTGACGAAAGTCGCCATTCAATGCCCACCGCTTCCAAAAGCTGTAAATGTTACATTCTTAGGTACGATAAGATCCTCAGATGTCTTCTTCATTTGTTATTATCTGTAACATTCTACCACTGTTTTTACGCAGGATTAAAAAGCTTTGATCAAGTGTTGAAAGCGTTTCGACTGGCGAAGAAGGAATTAGGGGAGATTCTATCGTCGTACGAGATGATGGATAAATTATCGTTGGACGTTTCGATCCAACAGTTCGGCTTGAAAAATCCATTGACGTCTAAGAGCGATGGACACGAGTTCTACGTACTCCTAGAAACCTCTGGGAGCAACGCGTCCCACGACGAAGAGAAGCTCGCCTCCTTCGTTGAAAAGGCCCTCTCTGAGGGCATCGTCGAGGATGGTACCCTAACTTCAGACCCCGCCAAAATCAAAGTTAGTCCTAATTAAGTAGAAGTATAAGAATCGTTTTGTTTTTTACTTTCTCTTTTTCTTTTATACATATAGAGTATCTGGTCGGTAAGGGAACGCATTAGCGAAGGTATACTTAGAGAAGGTTACGTTTTTAAGTACGATGTTTCAATACCTCTTCAGTCTTTCTATAAGGTGATCGAAGTACTCCGGGAACGTCTGCGTGATCCACGAATTATAAGAATCAGTGGTTACGGACATTTGGGTATGGTTGAAAACCATAAATTTTCTAATAATCCTAATTACTTTGATGAACATTGTAATTTAGTTTTACTTAACGTTAGATTTTTTTTCTTTGTTATTTAGGTGATGGAAACATTCATGTGCAAGTTTCAACAGCATCCTACGAACCAGAAGTAGCAGCTCAGTTACAACCATTCATATTCGAGTACATTTCGAGTCTCCGTGGTAGCGTTAGCGCTGAACATGGCGTAGGATTCACTAAAACGAAATATTTACATATGAGTAGAACCTCTTCGGAGATCGAACTTATGTATGATCTGAAGAAACTGATGGATCCAAAGGGTATTCTCAATCCGTATAAAGTCTTGCATCCGTTAAAACCTTAACCGTCTAAATAATAATCTTAGCCCTAAATGATACAAGCAAGTACGATCGAATCATTCCTGTATATATGTATGTTTGTTAGAATTGAACGATATGCTGTATAATAAGTAATATATTACATAAAAGTAATACCTAAAACTGATCAAATTATCTTTTATGTAAAACTGTTTAAATATTCTTTTGTTTTTACAGCGGAAACGTTTTATTAACGATTAAAGGGTTGAAAATTTTCCCGCTCATCAATCCACACATGCGTACTAAGAAAATTGAAATACCTTTATACCGCATTATGGTAAGGTGAGAAACTGTATTCTGTTGTACCGATTCAACAATGTTCTTCGTTCGAGTGGTTATGTCCAAGAGCATACAGAGAACGCTATCATCCAGCTGCCTCTGTTCTTTTTTATCTTTGGATAAGAAATTTTTATTACATATTATAACAGTGACTACAGATCCAACAAGGAATGCAGGGATGCAAAGGATATGAGGATACAGTGATTTGATGGAAATAGCAGATTACATATGTAAGTATACATATACATACTTACATGCATTGATATCAAAGACTATATCCCATCACTCACAATTAATCAGTGCCATATTTGCCAAAGCAAATGTATTTTTAGAATAACACAATGTTTTTACACACACACATACCATACATGACGACTAATTTCTACAATATTATATGTATATAAACTGTAGAAATTCTATAAAGTGTTAATATTTTCAAAGTCACTCATTAATATACATAACAGAAAGAGTACAGTCTACTTATTTATACAAATAATTGTTTTTAATTACATAAATCAATGATTCTAAAGAAATCAGTGAAATTAGTGAAATTAAATAAATTTAGAGAAACTCTCTATTTTGTAATATTTTGCATAAATATTAAATAGATATATTTATTATGAAAATCAGAAATATGAATGGCATCGCGTGAATTAAATCGCGCCAGAAACATCGAGAGAAAACACTCGAAGAATCGAGAAACGAGTTTCGACGGTAAAGAAACATTCTGATTCGTCGTGATATGATTTCGAGTAGGTTCGAGTAGGGATGGAAGCTCGGGTATGTTCAGTTTAAATGCGAGATTGTTCGATAAACGTTTTACGTGCACGCATGCGCGGCTCGAAATATCTCGAAAAGCGCGCCATACTGAATATAAACCGGCCGGCCGCAATACTGCGCAGTCAGTCACAAATTGGAAGCCAAAGCGAAAAGTTTGTACTACTTTGCAAGCAACTAAACGAGCGACTTTACTTGAAACGAACCAACCGAATTTCATTGAACGAGTGGTACGTAGAGAGGTAGGTAGTTTCTTATCTTTACATTGTAATATTTTCAATTACGTTTGTCAATCGTATACTTTGTAACCGATCAATTTCGTAAATCTAAATATTACCGGAACGTTGATAGACGTTTCTTAAGTGCATTTCAAGTTCTAAGAATAGATAATTGAAACGCGCAAAAACATTCGGTCAGTTTGTTTGATAATATGCGGTACAGGAAGAACCGGATTCTGCAGTTGAATGTAGAATGTAAAATTAAAAATTTTATTGAAATTCAACTGAACGTTTCGTTAACGTCGACGACGGTTGATCTTGTTTACGTCTTTTCTCGTTTCAGGTATGATAATAGTCTCTAACGGATTCTTTAACTAAATTGTATTTATTTATTTTTTTTTTCTTCATCTTTTACAGAGATCATGGCATTGATATCTAGAGACCTTTTTCGCAACTGGTGGGAGGATATGGATCGCTACCATCGTGAATTGGAAGAACATTTCAAACGATTATCCACAAGAGACGATCTATTGCTACCACCATCGATGCCTTCCTTCAACGAATTCTTTCGACCATGGAAAAACGTAATGCAGCAGTTGGAGCAACAAGTTGGAGGGCAAACCACTGTCGAACGAGACCAAGAGAAATTCCAAGTGATCGTCGATGTACAACAATTCGCTCCGGAAGAGATCACAGTCAGAACAGACGACAAATGTATTACCGTGGAGGGTAAACACGAAGAGAAAAAAGATCAACATGGGTATGTATCGAGGCATTTTGTGCGTCGATACATGCTTCCACAAGGATATGACATTGGACATGTAAAACCTAGTTTATCCTCTGACGGTGTTCTTACCATTACTGCTCCAAAACTCGCTTTACCAGCGCCTGGAGAAAGAATCGTACCGATCGAGCGAAGCAACGGACCGGCGATCAAGGCTGCCTAATCTGTATACGCGATGATGCATATAATTTAACCTGCTGTACAATTTATACCGTATCGTATAATTTTTTTCGTCGTTATACTCATTATTTCTTTTAAATATTGAAAATTCTTTATTTTATACATATACCGATACCGATTACTTTGTTAATCTAATTTCGTAGATACGATAATTTAATTACATCGTTATGTAATTTTAGTCCTGTGAGCATCCAAAGAAGTGATCAACTATTTAAAGTGAGAATGTAAATGTTGTATGGTACGCGATTGTGTGATTAATGTTTATCATTGCAACTAAAGTCTGATAATAATGTATTATGATTTTATCTTAATTACACTGATTATTGTCAGTCCATCTTTGGTATGACTAATGTTTACAGAACGAGGGTTACGTATCCTGCCTAAACTCTTTCATATAACTATATAGTATTTGTAACAACGATACGCAACGTTCACGCATACGCTATCGTGATTTTTATTAGTTCAGTTTATTTTTTGAATAAATTTTAAAAAGCGCAAACGTAGATTGCGTTTTTCATTTACGACTAATTCTTGATAAAATGTGTGTAAGATAGTATGTAGAGGTATTTGTATTTCGTAAAATGTAAAAGTATTTACAAAAACACAACATGTAATGTATAATCACGATTTTTCTCTCGTTTAAAATATTTTTATCAATACTTTCAATTCATTCTATCTAATATAAATAATAATCTAAATACTAGAGAAAGTATTTATGGAGTTGTTCGATAGACGATTAATCTCTACGAAGGTCCGCGATTTTCTTCACTTTCTGAAAATGGTTGTTCGTCCTGATCCGGTGGAGGTATCGGTTCCTCTAAAGTAGTTTCTTCCGCAGGAATTAAACCTTGAATGATCCTAACTTGTTCCTCAATGTCAGGAATTTTTTCATAAATTAGTTTTTCAACATTCACTTTGTTTAACTCAAATTGTATGCGCCTTTTAAGTGGTCCCTCTATTGCGTCCATTATTTGGTATCTATTTAAAGAATAATAATCCTTGTATAATTATAGGTAAGAAGAAGGAAAAGATAAGTGAAACGAACCTTAAAATGTTTGGCAGTACGTTGACACCAGCTTCCAGTAAATAATCGATGGTACCGGCACCATGAATTCTAGCTTGAATGTTACCCAACTCAAGGTCAAGCTCTTCAAGGATGGGCTTTTTTCGGGTATCGATAGGTTGGCCCAATTTTAATTGAACCCTAAAATATTGTATCGTAAGGGAAACCGTACCGGCTCTCGATAAGAATCCACCGATCACGCTTACTTCCCAATGTGTTCTCCCTTCAATCTCTTGGGTTCCAACATCAATTAACGCGTATACCTTTATAAGGAAACAACGATAGAAAGACGATATTGTAAATTCAACGTCGCGACGCGACGCGACGCAACGCGACGCCTACAAATTGGTGACATAACAGAACGTAATAGGAACGTTGTATGACAATTGCGAATTAATCAGCGCATTTTTAATTTACATTGTACGCGACGCGCGACGTATAGGTACATACATAATATAATGACTATTTAATTGCGGTAATAGGTAATTTGCGTTGCAACTGTACCGGCAGGTAATAATATCAGGAAAAGATTAAAGATGATATTTACTGTTCCATTTTCCATGCTCAGTGTAATATTTCCCATCCGATAAAAGCTCGACAGACCAGTGATCCACGTGTGAGTCGACGTCACGGTGAACATGCCAACAGTTTGACTGTAATCATTGACTTTGTACGGATCGTAGCCCATTTGAGACACTTGCTTACGTGCTTCTGCTACTGCCATATCAAAAGGCGATATAGAGTTTGGGAAATACTGTGGCAATTGCGATATTTGTTTGTTAATTTCGCCCCTAAAATACGAAACAATTTATCAACATTTTTCGTTATGCTATTGAAATAAATGAAATACGCTTTCTACCGTATGTTAGTATTGACTTCCTTCAATATGAAAGGTTTAATACTGTCGAAAATAAAGGTCCCTATAGAGTTGATTACTCCTTGAAAAACGGAGCCCAGGAAGCCCAAATTCTTAAAGTCCATGTCTATTTTATCGAATGTCAGGTCCATGTCGATGTCTGAAGCTTGCAATTTACCATCGTCACCGACCTCCAGTCTCGCTATACCCTGGACATTTACCCCCGTCAATTTTACAGTAAAATTACCGGCGGATCGTGACAGCCAAGATGAGAGAGTGTACAGTCCACGAATATCCAGGGTTTCGATACTCAACGTTACGGAAACCTTGAAGAAACATTAATAGAAAGATGAATTTCAAATGAAAATTATTTTTTTTTCTTTCTCCCTTTTTAGTTTGCATGCAAACATTCTGACGCGACGCGACGCGACGCGACGATGCGACTATTTTTTATGGCCATACGTAATAATTCTTACGCGTACCAATTTGGCAAGGATTCTCGATGTGATTCAATTAGGCGACGTTTCTGCGTACGTATACATACATATGTATGTAGTTAGTCATCGATATGAAAGGTTCCGCGTTACGATCTTATAATTAGCACGTGTTTTTTTCGTAATGACGAGCTCTCATAATTATTGTCTTTCATAATGCACATCTTTTTAAGAAACGACGCCTACGTATTCCTCAAAAATAATGAATCGCGTATATCCTCTAATAATCCTCGATCCCTACTTTCTTTTTTTATCATACTAATTTTCAAAACTTTAACAGACCTCGTTATCGATCATTCCAATTTGTATTACTAATAGTACCTAGTATATTTAAATAATACTAGGTAATTAATAATTAATAATTACAATAGGAATAATATATGGGAGATGAAATTTAATAATTTATTGTATAAAATATATTTTTCGTAGAAACTCTCACTTGCATCAGCGCCAATTCAGACTCCATGTGCACTATCCGAAATTTCGCGAGGCCATAGACGTTCACTTGCTTGAAATTCATCGTGTAAATGGAAAACGAATGTTTCATATCCGGCACGGACATGGGATCCGGTATTGGTGCCCCAGGTAGCCCCACCGGATCATCTTGCTGATAGTGCTTCAAGATCGCGCGAATATGATCTCCAAGTCGTTTCTCGCCAAGCGCTATTTGTGCTGCCGTATCATTTTTTCCTAGAAAACGTTATCGTTCGTTTATCGAAACGATAAATAAATATGTAGAAAATGTAGATATTCTATAGTTATTAATCAATAAATCATTGCATCAACTAGAAAATCTACCTTTGAATTTCATATTATTTCAACCTCATAAATAAATCCATAATTGTAAAAGAAATATAAGTTTTCTGACTTACCAGAATATTGTTGAACGTTACACAAGCAAGTCAAAATACAAGAGGCAAAGAAAATGACTAATTTTAGAAACTGCATTTCCACTTTTCACAAAGGATCTTAACTGCTAAGCGTGGCAAGAAAGAGCGATCACTGTCACCTGCAATAGTCCACAGGCCACGCATTTGACTGACTGAGAGGTCCGTCAGTGAATTTAGTGGAACGATATCTCGCGGGTCATTGAAGGGGCGACGGTCAACCGCTTTATCTGACCCCTCTTGTCCCCTCCCTTATTCTTGCGTTGTTTCCTCCTTAGCCGCCCCTTAATTCTAAATTATTTCACTGGCGTCAATGTATCTGCAACGCTTGGATCTGCTTAACGAACTGACCTCATATGTAGATATGCGTAAACAAATTCTGAAAAAATATATATATATAACTAGATCTTGTTTGAACAAGACGGTGAATAGTTTTTATTGAAAAATTTCAATTCATATCGTGTGTGAGCGTGTGCATATGACTATACATATACATTAGATACAAAATACATAATAAAAAATATAGGGCTCCATTTAAAAATTTTAATGTGACCTTTACAACACTCTCTAATATTATCTCAAGGTCCAAACATTTTTCGTTGTGATGAGTTCCTTTCGATATCACACAACTTTTATCTAAAACCACATTTTGTATTTATGAAAATAATTGCAAAAGTATCTTATCCTTCCTTTTAATAACGCGGAAACATATCTGTGAGTGACGCTGAGAAAAATGTTATATGTATGTGTACTCTTACAATGATAGTACAGTAAAACCTGTTAAAAAGGACATCTGAAAACAAGTAAAACCCTTATTAAGGGACACTTTTAAAGGAACAAATAAAAACAAATTACGTCATCATTAAGAGTGCTTCATCTACTAATTCTTCGTTAACTTTCTTTGTCAAAATTTACTGCGCAAGTCTATCTCTTTAGGATTGCGCAGGGGTCAAAGTTTTCATAAGATAATAGCGGATCCAGCGTAACAAACTTTCTAACAAATCAAATTGATAGATTTTAGAAATCACCACAGATGCAAACGGGTCCCTGACACCCCGGGAGCCATAATGTCGGTGTGCAAAGAGGGTTCTCATGCTTCGGGGTCCCTGACACCCCGGGAGCCATAATGTCAGTGTGCAAAGAGGGTTCTCATGCTTCGGGGTCCCTGATACCACGGATGCCATAATGTCGAAATAAAAAAAGCGTCATCCGTGATAAGGGGTCGTCGACACCCTAACAAAATAGGTTGGTGTCCAGATAGCGTCACCGGCGATTGGGCTCCCTGATACCCAAGATGCCATAATGTCGGTATACATATTATTATCTAGTGGAAACCTTGACCAGCTGCGCAGTAGGTAACCGTAAGAGATGGACCTGCACAGTAGATTTTTTATAAAGAGGGTTTACCAAGAAAGGCTGGATTTGACCCATCTTGAAGATGACCTACTTAACTTTTTAATCGCAGCACTTTTAAGTTTGTCCAAAAATTTGTAGCCCTCAAGATCATATTTGGTCGGTACGCAAAAAGCGACGCCTGAGTCCTGAGAACCCCAAATGATATTTGATCGCCACGCAAAAAGAGTTACCGGGGCCCTGAGAACCCCAAATGGTATTTTGTCGATAAGCAAAAATAGCTGCCGGGGTCCTGAGAACCCCAAATGGTATTTGGTCGATACGCAAAAAGAGTTGCCGGGGTCCTGAGAACCCCAAATGGTATTTTGTCGATAAGCAAAAATAGCTGCCGGGGTCCTGAGAACCCCAAATGATATTTGGTCGCTACGCAAAAAGAGTCGCCGGGGTCCTCAGAACCCCGCGTGTTATGTGGTCGATACACAAAAAGAGTTGCCGGGGTCCTGAGAACCCCAAATGGTATTTTGTCGATAAGCAAAAATAGCTGCCGGGGTCCTGAGAACCCCAAATGATATTTGGTCGCTACGCAAAAAGAGTCGCCGGGGTCCTGAGAACCCCAAATGGTATTTTGTCGATAAGCAAAAATAGCTGCCGGGGTCCTGAGAACCCCAAATGATATTTGGTCGCTACGCAAAAAGAGTCGCTGGGGTCCTCAGAACCCCGCGTGTTATGTGGTCGATACACAAAAAGAGTTGCCGGGGTCCTGAGAACCCCAAATGGTATTTTGTCGATAAGCAAAAATAGCTGCCGGGGTCCTGAGAACCCCCAATGGTATTTGGTCGATACGCATAAAGAGTCGCCGGGGTCCTGAGAACCCCAAATGGTATTTTGTCGATAAGCAAAAATAGCTGCCGGGGTCCTGAGAACCCCTAATGGTATTTGGTCGATACGCAAAAAGAGTTGCCGGGGTTCTGAGAACCCCAAATAGTATTTTGTCGATAAGCGAAAATAGCTGCCGGGGTCTTGAGAACCCCAAATGATATTTGGTCGCTACGCAAAAAGAGTCGCCGGGGTCCTCAGAACCCCGCGTGTTATGTGGTCGATACACAAAAAGAGTTGCCGGGGTCCTGAGAACCCCAAATGGTATTTGGTCGATACGCATAAAGAGTCGCCGGGGTCCTGAGAACCCCAAATGGTATTTTGTCGATAAGCAAAAATAGCTGCCGGGGTCCTGAGAACCCCAAATGATATTTGGTCGATACGCAAAAAGAGTTGCCGGGGTTCTGAGAACCCCAAATGGTATTTTGTCGATAAGCAAAAATAGCTGCCGGGGTCCTGAGAACCCCAAATGGTATTTGGTCGCTACGCAAAAAGAGTCGCCGGGGTCCTCAGAACCCCGCGTGTTATGTGGTCGATACACAAAAAGAGTTGCCGGGGTCCTGAGAACCCCAAATGGTATTTGGTCGATACGCATAAAGAGTCGCCGGGGTCCTGAGAACCCCAAATGGTATTTGGTCGATACGCAAAAAGAGTTGCCGGGGTCCTGAGAACCCCAAATGGTATTTGGTCGATACGCATAAAGAGTCGCCGGGGTCCTGAGAACCCCAAATGGTATTTTGTCGATAAGCAATAATAGCTGCCGGGGTCCTGAGAACCCCTAATGGTATTTTGTCGATGCGCAAAAAGAGTCGCCGGGGTCCTGAGAACCCCAAATGATATTTGGTCGCTACGCAAAAAGAGTCGCCGGGGTCCTGAGAACCCCAAATGGTATTTGGTCGATACGCATAAAGAGTCGCCGGGGTCCTGAGAACCCCAAATGATATTTGATCGCCACGCAAAAAGAGTTGCCGGGGCCCTGAGAACCCCAAATGGTATTTTGTCGATAAGCAAAAATAGCTGCCGGGGTCCTGAGAACCCCAAATGGTATTTTGTCGATAAGCAAAAATAGCTGCCGGGGTCCTGAGAACCCCAAATGGTATTTGGTCGATACGCAAAAAGAGTTGCCGGGGTCCTGAGAACCCCAAATGGTATTTTGTCGATAAGCAAAAATAGCTGCCGGGGTCCTGAGAACCCCCAATGGTATTTGGTCGATACGCATAAAGAGCCGCCGGGGTCCTGAGAACCCCAAATGATATTTGATCGATACACAAAAAGAGTTGCCGGGGTCCTGAGAACCCCAAATGGTATTTTGTCGATAAGCAATAATAGCTGCCGGGGTCCTGAGAACCCCTAATGGTATTTTGTCGATGCGCAAAAAGAGTCGCCGGGGTCCTGAGAACCCCAAATGATATTTGGTCGCTACGCAAAAAGAGTCGCCGGGGTCCTCAGAACCCCGCGTGTTATGTGGTCGATACACAAAAAGAGTTGCCGGGGTCCTGAGAACCCCAAATGGTATTTTGTCGATAAGCAAAAATAGCTGCCGGGGTCCTGAGAACCCCAAATGATATTTCATCGATACACAAAAAGAGTTGCCAGGGGCCTGAGAACCCCAAATGGTATTTTGTCGATAAGCAAAAATAGCTGCCGGGGTCCTGAGAACCCCAAATAGTATTTGGTCGCTACGCAAAAAGAGACGCCGGGGTCCTCAGAACCCCGCGTGTTATGTGGTCGATACGCAAAAAGAGTTGCCGGGGTCCCGAGAACCCCAAATGGTATATGGTTGATAAGTAAAAATAGTTGCCGGGGCCCTGAGAACCCCAAATGATATTTGGTCGCTACGCAAAAAGAGTCGCCGGGGTCCTCAGAACCCCGCGTGTTATGTGGTCGATAAGCAAAAATAGTTGCCGGGGTCCTGAGAACCCCTAATGAAATTAGCTCGGTACGCAAAAAGTGTTCCCGGGGTCCCTGACACCCCAATACATCGGCCGTTGCGCCATCTATACAAGAGCGCCGCAAACTATTCGTTAACTTACCGACTGCCGAAGGGTCGATTATCGACTGTCGGAAGTTCAGTCGATAAGTCGGTAATTTATTGACTTGTTTCCGCCGCTTTTGCATAGATGGCGCAGTGTTCGAACTTTAAAAATACTTAATTCTATTTAAAAACAGGCATAACATACGTATTCTTACTTACATGATTAAAAACATGAGATCTAGAATAAAATTAAGATTCATCATATTTCTTCGTAAAACGACGATAAATCAAGTACTGTAAATTTTTCTACTTTAAGAGGACGTTATTAAAGGAGAAATAAAATGCTAATAAGTACTTTACTTTTTCTATATTTTAATAATGAAATACAGTTTATCAAGATAGTTCAGCTATAAATAATTTGTCTCTGCGATATTGTAGTTCTTGTATACTTTCCTTGATGTCCATTTTAATTCTATGACATAACTTTTTTCTAGGTAAGATAAGTAAAGCAAATTAAATGAACGCTGAAAATATAATAAGGGTATATGTATCTTTAGCAGGTAGATCTGCACCCCTCGGCGGTCGCTATAAGACTGATGATGTTTCACTTCGCTCGGCGTCGAACGGTTGATAACGGTGCCGCTGCCAACTACCTTTGTTGGAATCAGTGGCTGTAGATATTTTTTTTTTTTTTTTTTAACGTGGGGAAATCTTGCATAAGACCCCCCACCGACCCCTTGCGGCGCGGGGCGGCGGGGGAGTGTCAGATTCCTACTGACTAAAACCCCACGGCGACTGATACTGTCGCTAAAGGAGGGCTCTGAGACTTTATGTACATACATACATATGTTGTATGTATGTACATACAAGTCATACGGATATACAGCGATTTAGTGGTAGTCCTCGCGATGCTTATAAAAAGAATGAAGAAATAAATATTTGCCAAGGGAGGCCTTGGTCCATAAAGAGGAGTAGGATAATAAATAGTTAGGGAGTGTGGGTCTTGGACCATAAAAAGGGATAAAATAATTAATAACTGAAAGGGGTAGCCTTGGCCTATCATCTTGGGTTATCAGGGACCCCGAAGCACCGGTGACTTTCTCTGTATACCGACATTATGGCATGGCACACTTCAAGATCCCTCGAAAACAAAGTCATGTCCAATCTTGTTGGATATGTAGTCATTGGTTTTTTATATTGGTATTCGTTGTGTTGATACATCAGCTGATATGTGTCAAAAAAGACCGCCTTGCTTTTGTTCGCATAGTTATGGGCAGTTGATGTTTTTAGTATCTTATATTCAGAGAAGAGAAGTTACTGCGTTAAAATATGTATTTTAAAATACATTGAAATATATTATATTAATGTAAACATTAAAACTACAGTTTTAATTTTATTACTGACAACTCATACAACGAAAGTTACGATTGATTATTAGCTTCAGATCAATCTAAATATTTGTAATACGTTTAAATTAATTTTCAGTTTATTTCCGATACTTTATACATATCTTTGAAAATGAAATTCATAATGTGACTGGAAATTTAAAATTTACCACGTGATAAATTTTGAATATAATCGAATCGTGATAAGCGAATTAGTACTTTTAAATTTCAAGTTATCCTCCAAGATAATTCAACATTTAAAGTATAATATTTCCGTATTAATTATTTATCATATAATGTACAAAAACGATATATGTAGTCTATAAACACTAATCTCAGAAACGAAAGTGTATTTTTTTTTCTAACACAAACGAGAATGCAAAATTTAAAAAAATCTAATCGAATGTAAATAAAAAGTAAAATGTGCATTCATTGTCAGATTAATAAATGAAAATCAAGAGAAGAAACCCATTAACTTCTTTGAAATATATGAATGTTTAAAGAGGAAATGCATTGAAGCTGAAATTGGAAACGTTCGATTGAATATTGGATATAACAATGGCGAGATTTCTAGGAACAATACCGATACGGTCAACACAGTACAGAGCATGTATGTACATACATACTCGTACTTCTCTATAAAGGGTTTGGTGTTGATTCTTGGTGCAGCTCGCGGCCAGGGATGCATGTATTTGTGCGCGTTTTCATGCACGAGCGTTTGCGCGTGCGTTTTTATGTGTATAGATGTTGGTACGCGGGCGTATGTGAATGTATATATATATATATATATATATATATATATATGTATGTGTATGTACATCCATCATGAGTCAGAACCCATGGTCGGTCCGCGTTTCGTAATTAATTTCTGCGGTAACGAGAAAAATGCGAGTCTAAACCCGGGACTACGACACCTGCTCACTCCCGGGTCGCTTGTCCTGAGAGGACATGCCCGTTGTGTGCGGTAAATCGTGCATCTTTTATCTTCCTTTCGTTCAGCTCGCTCGTATCCATTATGTGTGTTTAGTGTTTTCTTTTCTCATTTCCCTCGTCAAAAATTCTATATCCCGGTTTCCTTCTTCTGGGAAACTCTGATTTCTGTCGTTCGAGCAGGTATACTTTATTAAACGGTTCCTCTGTACGATCCTCCAAACCGCTTACCATGACATTTTTACTCGACCAGGGCGATTTATTTCCTATATATTCTTATATGTTATACATTTTTCACACAGCAGCATTAACAACGAATTGTTTAAGACGGCATTTTGGGCTATCGGATTTTGAGTACGAACACGAATGCTCTCCGACTCGCACCACCGACTGATCTTACATCGTCAGTCTCTTCGTCGATCGAACTTTCACAAGAAAGAATGGATTGTGAATTTTTCAACGGTCTCGTTGATCGTACTTACCTTTTCTATTCTTTTCATTCCTGTGAATAAAACGATTTGAAGCAGGTATACTTCTTACTACTCCTTTCTTTGTTTTTTCAACCATTCATTATTTCAAAAAATCAGGAGAAATACTTAAGAGGTGCATTTAATTTTAGGTAACTTAAGTCGTTAAAGAAAAAACTACTATAGTGCCAACATGGATCAAAACAGAAATAGACCTAGTAGACCACGTCTGCGTTCCCATGGCAATTCTGCCAGAGTACTGGTATTTGATCAGGCAGAAAGCGAAGAATCTGCTTGTAGTACAGAAGCAGAGATTCAAAGACGACCGATACCACCTAAAGTAGAAAGCAAAGAAGCTCCAGTTAGGCCTGGTTAATAAAACTTTGTATAATTTTACATACCGATACTTTTCTTGTTTCTCAGTTTTAACTATTTCATGTTTCCAGTTAGCGGAGAATTGTCAAATTTGGTTCGAATGAGGAACTCTGCAATTGGGAAGTCTGCACCATCTTTATCCGTTCATGTGGTCAGTAATATCGTACATATTTTTTGTTACTCTTCCACTATAAAACATATAACGCATTATATTACATTTGTTTATAGCGTGATTTTAATATTTCTCGGCGTGCTGCTAAAGCGGCACATCGTAAGTCCTTTATTGCAACAACCTCTCCAACTTTACCACGTTGTCATTCACCATTATCAGGTGTGTTATTGCTAATTTCTGATTCAATTATATTGTTTCAATGTGATATATTTAAATGGTAGATATATCATGTTTTAAAAATCGTAATAGAAGTAATAATAATAATAATAATAATAATAATAATATATAGATATATAACACTCGTTTGTGAGTGACCAAATGTTATACGCTTTATAAGAATATTATATAAGTGTTCTGGCACATCTTTATCCAATATTCTAACATATACATATAGATGCATGCGGGTGCGTATGCAGCCATTGGTTTGCAGCCGTGTGTTTGAGATATAGTTATTCTGCTATTTATAGTTTCAAACATGATAGATCTAGAATATTTGAACAATTATGCCCTTGAATAATATCCTTAAAAGGTTATCTTTTATTTATTTAGAAAAGAAGTGTCTTTTATATTTTGAAAATATCATAGAGGATTAATTTCTTTTATTGCTTGTTTTCCAATATAGCATTCGTCCCGATTGTAGGCAGTCCCCTAGAGAGTCCTAGGATGTCATCCAGTCCACATTTTGCTTTTGCTCCAATTAAAAGGTATCTATTTCATACCTACTTTTAGTATGTTTAAATTTGATCTGATTATCTATGTAAGTAGATGTCGCCGTCGTAAGCATTGTATTTTTAATACATTATTAATACAGTATGTAGTGGAGAAAAACAAAATGCTGATGCAAACATTAAGGTCTGAAATGATTAAAAAAAAACGAAGAACATGGGTGTAAGATTTTCTTATGGCATTACAGTGATCGTCGTTTCCGTGTGTTAGTTTTGTTAAATAGTATGTGTACGTGTTATAAAAGCAGTATTTCATGTTTAAACGTATGTACGTAATATTTAAGAATCGGTGGAGGTGCCACAGGAACCGGAGATGGCAGAAGATGGTCAGTTGCTAGTTTACCATCTAGTGGATATGGAACAACACCAGGTTCCAGCAATGTTTCGGTTAGTTATCTAACTAATTAATTTTTTTAAGGAATAAATAGAATTATTTACAAATGTAGTCATGAATTTACTTAATTAGTCACAGTACTCGAGTCAGGAACGTTTGCATCAACTTCCAAATGTTCCAACCAAGGACGAATTGCGTATGCTTTCTTGTCATTTCTCTAAGCCTGGCACACCTTGTTCTTCGCATCCGGGATTTCCAGGTTCTAGTATTTCTAGTATCCCAGGCAGCGTGTCCCTCAGTCTTGATGAAGAGGGTCGTAGGTCACCATTACACAGACCGCGTTCGCGAAGTTTGAGGTAAAACATCTTTACTTCTTCAAAATATGTACATTAGTACATTAGTATATATTTTGAATTACTTATTAAATTTTCAATTACAGTAGTCCGAGTCGGTCCCCCGTGTTGGACAGCGAAATTGTTATGATGAATACTCTTTACAAGGAACGATTTCCAAAGGTATGGATGCAAATAGGAAACATGGTAATATCGTAATGATTTGACTTGACAAAAAAAAAAAAAATTGTTGTATCAGGCAACGCAGCAGATGGAAGAACGTCTGACTAATTTTATCAATGAAAATAAGGAATTGGACGAGTACGAAGTGATGTCAAATATGACGCAAGATTCTTTGCCGATTTTACGGTTTGTGCATCATCAAGTAATCGAAATGGCAAGAGATTGCTTACAGAAATCTCAGGAGAAATTAATTACAACTAGGTATTTCTATGAAATGAGTGAAAATTTAGAACATTTACTAATGGAGGTAATTATAGAAGAAATCACATGACGAACAAGTAACCATAGACACGATAGTAAAAAAAAGAAAAAATTTTTATTTACAGACCAAAGATAAGTCGCTTGAAGCAGCAACAAGATTAACGGGACTTATTAAAAAATTACTATTAGTAATATCGCGACCAGCTCGACTGTTGGAATGTTTAGAATTCGATCCAGAAGAATTTTATCATTTGCTAGAACAAGCTGAAGGCCAAGCAAAAATTAATGCCGGAATAAAAACAGATATACCTCAGTATATTATTAATAAGTTGTCTCTTAATAGGGATCCAATATCAGGTAATAGTTTCTTTTTTTTTTCTTTTTTCTTTTTTCTTTTTTCTTTTTTCTTTTTTCTTTTTTCTTTTCTCTTTTTTCACTCTGCTTCTGCTGAAAGCATCGCTTAGACAACATCTTTGTATATTAGAACTGCAAGAAGATTTAAATAAACTAGAGGATTCGGCGAGTTCAAGCGATAGTAATTTACAAGTTGCGTCCAGTCCGAATAAGGACGATGAAAAGTCTCAACGCATTCCGTGTGAAAGCGATTACGAAGTATTGAAGCTGATTAGTAACGGCGCGTACGGCGCAGTGTATTTAGTTAAAGAGAAAACGACGCGGCAAAGGTTCGCCATGAAAAAAATAAATAAGAATAATCTAATGCTACGAAATCAAGTAGAGCAAGTGTTTGCTGAAAGGGACATAATGAGCTTTACAGACAATCCATTTGTAGTTTCTATGTATTGTAGCTTCGAAACAAAAGTACGTATACTATTATTACTATTGCAATATTTACAAGATTGAAATGAAACTTACGAACGATCGTTTAATTGTAGAAGCACTTATGTTTAGTAATGGAATACGTAGAGGGAGGAGATTGTGCGAATCTTTTAAAAAATATCGGTCCACTGCCACCGGATATGGCAAGGTTTTATTTCGCAGAAACTGTTTTAGCTGTCGAGTATCTGCATAACTACGGTATTGTTCATCGTGACTTAAAACCTGACAAGTACGTAAAGCTACAGGCTGTTTCATTAAAAAAAAAAAAAAAAAAATTTATCAAACATTTCATCTTTCATTATTTCTCTTTTCTAGTTTACTTATTACTGCCCTTGGTCATATTAAACTCACAGACTTTGGTCTTAGTAAAATGGGTCTTATGTCTTGTAAGTGATACAACGAGCATTTTTCTTCCTGAAAATAAAATTTTTATTTTATTATGAAAAGAGACATTCTCTGCTTTTAGTGGCGACAAATCTTTACGAGGGATATATCGACAGGGATACCCGACAATTTTCAGACAAACAGGTATTCGGCACGCCTGAGTATATCGCTCCTGAAGTTATACTCCGTCAAGGATACGGTAAACCTGTTGATTGGTGGTCTATGGGCATTATACTGTACGAATTTCTAATTGGATGCGTTCCATTTTTTGGTGATACTCCTGAGGAACTGTTTGCTCATACAGTTAATGGTAAATATCATCTGATATAATATTTTATTATCCTATTACTTGTACGAAATGTTTACAATCAATTGTTGATTAACCATACAGATGATATCGAGTGGCCAGATGAAGATGACTGGCCCGTTCAGCCAGAGGCTAAAGATATTATAACAGCGTTGTTGCAACAAAGCCCTAGAGATCGTTTAGGTACTGGTGGATCTCACGAAGTGAAAGAACACCCATATTTTTATGGAGTAAATTGGAATAGTTTGCTCAGACAAAAGGCTGAATTCGTGCCACAATTAGTAAATGACGAAGATACAAGTTACTTCGATAGTACGTACAATAAATTATATTGTTTTTCATTGTTTTGCTCAGTTGATATCAATGCATAACGAAGCCAATAATTATTTTAGCTCGTATGGATAGATATAATCACGATATAGGTGACGATACCGACGACACCGATGATTCCCCTTTGTTCGGATCGTTCTCCTCGTATTCCCCTCAGTCACGAAAGATATCTCAAACCCGTCCACCGCAACTGAATCCTGAATTAGAGTCGGATGCCTCGAAGAAACAATTATTCCGTACCGAACTTGAGCGTACAGTCGCACAGTTGTCTCTTGGATCGAACAACACAATGACGGCTCCATCCAAACTCGTAGAATCGACTCCGTCGGATAAGAACCGGCTTTCATCGTCCATTAAGAGTAGTACGTGTAGCGAGACACCGCCAAAGGCAGACAAATCGAACGCATCGTTTGCTAGTCCTGCCACGGTGACGAGTGGCGAGTCACAATTAACGGTTATCAAGAACAATCAAATGGAAGGAACGTCGATCAGCTTGAGTACACCAGATTCATCGCAAACAGAGTCTGAGGATATTAGTCCACAGATTCAGAGAAAGCGGCATGTGCACTCCCGGGACAAGCTGCCCAGGTTCAGTATATGCGTTGATGATGAACACATGTGAGTCATTCAGACATACATCTTCGCAACACCTTGTGTCAAGAAATTGACAACTTCTCATTAGATTCAATACCGTAACATGCACATTACTCGTTCACTTATAGTGCATGATTCTACTGACTAAAAATATATGTATATATCTACAACGAATAAAATTAATTTTAGGTTGGATCTGATTGCTGCTAACAGAGATACAACTGAAGAGAGTAAACATAATTCTAGTACCGATTCGTTTGAATCGTTTAGTGCAATGCCAATTATACCCTCTGCTAAGCATAAGTCACGATCCGTAATTAAATCTGCATCCACTAGTGGATTGTCACTGGTGATACCTGCTAGTGATTTTTCATGTATGTGTCATGTATTATCATGAATTACGTTGTTCATTTTATTTATATGTAATAAGTTACTCTTTTCAGACGATGCGTCATTAAATACTCAGCCAATCGAATCTCCTGGGGGATCGTCTACTGCTTCTTCGAGAGATACATCCCCTTGTCGCGAATTGAGTCCTCTCGTAACTAGTTTGAAACCTCCTATTATCATTCGAAGAGGACCCTGTGGATTTGGTTTCACGGTACACACCATTAGGGTGTATTACGGGGACAGTGATTTTTATACAATGCATCATCTGGTTATGGTACGTGACGAGTAAACAAACCAAAATGATATTCATGAATTGAATTCTAATCAAATTTCTTCAATATATTTTATAGGCCGTTGATCAATCTAGTCCAGCATTTGAAGCTGGCTTGAGACCGGGAGATCTCATAACTCATATAAATGGCGAACCTGTACAGGGATTGTACCATATACAAGTTTTGCAATTAATGTTGAGCGGTGGCGATCACGTGACACTGCGTAGTACACCCTTAGAGAATACTAGCATAAAGACGGGTGGAAGAAGAAGAGATCTGACCCAGAGTAAAATGGCACGCAGAACGCTGCACAAGCAGCGTAAACAGAAGCGTGATCATTCTGATAAGAAACGAAAAACGTCCCTTTTTAAACGAATTAGTTCGAAACGAGCTAGTGTAGAGATGCAACAGGTATAGAAGTAAAATCACGTTATTTTTGCTTAGTAATTGTAGTTGAAATAAGCCAATCTAACGATATATGGCCTTTTTTTGTTTTTACGTCATGTATAAAAAAACGCTTTAAAAAGCGGTTGTACATTTGCTCTCTCTCTCTCTCTCTCTCTCTCTCTCTCTCTCTCTCTCTAACACAAAACCGTGCACAGCAAGATACTAAAGCACCGGTAATGTCTAAGCAACACACCAATTATGTTAAGTGTTATTTTCGTTTTTTATTGCAGCCATTAACTATCAGTTGTCCATTGTCAGCACCCATTCTATCCAGCGACAGCAAACCTCCACTTATGGTATGATTTTTCGTAACGTTTTCGTGAATTTCTTGCTAATATCGTTTCAGTTGCTACTTTCTTTAATCGTAATACTTATTCGCCCAACACAATATCGCGGCAGCTTTTAAATGTTCTTTTTTTTTCCTTTTTTTCTTTTTTTTTTTTTCTTTTTTTCGTTTCAATTTGATCGCGACAATGTCAGTCTTACACTACACCGATCACAAAAAACATGTACGTTTTTGTAATGCATCGAAGAAAAAAAATATGTGATGCGTTACATTTTTTGGAAGGATAATACTGATTGAAAAAAAAAAAAAATGTTACCGAAACTTCTTTCAGATGGCCGCAGGAATGTGTTCTCCGTCAATGGTGACTCCTAGCCGATCGTTCCAGTCGTTTACACGTTCTCAGGAGACATCGCCATATTTTGCAGCCTGCACGAAATCTGTTTGCAGTCCGTCACCGCCAACGAACCGTGTCAGCTCAGATTCGTATCATTCTACTGGGAATTCGAGCCCTTGTTCGAGTCCGAACTCTTCGTCTCCGGGTTCTACCACGTCTGCTGCCAACTTACCAACCATTTCCAATCAATCTCATTATCAGAGACCAAGTACTCTACACGGTTTGAAGCATAAGTTACATACAGCGGCAAAGAATATTCATTCGCCAAATCGTAGAAAATCCGTGGGACATATACCGTTGTCTCCGTTAGCGAGAACCCCGAGCCCATCGCCGCTTCCTGCCAGCCCTACCAGGAGTCCAAGTCCATTAGCGTTTCCTACGGGACATCAGCCTGGTAGCTCTAACACAACACAGTCTTATAGTCCAGGTACTTACTAATTATAATTATTTAGAAATTGACTTACATATTACAGAGTAATTTAACACGTTTGCTGGTACACGCGCACAGGTGTCTGCTTATCAACGCCAAACAACCAGAAGAAAAGCTATGGGCGGCCAAAGTCTGCAGAGCCAGGTTCTCCGCTCCTCAGAAGAGCTCTTAGTCCAGACAGACTTCATCCTCGCTCCGCTGAAAACAAAACATCGATATCACCATTGGTTAATACAGTAGTGAAGGTGACTCCTCGGGTAACTATAGCACAATCTTCCTACTCGGAAACCTCCGAGGACATCAGTGATAGCTTCAAGGATTTGAATGATATCAAAGTAGAGAAGAAAGTGACGGCGGATCAGAAAACCGATTACTCCAAGATATCTCATGGTATATCTATCAACTTGGGTAACGTGGGTATGTCCAATTCCTGTGGCGGTACACAATTGCCGAGAATAGCGGAGGAAAAAGATTCACCGACTGGTTCCAAGGGTGATGATTACTCAACGAAGGAAGTTCTGTCTTCCGACAAAACAAACAATCCTTTCTCCGGTAAATCAACGGAACTAGAAAACACCGTGGAATGTAACGATCGTCGTGAGAAGACGTCGATGACGGATGAGCAACGATCGTCGCCAGTTTGTAAACTGGAAAATGCTGCTCGAACCGAGAGCTTTTCTAATCTACAAACGCGTAGTCTACAGAATGTGTTTGGAAAGCAGCCTCAGTCTTCCGAGAAAAATTCACAAGCTTTCTCTCAGAAAGTATCATCTCAAAACAACGAGAAAGGGGGCTCACAGATTTCTTCTCAAAGAGTATCATCTCAGAACAACGAGAAGAATTCGCAATCTTCGAGTCAGAAAGTGTCGTTGCAAAACAGCGAGAAATGTTCGCAAACGGTGGGAAAAACTCCGTTGCAGATCAATGAAAAAGGTTCGCAAGTTGCATTGCAAAAGCTGTCTCAAGGAAGCGAAAAAAGTTCATCAACTGAAGCAACTAGCAAACAGAAGCAGTTTCAAGGTAGTGAGAAAACAGCCACGTTGCATAAAGCGAACGAGCAGAAAGTAACTGGTAAAAATACAGAGGTTAATGTAGAAGGTAGAAAAACGTCGAAGAAACACAAAGTTGATAGCTCAGATGGCCCCAGTAACGCTTCCTCGAGCAGTTTCGAGGCTGGTGGATTTGGGAAGGACAAGAAAAATAATTAGAATTAAAAAACGGTTGTTCATTAACAGATCTAAGATTTCTGCCAACGAATAGCCTGTATCTTTTTGTCTTAAAAAAAAAAAAAAAGAAGAAAAAAAAACTCGTATCTGTCTCGAATGAAATTATAGAAAACGTATAAAAAGATAGTTTCTCTAATGAATGGTCAGGCGTGATGTATTGAAACGCAAGATCGAAAGTATGATAAATCAAAAATATGAGTTTGCAGCTTTAAGAAAAATGGAAAATGGTTTGTACTCGAATCAAGTATTTATAGGTTTCCGTCGAATTAACATACCTGAAGAATATAGCTTTAGCTGGTATTTCTGATATTCTGTGACACGTGTCCGAGTCACGTTCTGTAACCGTAATCTTTGTCGTACGAATTCTAAGGAAATCGAAGGATGAAAGTAGAAGGCAACAGGAAATTGAATAATTAACTGTTCAGACAACAATTTCACTCGCAGTTCGTTGAAGTTTGCTATTCGCTAACTACTAGCGAGAGAAAGAAAAGAAGAATAAAAAGGGTGGAAAGAAGAAATTGGAGTAATTTACACTTCGGGCTACAGTATTTACACGATCTCATTTTACACTTATGTCTAATTATTATTAGCACATCAGCGAATCGCGTACAGATAGTTTTCCAATGTGTGTAATATTATTCGTGGAATGAAAGCAACAAACACGTATGTATCGTATATACTCGTGATACAGATTTAAGTACTAAACTTTTTAATGATTTCTTTATTTTAACAAACCGCGGAACGATTATATTTAATGGTATACATTTCTTTTAGCGTGACAAGGAACGAAGCAAAGGCTGGACCTACGCGTCTTAATTATTAAATTGGAAAAGATTGGGAAAAGTGGAGTAACATTTGGAGAACGTCAGGCTCGCTTTGGTTAAGAGACGACGGGAAGAAGCTTTTTATCATTTGTCTTCGTGGGAATTGGACATGAGACGATAGAAGACTACTGTTCTAATATACTAGAACGATGGAATGATGGAAGGCTTCTTCTTGTCCTTAATCAAGAGAAGCCTATCATTCGCTTTGTTTTATGAAAAAATATTGATTGTTGGATCAGTGTTAGAAAAAATGCTTCCAAATAGACCTATGCACGAGTATGTACGATAAACGGATCATCGCCGCAATGATCATCGTACAAGATGCTCCCGTGTATGCACAACGATATTACAACTTTCTCCGTTCAAGTATTTCATCACACTTTGTGATTGCATTTAATCATACGAATCGGTGCTAAATATTCATCTGAGAACTGGTGCTTGCTCCTAACGTTTCAGTGTCTTGAGTCGCTTTTGAGAATGAAACGATAGAACAGAAACTAATTAAAGAATCGTCGAGCAGAAAAAAGAAAATATATACAAAAATAATAATAATAATAATAATAATAATAATAATAATAATAATAATAATAAAATTTTAAAAAAGAAGAAAAAAAAACTGAGAAAGTAAAGTCATAAGTGTGTAGCAACGTAGCAGAACGTACGTGTACGAAGAACATATCGCATTGGAAGCATCTTGGAGTTTTCAGCGATCATAAGAAAGAATCGCGAACGTGTCGAGGATTATATTCTGCTCTTTTGATACGTTGATAATTGTTTTAGCGTTTAGATACTCGTTAATTTATTCTGTATATAAAAGTGTATATTAGTTAAGAGCAAAGTGTATGTTTTAATGGAGCAAAAACGAAAAGTGGAAACGATATTCGATTACCACCGGGGAGAGGTAACACTTATTGCTTTCGGTAATAAGGTTCACGTGAAAAAGCTTGAACAAGAACAAGAACAAGAACATTGCCATAAAGAGCAACACGATCTACGTATGTGTCTCTGCCATAAAGGTATACGTTTCGCGTCGATGATTAAGTTTGACGATCAAACGAACGAATTGGTGGTATTTTATTTTTTTATTATTATTTGTTTATCTCACAGTTTTCTTCGTTTCAACGTAATGTTGAATGATGTGTTTTTTGTTGTGTTCTAGAGATGAAAGAGTGAAAGAGAATATGATGGACATTTTAGCCGAGTGTTGCTCATTAAATAAGAATGAAAACAGGAGCTCATTGACTGTACATATGCACGCTTTAATCAATAAGGATAGACTATAAGGATACTTAAAGGAACTGGCTTTAGTGATATAAGCAATGAGCCTCGAACACCATCATCGTTTTTTTAGAAGCACTTCTTTTTTACAGATACTTTTAACCCTTTCGCTACTGTTACTTATGTTTTTTAATTAAGGGGGAAATCAAAAGCTTAACTATGGAAGGAGGTCTCCCATTGTTTGCTTTTAATTTTCGGAGAATTTGGGGGAAAATCAAACATTGAACGTTTATAGCAACGAAAGGGTTAATAAATCTGTCGGTGATTTGATAACGTGTACGTTTTGCGATTTGTATGTATATCAAGAGTTTTAACAAATATTTCCATATCAGCAGATTTTTTTTTTTCTTCTAATCAAAGTTAAATGTAGTAAACTGATTCAAGGACTATCGTTCATAAGTTGCACGATAGTAAGAATTACACTTATTCAAAAAGTTCATTCTAAATACTCATGAACGATAATGTATTACTATGCCAGCAGTTAACGTACTAACATTAATATCTTTGTTAAAACTTGAAAAAACTCAGCTTGATCGTGATCACGTTCCAGGAAACGAGCCTGAACATTTTTAGAATCGAATATATTCACCGTGTGAAGCGACAGAACACGCAAGGAAGAAATATATCGTAAAAAGTAATTAAAAAACAAAGCTCCATAAATGTTTCTCACAGAGAGAATAAAGGAATACGATCCAAAGTGTTTGAGAAAGGAAGAGAAAGAAACTACCAAACACCGAATTTCATTGGTCGCATATTAATCAATCGTAGGCGTATAATATTATAACGAAGCTAAGAAGCATGTAGCTAAAAGAGTAGACGAGTCACGATCGTTGTTACTTTTGTTTTTCGCATGTAGACGAGTAAGTGAGGCCAATTAGCAACGCACCATCGGGCAGAGCAACTTCCGGTTCTTCGGCTGAACGAAGTATACATTCGGAGGCTACTGCAATAATCATGGGTCGAATTGTATCGCGTGTACAATCGTCGAATGAATTATCAGGAATGAGTGAGTTGCGATTATGTGTTTCATTCTAATCGTCAAATTTTATAGCGTAAGAAAGTAAGAAAGAAATTTTCTTAGCTTATTGTACGCATCGTTCATGATGTTCAGTCGTGTGCAACTTAGGCTTCCTGAAACTTTAAACTGCAAACTACAAGAAAGGCTTTCATATACATACATAATATATTGGAAAAGTAATATCTGAAGGAATAGTTTAAAAATAAAAAATTGAATTTTAATTGTAATTCGGCCTTCAAAGAGTTAAAAGGAATTGTAGGGATTCTCCAAGATGAAAGGCAAATTGATAGATACACTTACTCTTAATAAAAAGAAATCTATGTTGCACCCGATTGTAAGATAACTGATTGATTGATTGATTGATTGATTGATTGATTGATTAATTGATTGATTAATTGATTGATTAATTAATTAATTATTAACGCTTTGTTGAGCATTGTTTTGTTACGTTTACGTAAGTTGTGATCGATGTAGAGAATTAACAAGTTCGTTGCTGAGTTTTAATTCGTTGAAAGTTGTTTCATTGTATGTACGAGCGTTAAAAATGTTTCATCATCCTGAAGCGATGAATTTTGTCCATGTTCGAATCGTTGAAAGCTCGACAGTTTCGTTTCCTTCATGAAGGAACGTCGATTATATATATATATATATACATATACGTATTGATGATGAGAGGAAGCAACGACGCTTTGCAATCGATATTTCAACTACTTTTTTCTTCCTGTTTCCTCTTCTTTTTAAAAACGTTCGATGGACTTTGTTGCTCTTCTTTTTGTGATAAGCGAATGGATGTTCTCCATGAGAATGTTTATTAACAAACTCGACAAACGTTTGATAATTATATTACACACTCTCCACGTGAAATACAGTTTCGTTTCTTATTATACAGGATGAGACAGTGATTATTTTACACCTCCTTTTTGATACCTTAACAGATAGAGTAGATGGACATAGAAGAGAGATAAAAATCAGAGCAGCCAGGGTAACGTTTTTTATGATCACCATTTGTGTCCATCCAACCGTGACATTTATAAAATTGGGTAAAGGTGAGTAATCAATTATTACTGTCCACCAACAACTTATAGGGAGGTCTGCTATTTTCTTTCCTATGTAATATGTATGTATAGTCGAACACATTTACGGTAGAGTCCAAGAGTAAATGCTGAATGCGTATCGTTTGTCAGAGATAGAACGAGCAAAGTCTGTGTTGGGAAACCGAAGAGAAACAGAAACAGAAACAGTGGAGGAAAGTGGTGCGAAGAACGATATTCATTTATGAAAAGTCTACAATATACTATTGCAGAACTCCCGAAAAAGGCCAAGGAATACCTGAAGTCATTGGCGTAAGTAAGTAGGTGGGCCTGGCAATAGAATATACAGTACAACTAAATTAAATACAAGACATAGAATTATGAATGAAACATTAAACATTTGATACTTTCAGTAAAGCTAGAAGACCTCTTCTCCTACTTCAGGGCAACGATTCTTATAATGCCTGAAAGCAAATGTACATCCTCCGTCAACATCGTACGGCCCTGAAGTCGCACTTGGAGATAGGAAATGAGAAGGCAAGAGTAGGGAGACGGCGATTACGTGTACCTCGCGTGGAGATCAGCATCTCGCAGAGTTTTAGCTCTTCTTGAGGGAGCTCAGTATGAATCGGGACAGCTAAGCGTCCACCATGATCAGATTCGTCATACTCTTGTTTCTTTGTGGCGTGATCACCTGCAACAACGACACTCTCAGCGCTGTAATCTCAGGCGACGAGCAGGTGGAGGGTTTAGAGAAGGAGGAAAAGAATTGGTCCGCGAAGAATAAGACCCTGAACGAGCTGTTCAAGGATGCTGTTCAAGCTTATCTCGAAGAAGACTGGATCCGCTGCATCGATGACTTCAACGCGGTCGTGCAAGGGTACATTATGTTTAAAGAAAAAAAAAGAAAAAAAAAAAAAAATTCACGCGTGATCTTTTTTGTTTTATAAATGATAGAAGGGCTTAATATTAAGAGATACCTTTTATCGTTCTCTTTTATAATCTTTGAGATCTCATCGTTCTGAATCTCCATACTACAGAGTAGATATTAATATGGGGAGGTGATTATTTCAGGTACAAGGTTTACAGGCGTATGATAGTGAATTGTAGAGAGAAATGTAGAGCTAAGGCTGCTGGGACGGCTCCTATTTTCCCAGAAAATATCGACGATCTCCACTTTTATGAGAAAAAGGTGAGGGAAACGTTGTGTCTTCTAACGTGTAATCAAGAGTACCGGGAGATCGCCGGCTCGAAGGCGCTGAAGATGTTACCCCGTGACACGGAACAAAAATTAATTGATCATCACGTATACGAGTACCTGCACATTTGTTATTATCAGGTAATTGTTACTTGGTTGAATTTAACAATTAAATAATTTCAAAATTATTATTAGTTGACATCATACGTTTGAAGTTTTAAGTTTATTAGCATTCCAACGCTTCTTCTTTTAGCATCCACGCGTGCCCGACGAATTCTAATAAGGGCGCTTACGCAATCGTGGCTTTGCTAATCCCACGCCAACAACTTTTTAGTAAATAATGAGTTTAACGTTCAAATCGAGCAGCTCGGTCATAAAATCTTGGCCTACGTAATCTCCATGTTTATGTATCGACGCTGAACCGAATTGTACGCGTCACGATTTACCCATAAAGTTTCCCTTGAAACAATGAGGCCTCCTGATTGCATGAAATATGGTGTCAGTAAATTCTAATCATCTGGAGCGTTAAATGAACTAGAACTTCGTGTGCAAACACTTTTCTTTCCTGCAAACATTTCTGTACCGATCTTTTGATAAAATGAAAACTAATATTCTTGCAGAAAAATCGTTATCAAGATGCAGCCAACGCGCTCTTCACGTTCCTGGTAAGGCATCCAGAACACGAAGCGAGCATTGAGACGTTGAAGCGGTATTTGACACTGCCAGGGGTACAGTCGGAAAACGTGGTAAACCTAGAATCATCACCTTATGTCAGCATCTATTTCAAAGGAGTTTCAGCTTACGAAAACGAATACTACGCAGAAGCGGTGGGTCTTTTTGAGACGTCGTTGAAATCGTATATAGAATCCGAGGAGGAATGTAGATTTTATTGCGAGGGTTCGTTTGACCAAGGCTGGCATCCAGAGTTTACTTCCTCTATCGCTAGTGAGTAGAAACGTAAACTAGGGATCTTACTAGTCTGATAAAAATAGTAATCGTTATTATTTTCTATTACATTTCAGATCATTTCGCCTACTGCTTGAAATGCAAACGTGTTTGTTCCCAAGTATTAAATAGCATCAATGGCAATTACCACAGGGACATGCTGAAGAGTCACTACAACTATTTACAGTTCTCGTATTACAAACGTGAGTATACGTGTATGTACATACATATATGAAGAAACAAGGAATAGAAACGCGTATAAACAAACCGGTGGATTGATATCATAATCGTACATCCTGTCGAATAAACGTAACATGACTATTTCTGAAAATTTTTATCATACTTTAACAATCCCGCGAACAACAGAGAAACCGGACACGCGCCAACTTCGTTTAAAACCGAGTGATAACGAGGCCTCGATGGTACCGGTGTAATTATCTTACAAATTCCACGACCTTGTTCTTATTCAGGATAAATTCATTCTCACTTTAATTAGATGAAACTCCTGAGCAAGTTTCTTACTCATACCTCGAACGAGGTTTAATTTGATTAATCCTATCTAAGTTGTAAAGTTTCTGCCTCATTTATTTTACGAACTGATGAAAAGCCTTGTAAAGCATTGTTCTAAATTACTATGATGTCAACGTACAGTGTGTCAAATTACCTTGTACCGAAACAACCATTAACACTGATCTGTTTATCTGCAGTGGGAAACTTGAAGGCAGCGTGCACCGCGGTTGAAAGTTACTTGCTGTTCGACCCAGCCGACGAAACGATGCTGCAAAATAAAGAATATTATAAGGCTCAGCCAAAAGTGAAGGATGAATATTTTACTTCTAGACAGGTGATTATTCGCGTTTATAAAAATTAAAAATTCCACCAAATAATACTAGTGTAAGAGCATATTGCATTCCCTTTCAGGAAGCTGTAGTCTACTTGAAGAGACAAGAATACGAATTGAGCCTCCTGCGTTACATATCCGATGAATTTTCAGCTATCGACGCGAAATTCTCCAAGATGAAGAAGAAGAAACAGCAGAAGAAAGAAAAGAACGTAAATAAAGAGAAGGCATTGGGAAAGGTAAACAATGAAATATAAAGAGAAGATGCATAAAGTTTGTAAGTCGATCATCTGATACGATATCCTGTCTCTTCTTATTCTGTCCGTTTGATTTTTGTTCCAAGGACGACATGCGTATAAATCTGTCGGTGCGGTATCGAGCTTGAAGCGGACGAGCTCTTATATATATTTTTTTTTTTTTTTTTTTTAATTTCTTAGAGAAACTTTTAATTCTCTGTACCTTTTGTATAAAAAACAAAAAAATTAATAAAATACTGAAACACAACAACATTTTCCAACTGTCAAATAATCATTCTGTGCTTTTTTTTATTTAAACGGTTTTGTAAGATGTGATGCTACCAAGCGTCTAAGAACGCCTGCATAACGCAACCAGAATTGCATCAGCGCATTTCTTATGTAGGAACGTAGGCGTTAGTTCTATCGTTCGATTTTTTATTTACAATATATAGCCAAACTTTCATTGTTGAACAAAGTCAAACTTGTTTATATATCAACTTATATTTTATATAAATATATATATATATATATATATATATATTTTTTTTTTTCAGAAATTGATCTCTGAAGCGTCGTTACATCCACCTCCGGGTCATTCGTCGCTTACCCAGGCGAAATTATCGGGCAATCTTCCCAAGATACAAGAGGAAAGGCACGAGATAAACGATACAAAGGAACTTAGGGTGAAGAACGTTGCATATATAATAGCAAAGGAGGAAGAACTTGGTGGAAAAAATCGTTATGTTGCCGATGGTTTTCTTAACTCCACCGAGTGTAAATCTCTAATAAAATTTGCTTCGGTGAGTATGTAATTGCTATGAAGCTAGTCAGGGGTTAGTTAAACAGTTTTCTGAACTGAAAAGAAGAAACTTTTATGTAGATGACTGCTGTAGAAGGAGACGGATACAGTGAGAACAAGAGTCCACATTCAAAATATGAGCGGTTCGAGGGTATAACTATTGGAAGAACTGCCTTGGTGTGAAAACCATTCTTTATACTATGCGCGATAATATTATGATATCTCATTAACGCTAATTAATCGATTTTAGATGGTATACTTTGGACAAATTGAACCAGAATGGTTGGAAATATTTCTCGAGACAAGCGAACAAGCACGTGACCATGTGGAAAGGTATTTTGGACTAGATCGACAACTGTATTTCACCTACACCCATTTGGTCTGCCGTACGGCTCTACCTGGTAATTTTCATCTGATGCATCAACGTGCTTCCGGTTCCTTTCGCAGCTGAAATCGCGTTGCACCAATTCACTTGGTACGGCTCGTGGGTAACGGTGACCAGTCAAAAGTAGAGCTAATAATCAAAAACAGCCAATTTCTTCTCATCTGTTCTCACAACCAGTTTCAATCGGTCCTCCTTTTCTCTTTTCATCGATCTAAAAGCATCATTTGTATTTATTATTATTTCACTATTGCTAAACTTTGTTTCTTATTTTTAGATTCGCCAATGGATAGAGACGACTTGAGTCACAAAGTTCATGGGGATAACTGTCTTCTGATAGAGAAAAATACTTGTGTCCAGGAGAGCCCAGCCTATGTCTGGAGAGATCACTCTGCGATTTTGTACTTGAACGATGACTTTCAGGGTGGCGAGTTCTTCTTCGCAACAGATCAAATCAGTCGAGACGCAGACAATATTGTTTCACCTCGTTGCGGACGTATGGTGGCTTTCTCCGCTGGTGGAGAGAATCTTCATGGTGTACGCGGTGTTCTTCGAGGCAAGAGATGTGCTTTGGCTTTATGGTTCACTCAGGATGAGAACTATATCGAATACGAGAGGGTCTTGGCTCGTGCTATCTTGGAAAGAGTTAGATCCATTGGGCCTTTTAAAGAAAAGAACGTTCAAGTGCCTTTGAAGTAAGTCATTGAATATTTGTTCACATTCTTAAAGGTATCTTCCAATATTTTCAATATTTCTCAAATCTTCAGGTACGAAGATATACTCGTTCAGTGTGTCAACAATGACGAGTTATTAAGACACTTTTTAAAGAGTTCTCCATAAAGGGAGTGAATAGTATTTTACTAAAAGTTCCAGAGTAATATATTTTATCAGTCGATGACTGGATCATTGTCAATTCTGTGGGACCTGAAGAAGTAGATTCAAGATTCCTGTACTTAGTACAATATTCTTTTCATATCGTTTCTATTAGCTTGACGTAAAATACAAAACAGGATGTCAAGTAGTCGCGGCAACTAACGGTTTATTTATATAAAATATCCTAATCTTTATTAGAACATAGACATTACATGTCAACAGGTTTACATAACCATTCTATGTATCATGTAACACGTGTAATCGTATTTAATTTATTTCTTGTTTGTTCGTATTTATACTATGTATAAGAGTTACATACGCAATTGCATTGCAATCCTTGCAGTTTCACGTATTTGAATGGCGTGAAATCTCAAGCCCTGTACACACGATTGCCTTTTTATTATACATCGCGTTGAATTTTGCTCGAAATGACACACAAATAATAATGCTTCGTGCGTTGTATGTTTTTATGTTCTAATGTGTGTTATGTGTGTCTGTCTGTCTGTCTATTTTTTTTCCAAGTAATACGATTATCGTCGTTATTGCAATTATATGTAAAAAGCGGATCGCTGTAAAATCTCTAAATTGTCCACGTATGTAATTGTACGCATAGGAATCGAAAACACGCACGCATGATCGATGTTATACGAATAAAAACACGGTGGTTGAGCCACTTTGAACGCCGTGATCATCGTAGGATCAGTCGGGAAGAGAGTGAACGCGATCATTAACATTATTATTATTATTATGTTTCGTTACAAACGTTTATTACGAAAATTATAGTGACATCTGCGTATCACAGGAGAGCTCAGTCAATTATTATTATTTTCTTCTGCAGGAACCACTCCATAATAATAGTTCATGTGCTCTTTCTTTCTTGTGTTAATTTCTTTTTAAATCGTTACCTCGCGCATCTTTATCAAAGATTAATCAATGTTGTAAATGAATGAACAAAGATCGATAATATCGAGATGGAGTGGTCACCAAAAATTTCATTGCCTTACTTAAGATGGTTTTTGTATTGCTCTTCGTAGACCTTCGCTTTGTTTTCTCGTACGAATGTACAAAGATCATAATAAAATGAAATAATATAAAATACATAAAACGTACGCGTTACGTTAAAATTGTAAAAATATTATGATACGATCGATAGAAAAAAAAAAAAAGAAAATTTTTGTCTTGTATTGTCGTCCAGTAACAAAAAGAAAAAATAATGATTTAGACTCCGAGAATACAGCAGTTTGCACTTTCTTTCTACGAATTTCTCCTCGTATAGCTTACAAAGCATAATGCACTTTTAGAGCCAGGTAACGAATACCTGGCAACAAGTACCGCAAATATTCGTGTATAGATAAATATGACAAAGGACAAACAAAATAAATTTCTGAGTATACTGATCTTTCGTTTAAACTCGTTAAATTAAAATAAAAACCTAAACAGGTGATTCATGAGTCACGTTATAATTACTTAAAAGATGCTTTCATTAGATTAATAAAAAAGAAAATAAACGGATTATTTGTATCAAACCATGCACGAATATGTACGGTGCATTTGTCAACTTGTTGTCGATATTTATACTCTATCCAACGAGACGAGACGAGACGAGATAATAAATGGATAGAAATTCATGTGCTCTAAGCAGGCCCAGCTCACAGTACACTACAAACCTCGACCGAAACGTTTGAAGAACTGGAAACAACTGAGCTGAATTTTTAAACATATCCTGACTCGTCCCGTTGAACGGATTATAAATATGCACAAAAGGAAGCATCGTGTGTGCTGGACTACATGTATAATATATAATATATATATATATATATATATATATAATATTCGAGTTCATTTATCAGACTTATTCTTACAGTTATTACTTCGTTTTCTTTTTTATATACACATATACATATACACACACCTCAGACGTATGTATGCACATGTTTCGAACGAAATGGCCTGCCCTCTAAATTCACTTCTGAATGTATCATAAAATTGTAGCCAAAAACGGTAATAAGAGAAGAAGTACAATTGCCCAATTTTGATTTTAACAAATCTTTGGAAGACGATAACAAACAAGTTACCGTCTAAGATAACTAAAGTAGTTATCTTACAAAAGACCATTAAAATAGAAGTCAGACAATTAAGATTCGTCTCTTGAAAGAAAAAAGAAAAGAAGAAAACTAAATGATACAGAATATTCGATTCAATTGGTATAAGATTGAGAAGACTTGTTTAACGTCTTGCAGTTAGTAGATTTATCTTTTTGTTTATACGTAAACCGGTGTACAGACAGAAGTCACCGGATCGAATTACTCTAAAAATTAAATGTAAAAGAAATACTGGATTATTATGATCGTAGGATCGTCGTGCTAATTAAAAAAAAAAAAAACTTTAAAAGACTTATCAAATGAAACCGCCTTCGTTGAAACGCTAAAATCTTATCGCTAAATGTTTTGAAAAGAAATTAATTATTTTAACCATCGAATTCTGATGGAGTTAAACATGTGAAAACTATCGAACGTATTTTTTTTTTTTTCTTACGTCTTCGTTATCTTCTCGTTTCAGAGGGAATCGAACTGTACGATCGAGTTATAACAGAATACAATTTTGCAGTATCTTCTCGTTTACGTATACTACAGTTGTATATTCAAATGTTGCGCATGCGCATACAAAAAACGAAAAACGGAAAAACAATTTAAGGAAATACGATCAACCCCTCGCGCAAAATGTAAATGCGTAATGTATACCTACATAACTATACTCCATCCAACGAGACGAGACAGTAAATGAGTAGAAATTCACGTGCTCAATGCAAGCCCAGATCACGGTACACAAAACTCGACCGAAACGTTTAAAGAACCGAAAACAAGTGAGGAGCGTCACTGGACGGGTTTTCCCGCGCATGCGCGAGTTTTGCAGGGACGTATCTATGTGGTGGCGCAACCACGGACTAGGCTCTTGTCATTAGTCACTTTTGTTTACGATTATTTTAATACTCGTCCCTTTCCTATACCTCCAAAAAAAAGGAAAAGTGTGAATTATGTGTGTGTGTGTGTATATATATATACATATATATGTTATACATTCATTTTTCACAATCAGATCATAACAATTTTTGCAAAATTATGCACGATGATTAAGGTACCCCATTTTATTGAAACTTGTACTATACTGATGCTAAAATCGCCGCGCATGCGCGAGAAAACTCGTCCCATATCCCATCTCTGATTCGGCCCTGCGTCGAGCGCGTGAATTTGAAAAACATATCCTGACCCGTCTCGTTGAACGGATTATAGCTGGCATTTACATATAAACTTTACATTTCCTTTTCTCTCTCAAAACCTTAACGATACGATATAGCGATATAATAACTATATTAAAGTAACGCAAAGTATAACAATAGATTAAGACTTGTTGTACTGTTTGATGACCTTTTGGAGAGCTTTTACGTAAAAAAAGAAATATGTCGTAAACGTATTTTGATTATATATAGACACAATATAATATGGCGAGAATATCGTGGTGAAAAATATGCTGGACACCAAAGGTTTTTTATGCGAAAAACGGGTGAATGCTACCCTCCGACATTTGAATTCGTTACGCATCATAGAAACTTTACTAAAAATAGTACAATCTAATCGAAGATATATAGAAAATTTAAAAATATACAAGTTATAAAACATATATAGAACGTCATTCATCAGGTAGCGCGTGACTTGCGAAGTCGAACTATTATTTTCAACGTTTCTATTCCAAGTTCTTTTCAACTTGGACCGCGTAACGCGTGTCCTACCATTCGCCTATGTAACAAATATCTCTCGTGTTTTACGATACGCAAGATCCTTTTGACTTTACAAAACGAACGAACTTTTACATCCTGCTACTTTAAAACCACCCAGAAATTGCGCTCTTTGTACATAGAAATTATTATTCGTCTAGTTTGACAACCTTCTTAGTTAGTTTGTGTTGCACATGTTCTTTGGTGTCCAACAGGTTTCCTCCTCGCGACAATTTCGATTTTGAACGGACATTTAGTCGTATTATGGGCAGTGAATAAACAAGCAAATACCAATATTAAATGGGCAGGCTCTCCCATAGACACGGCCAATCTGGAAGTCGTCAATCCACGTTGGATGGCGGAGCAGCGTATCTACTCCGTGAATCGGAATCTCCATCGCATATATATTTTCCTGAAAGCAATGTTTTACAGATACATATAATTACATTTTTGAATCAGTAGAATCGCTCGATTGGAACATCGTTGAATCGGTACTGCTTGCTGATAAAAGGTAACCGAACACAATAGAGGACATAGGATGAAAAATATAACACTTACCAGATACAAATCTACGCTTTACCAAACTTAATCTATATCCTGGGCCTAGAAGCTCAAATTCAACTCCAGATAACGTGGTCCCTTCGCAATTGAATTGCGTGCATATCGTTCCTTGATTTCCTGGCCCGTGTCCAAGTTCTACGCGTGCCTTTAAAGAGCCCACACCATTACCTTCGCTATGCTGTGACAATTCGGTAAACTTCCACAATACCCGATTCGTATCTGGTAACCATTGAGCTTGAGGTTTGCTGTTCAATGACTTGAAACCTCCGTCTATAGGCGCGGCTATGTGAAGGTTTAGCAGTGGACTCGGAGAAGCCATAGCACGACTATTGTATTTATAATCGATCTAAGAAAAACAAACCGCTCGGTTATTCGATAACAATATCAAATTAAGATTATGATAAGTAGAGTACCTTAAGGTCGGTGTGCGTCGTTTCGCATTTCCAATAGGCTACCAACTGAAACGGACAAGAGCCCGCGCCTTCCTTGCACTTGATCTGATATTTCAGTATGTCGACATTAAAATAAGAAGCCGAGGGATTTTGTTCGGCCTGTTTGCGTAACAGTGTAGTTAAGGCACTCATGTTGAATTCAAAAATTGTACTGTCGACGGTTGTTTGCGTAACGTCCCTACAAGAGAACATAACTTTTAGAAGCTATTCAAAGTCGCGTATATCGTTAAACAACATTACACTTACATGCTGACCAGTTGATTATTAGGAAATAATTTCTCTAATCTGTTACTGTTTCTCACGCGAAACGTTAGCTTTGCAGGGCTCGGGTTATTTGTTAGTACAGCGACGATACCAGCAGGGAAAGAGAGCATCATGTCACCGCTAAGCTTCACCTGGCATCGCGTTTCATCGGTACCTCGGAAATAAGAGTGTACTATCTCGTGGAACGCGACTGCCAAGGGAATGGTATCTGCTAGTCCTATGGTGAGCGGTGAAGGGCCCCTAGAAGAGCCTACACCCACGCCAGCTGTACGAAATTCTAAACTAGCCACGCTATCTGCCCTCGATATCGTCGCTGGTGACATTCTACCCCTCGGTGAGGGACCTTCTCCTCGTCGGGACGGAGGTCTAGGAATGATAATTGATCCTGTCGGAGTGGAAGATGCGGATTGTTTAGGTGGCAAGGCTGGAGTGATGTCTCCTACTTCTGAGAATAAGTCTCCATCTGAAAGAACGACATTCGTTATATTCTGACAATAGAGAAAAATAAAAATAAAGCGTCCTGATGAGCTGAGAGTTGAATCGCCTGGGACTGCGTTGACTCACCAGGGAATCGCGAGTGAGGGTGCGTAGGTGGTGCGGATTGTGGCGGCTGTGGCTGAGGCGTCGGTGACAAAGATAGTGGCGGAGGACTTTGCAATGGCGCGTACGGATGACTACCAGTCGGCGTTGAGGCGCTCGATGGTGTACTGCTGGGATTGAACAAGTTTAGGCCAAGTAAATCCGAGCTTGGCTTACCTCCTAATTGCTGTGACACTGACTGAGACCTTTTCATGTGATGATCTGAATCGGTATTCGATCCTCTGCGTCCCTGTTGGAACAGAAATGTTAGATCGTTGCGTAACACGGTAGTAGTAAATCTGATAAAATTTCACGAAAAAAATGATGAAATGTACTGTTGGTGCAGGTGATAACGATAGATTCTCCACCGTTGCCCTTAATTCGTCCACGCTAGCACTCATCGGTGCTCCACCGTTGCTCAGCGGCTTGATTTCCACCCTAATCTTCCTTTCCCTTTCATCCTCGGAATCGGTGTCTGAGCTAGAATAAAATCCTTTCTCATTCTCCCACGGTTCTGATTTCGGCCTAATACAGAAACCATCTTCGTCTACTTCCGGTGTCGGCGTCTCAGACTTTCTACTGTCCTCCTTATCCTCCCTATCATATAGAATTAACATGATTCAATTGGGTATATCGTCGATGCTTCCAGCAGGCCCAGTGCAATTATACACGTTAAAATTTCTTCTACCGTAAAAACTATACACACTCAATTACTTTATTACGATTTAAAATGTGCTTTAATAATAATAATAATAATAATAATGAACATTGAAAAAGAAAACTTGATATGTGTTTAAGACCAATTTCGTGACCAAGTCTTTTCTGTGCAAATTTTTTCTGGTTTCTTTTCTTTTCTTTTAAACTTGAAATGAAATAAATTGAAATGAAATTTTGATACAACTACTTTTATGGGCTCTTAATCATGAAACTGATCTTTGGTGCACTAGATCTGCTGAAGATGCATATACTGACAGGTCAGACTTTTCTTCTTTGTTGCTGCTGGTTTCCACAACATCCTTCTTCTTTTTCGCTTTCTTTTCCTTTCTTTTTTCTCTTCTGCTTCGAAGAAACCCTGTTGGTTGTGGACACACGATATGTAGAAAACAAAGCGATTCTTAAATTTTCATAAGTAAATCTGAACGGTCGATTTATAGATTGTTTATAATAAATAATCATTTACTTAATTTAACATGATAACAATTATCTTTCTCGTAGGAATGAAAGAAATCAATTAACCGTAATGTTATTGAATTTTTGCAGAAATAAATGTTTCGTTATATAAAATGATTTATTTACGAGAGAAATAATTTTTATCAGTTTTATAGTAATGTACTCTTACGATATACAAGAGTAAAATAAAGTGACTATTAAAACTAAGGACTAAGAAGCAGAAAGAAATTACGTTTTTTAATATCAACGTATCATCTACTAAAAAGTTAATGAAATTCTGATCTGAATAAAATTAATATGAACCTGCGGTTCAATGGAAAATGGAAATTCAATTTACTTTCCAAGTGTTTAAGGCATAGCGCAACGTGATCAAATAAGATCTACGATAAAAGGGGGGAAAAAGAAAATTCGTCAACGAATCAACAAGTAGCAGATGCATTCTTTATGAGCTTTCTATTTAAGTCATTCCCTCTAATTATGCTGATATGAATTTCATTTTTTTTACATGCTTGACTTTTCACGCATCATCTAATTAATTGGTTCAAACTTAAAACGAGTCTGAGTTCCTAGAAATATATATCAGCATTTTCTGGGAAACAAAATGCTAATATGATTTTTCTAACGATTGTGTTAATAATCAGACACAACGATAGATAAGGGAAGGGGGGTAGAAAATAGAAATAATAAAAAGGTATAGCACGTTACATGAGCAAAGATATAAGAAAACCCATACACCATCACCATCAAAAATCCTATATAGATCTGCAAAGGTCGAGGTCTCTTCCTTTAAATTGTTTTTCTAACAATTACACGTCACCTATAATTTCAATTTCTTCATGTATACTCCTCATTTCTAATAGAGAATCGTAGAGCATACGGTGTACACATGTTCTGCAAGCAAGGATATTATTAACTATCGACATGCAAAAGTATATGTATTACATGTATACATATACGAATAACGTGAGAGTTCGTGAACGAGGTATTACACGAAAATTTACAGAGTTCGTGATCTGCGAACTTTGAACGGACTGATTATCTTAAGTACGATGTTACATTCAATTAACAATTAAAAAAGAAATAAAATAAAATTGGAGAGAAAAAAATAGATACCGTGATATAACGGGAAGATTTTCAAGTATTAACTACCTTTTATAAGAACGATGCAACTAATGTAAATTTAAAAAAAAGGGTTGCTTGCAGAATCACATTACGCTATATCACGAAAGATATCTGCACTTGGAAAATAAATACAAGTGAGCCATGCAGTAGATATACTGGTAAAAAAATGGCTCACCTTAGGCCCCGTCAGTAGTCAACCCCACATTCGTATTTCAACATTATCCAAGTCCAACTCCCTTCATTTAATTAATATTATACACATATGTTGTGAGATCAAAACAGAAAGTTTCAAAAATTATTTCACAACTTTACATATTATTATTAAGGTGCATGGTGAAATGCTAATTATACGTTTAAATTTTAGAAACTTTCTAAAATGTAATTTTCTTTTTTCTTAAAGCTAATATCGAACTGAATCGATAATGTCTTTTTCTTTTATATTTGTTATAATATAAAGAAAGAGATATACATATGTAAGATTTTACAATGTGTCGTGTCGACAGAAGAAACCCTTGGTACGAATTTACATAAAATATTGTTAGAAAAACAATTTATAAGTTACATTTTGTGAAAAATGTTACGTTGTATCCTGTTAATTTACCATATTATTCTAAAGGTGAAGCCTATTGTTCTAAGCAAGCTTGTTTTTCTGTTAGTCAAACATGAATGAAAAAATATTTCTTCCCTCTAATGGAATGTCTCTGTTATGTACTTTAAGAGAGCCCTAGTGAAATTTAATGTGTGTTAAAGCGAAGAAATATTTTAAATGTGCTTCAAAAGCTAAGGATAAATCAATGTTACTGTAACATTAATTTAATGTGCTTAAACAGTGTTAGTATACGTACATTGCTGATCTAAAAAAGTGCAGAGTGGAGGAACCATAATACACGTTACCACTGTAAGTCACCACATATTTATTTAACCACGTATCCTGCATACCCGTAAAAGATGTATCGAAAAATGTACGGTAATGAAATTATCACCAAATACCATAGATTGAGAACAACCAACAGAGCAAGACAAAGATAAAGGTGTACAGAAGGAGCGATCAATTTAGAAGAAGTCGTTCGAAATCGTATTAAAATATTTCCTATTCAAAGGTATCAGATAATGGAAAATGTTGGAAATTTTAAATGCAATTGTCTTTGTATCTTGAAAAGATCACCACTGAAATATAACTACTAAGAATAGACATTTGTTCGATTAAAGTTTAAATGGTTTGCCAATTTTAACAAATGCCAGTCCTATTATTTTTTTATAATTTGAAAGAATGTTATAGAAAGCTGTAGAAGTTTTCTAATGATATACCTTCACCTCAATCATTTTCAACTAACTACCAGAGAAAGCAACGCTTTAAAAGAAAAAAAAAAATCTTTGTGTGTATGCGTACGCGCGCGCGCAAGCGCGCGTGTGTAATAATACCACGTAACCGATCGTCTAAAAGTTATTCTAAAATGCATGTAATGGATATGGTTAGGGTACAGGTAATCACAATGTAAGCAGTTACATTTAGATCCTCTGAGAGGGTTCCTGGAGATGCTGGGAGGTGGAACAGCAGGAGGCAGGTTGTTCCCCTGAGGAGTTGCAGGTGCCGAACCAGACCCTGCTTGCTTCTGTTTGTCTGAAACAACACTCATTGCTTATATCTTTGAATAATATGTGCCTCCAATGGCCCTTTTTTCTTCATCTTGCTATTTCATATATCACTTATATCTATTAAAAATTTCATTACAATTTGCACTTTCAGTGGCATAAAGAGCACTCCAGAGGGATGTTAACTGCTTTATTACAACATTTAAATCTGCATTGAACAAGGTTTAACACCCTCGTAATAAAAAAACAAGAAGAAAGTAGCTAGTACACTTTTACTTCTGTATGTTCCTTTCATTATTCAAAAGTATCATTCAAACTAACATGAAAGGTATAAACATATAAACCCCCTGGAATACATAATAATTTCTAATGTCATCCTCCACCTATTGTTAGATTGTAACGCACAAGCATTGTAACACAACCACATAAGCATAGTCAATAAAACTGTTTCGCATATGCCTAGATTAATAAATCTGTGATTGAGTGCTAAAAATAAGTTGGATAAAGTGTATATATGTGAATAATAAAATGGTACTGATGTGATAAAAAAAAAAAACTGCAAAACATATCTACCAAGACATAATAAATACTAATTTAAGAAACACTTAAAAAAAATAAAATAAAATAAAATAAAACAAAACAAAAAAGAAACTTACTTTAATAACTTTGTAAATTCTAATATTTTTGTAAGTCATTTTAAATATTTTCATCTCGTTAATATTTATAAATTTAAAAAAAAAAATGTCTTGATTATGTCAAGGTAGATCAGAACTATTGCAATTAAAAACAACTGAAATTTGGTAAATTCTGTTCAATTTTTAAAACCTACCCTGGGAGTTGGACATGAACAGGTTGAGTAGCGAGGTAGTACGGCGGGAAGCCTTGGTGGCTTGTGCATGTGACAGTTCTCTATCCCTTTCATTCAGTCTTTCATTTTCTTTTTCTTTCTCTTTTTCTTTTTCTTGTACCCTACCCTTTTCCTCATCCACCTGACAACCCTCCCCCTTTAATCCCTGATCTTTTTTTGAACTGTGAGTGTTACCAGCAACGCCTGTTTCTCCATTGGCTCCTTTTGATGTTTCCTTAGGTGTCTCAACATTGCTTTCCAACTGAGAATGACTGGTTATTTCTCCTAAACCTGTCATGACTTCTTCATATTCAATCATACCTAATTTATAAGGAAATTATATGAAATATACTGAATTCCAAGCTATATGTTACAAAAGTCTTTACCTGGTTTCTCAAAACCTGTATATTTGCTTTGAACAAACTGTTCTAATAATTTGTCCACTGTCATATCCAGACACTGGCGTTTGAAGTCAATATGAACTTGGCCAACTTGTTCATGATTTGATTGTAAAACATCTGCATAGATATTTAAAAACTCCTTCATATGTTTTAAATGTGTCTCCTCCACATCTTGGAACCGCTTAGGAAAAAAAAAAAAAAAAAAAACAAAAAAAAGAAAAACAATAAATTTCTTGATTTTATTTTCATTTTTTGAGAGATTATACTATAAAAGAAACAATTTAGATAAGTACCCTGCATGCTTGAGTCATTTTGGTCTGAAAATCGTTTCTTATGACCATATATTTATCAACCAAGGTCTTATAATCATCCTGGGCCTTCTTAAATTTGATTTCTGCTTTTTCTAATTCCTTTTGACTGGCATTGTCCTTTCTCAATTTTTCCAGTTCAAGACCCTTTTGCATACGCATATCTTTAGCCTTATGTAAAGTTACAGTAATACTTTGGATACTTTGTACAACTTCCAAGGTGGATGATTCTTCTTCTTTTACCTAATTTTATATTTTTTAATATCGAGTTGTTGCAATTGAAATTTATAATCAGTCACAAAATTACATTAAACATTAATTAATTAATTAATTTGTTATTTCAAATTGTTACTTGTCATTTTGACTTGATAACAAATTATCTTTATATTTTCACAGACACTACTGTCTGAGAGAACCTAGTGACCTGACTGTGGGCGGATACTGATAAGGTATAAAGTATAAAATATACAAAATGATTCATAATACAAATATGATAAGCACTTGCAACAAATACAACAAATAAAAAATATCTATACCTTACATTCTATCAAAATACAAGTTATTATAAATTTTTTTTTATATCAACCCGATATATGTACTGTATAAGTAAGTGTAGAAGAAATGAATTTTAAAGTTTTACTTATGCCTAGGTATGAAAATAAAAAAAGTATTACATACAGCCTTGTGTTTTTTATGTAATTCATCTGCATATTTTGATACATCTTTTATCAGTTCAGTGACCCTTTGGGCCATCTGCAAGTGTAAGCCAGCAAGTTTTTCTGCAGCACCTCTTAAAGCAGCCCAAACAGGTGCAAATGTTCCTTGTGTACTACTACTATTGCCAGCCTGTTTGGCTACCTTACTCAGGAGCTTATAATTGTTTTCTTCTATGGCTGAGCGTTCTTTTAAAAAATCAGCCAACTCCTTGCTTGCAACTACACCATGCTTCATGTTATGATATAACACGTCAAATCCATTATTCTTTTCGCCCTTGAATCATAAAAATTTATCTTTACGTCTATTAAGTTCCATATTTCATAATTTTCATTTTTAATTTATAATATTTATTTATAAATATGTAAGCAACATTTTTAACAATTAGATGTACCATAATTTTAAAGTTAAAGTTAAAGAAAGATTCCATTTACAATTAGAATAACATGACTGAAAGAGATATACTAAAACTATACTTAAGACCACTTAGCCACTTAACACTTAAACTCCGATCATGCTTCAAACTCACGTAGAGTAGAACTCTTGAGTGACATCGACACAATAAGCTGTCATTACATATTATTACTCTTGTCATTCTATTGTACATATTACTAGCCACTTATGATCCATATTTTAATTTTTATTATAGTCTTTGTTAACGAAGAATATAATAAAATTAAATATGATATAGTTACAAGTAAACCTAACATTATATAATGTATTACATAGGTTTTTATTGCTATTATTATTATTTATAATGAAAAATAAAGAGAACATTGACTTAGTGGAAATTGTTATTAATACTGCAATAAAACAATTGACTGATAGAAATTTATTTAACTACTAATTAAAAAAAAACATTGTACCATCCTGCTCGTAATAATCTTTAATAGATATGAATTTTAGGGAAGCAAAAGGAAGTAGTAGCTATCTTATCTATTCTGTGCTTCTGTCAGAAAGAATAATGTCACATTTTTGAGAAAAAAGAATTGAAAGCATTATAATAATTTTATATTTAATACAGAAATTCATAAGGGCTGTTATTAACAAAATTAATTGCCTCGTAAAATAAAAAATTTAAATAAATTTAATCAAAGTTTATAGTAAAATCCAGAGTACAATTCATGAATAAAAGGAAAAAAGGATTTCTTTGACAAAGTCAACAATTAAATTCCTTTCTGCAGTTGAGTTATAAACACTTGCAAAAAACGCAATACACATGTCAACGTGCAATTGAATGCGCATTCTTTCGTACTCTGTGCTTCTCTACGTGGGTTGTGAAGAAGATACGAAAACGAGATGACAGTGGTGAACGCGTAACCTTGCAATTAGCAAAAAGGAGAAAAGACAAGCGTGCCGCGTCAAATGAAGAAAGAGACGAGTGAAAACGACCATACTAAAGAGGAAGAAAGACATAGGGAAAGATTTCATTGAGAGAAACGTATTAATTTATTTAAAACAAAAATATAGAATGCTGCTGTGACATGACGTATTTAGATGGTCATGAGAGAGGCTGGTCAAGAGTCGATGCTCGTAGAAGAGGTATAGGAGAGGACGGGAGTTTCTCCATACATAACCTAAATTCAACGAGGATGACATTCTAAGACATTAAGTAAAAAAGACACTCACCCAAAAGTAATCGGCGAAATCCACAGTCATGTTGAAACTGCGATCAGACCATCATAATTTATCTTGTGATGTATCAGATGAAACTGCACCGTTAATAACGAATCATTGACACACACATACACACACAAGACTACCCGATGCAACGTTCGAACCGTACGACAGGACACGACGAGACGTAACTCAATTTACGACGAACCTAACGTAACGTTTTCGTACTCGGATGTTTCGAGCAGACGAACGCGCTCGACCACGGAGACACGGTTCAACTTATTTCAACTATCTTCGTTGTTCACCTCTCTTTCTCTTCCTCTTCTTTTCGTAAATGGCGTTTTACGCCATCTTTATTAGCTTCAACCAAGGTAGGAAGACAAAGTCGTCGGTAAAAAGAACATTCCTTTTTCATGATTTCTAGCGCTACCTGTTTTTATTACAAAACTGCAGTGACTAAAGATCTATAAAAACTGGATATCCCTTTGTTCTCGAGAGCTTTTGAATTTGTGTCACGAAAACGAACACCATTTGCTCTATCTTATCGTTAGTATAAAAATGTTGAACACTTTGCGCTGCAACAATCTAATGCGCCTTGACGGTAATAGCAAATTGCTTCGAACCATACTCACATAAATACTTTAGCGCGAAACGGCTATACACACATACATAGATATATGTATATATACTTTTGTATAGAAAAATGAGAATACATATGTATACATGCATACATACTTGCATACGGGTACTTTAACATTACACTTCATAAGCAAGGTAAACGTTATCGTAATTTATAACTACGGTTACGTGAGTATGTTGTCTATAAGAGGAACGATAAATACATCTTAAATTACTACTGATACGAGAAGTTTCTCAGTATATATAATTAAAGTAGCTAAGCGTTTAATTCAAATTTCAAATGTCTGCATCAACAGGTAAAAATACAGTAATAAACAGTATTTAAATGTAAAGTTGAAACGTAAAGAATAAACTTAATTATTTTAAATACGTATTTTTATTGATTGTGAAGTATTTTTTGAATAAGTAAATTATTGAAGCATGTGGTATCGGTCATATGACTTGCCGCAACTTTTTTTTCTTTTCCTATACGTATCATAAATTTATTGACACGTTTAACGTAATAGTTTTAAATTACTTATAGTACATTTTATTTCATTAAACTCAACAAATAGTTACTTTGTGAATTTATTAAACATCTAATTAATATTTAAGAGAAAAATTTACGTGATTATTAAAACTTGTTATAATTTAAATATATCATTCTGCTTGTAAGTAATTGTGTACGCAAATATATATATATATATACAATATATAAATACATACATATTGATCAAACAAAACATTTTGTATGTTCTGTATTTGCTGTAGAAACACATAAATATGTATTTGCCTTGGTTTCTAGATGATAAAGAAAAATCAAACAATGGCACAGGTGCTTTAAAGGAAGAATTTAATCCTACTGGTTAGAATTTTCGTTTTTGCCAAGAAATTATTTTAAATTAACATTCTATGTTCGAACTATTGGATCAATATTTTATAGAACATCAACATATTCGATATAATCCCTTAAAGGGAGAATGGGTACTAGTGTCCCCTCATCGAATGAAAAGACCATGGGGAGGACATGTAGAACCAAATATAGAAGAAGACCTCCCAGATTATGATCCTGATAACCCACTTTGCCCAGGCAATATTAGAGCTAGCGGACAGGTAGTATATTCAAACATATGTTTTTACATTTATTCTTGCAATTTTTTAATATATGTATATGCAAAATTTTGTTTTACTTTTTTCAGATTACTCCAATGTATGAAAACACATATTCATTTGTTAATGATTTTCCTGCACTATTAGAATCAGTTCCTAGTCCATCAAAGTCAGAAGATGAATTATTTCAAATGGATGCTGCCAGAGGTACTTGTAAAGTAATGTGTTTTCATCCAAAATCTAATGTTACAGTAGCACGTATGGAAGTTTCTGAAATCAAAGAAGTGATTAAAAGGTATGGTTATTATTAATTAAAATAAAATTGATTTCTTTATCTTAATGTATAATAAGGATTCTTATATTTCAGATGGATCTCTGAAATGCTTGAACTAGGAGAAAAATGGACATGGGTCCAAATTTTTGAAAATCGGGGTGCTTTAATGGGATGCAGTAATACACACCCTCATTGTCAAATTTGGGCTAGTTCTTTCTTACCAAATGAAGCTAAAATAAAAGATAGATTTCTCAGTGATTATTATAATCGTAAGAAGAAACCACTTCTTATAGATTATATGCAGAAAGAACTTCTTAAGAAGGTAAAATATGTTGGTTAAAAAGGAAATGTTTGTAAATTTAAATTGATGTTATTAATTTATATTAAAGGAACGTGTTGTATTTGAAACTCGAGATTGGGTAGTTTTAGTACCATTTTGGGCAATATGGCCATATGAAACTATGGTTCTACCAAAAAAACAAGTGTCTAGAATGCAGGATTTAACAGAATGTCAACAAGAATCATTGGCAGTTGCTATGAAAAGATTATGTACAAAATATGATAATTTATTTCAATGTTCTTTTCCTTATTCTATGGGATGGCATGGTATGTAATCAAATACTTACTATGTATACAAACTTATAAAAGATTATAATACATTTTATTGAAAGGTGCACCCACTGGCCAATATATAAGAGAAGATTTTCCTTACTGGACTTTCCATGGAATTTACTTACCTCCTTTACTGCGTTCTGCAACTATAAAGAAACATATGGTTGGGTATGAACTTCTTGCCCAAGCACAGAGAGATTTAACACCAGAACAGGCAGCAGAAAAATTGAGAAATTTATCAGATTCTCACTACAAACATCCAGAAACAAGTTTAACTAGCTTAGAAATAGAAAAATATACTGAATGAATCAACTTACTTTACATACAACAATATATTTTTCTAATTGTAAGTGTATATGTAATTCACATATACATCATTTATAAAAATCTATGTTAAATATTGAAATTATGTTCATATTAATTTTATGAATAAAAAATGATTATAATTTTATATAATCAATACACTGGAAAGGTGTGATCAATTCTTCTACTCCAAGCATGAATTCCACCAATTACATCCTTTATTGTTAAGTTACTTCTGTTAAATACTTTTTGAAGACTTCTCACAGCCTTTTGTGAATCATTTCCTCTTCTACACATAACGTATACTAAAAGAAAAAAAAGTGCTTTCTATATATTTGCAATTAATATAACAAATGTTAAGTAAATGTTACGTACAATTAGCTGCATCATATTTGTCCAATATTTCTTGTATCTTACGTTTTATTAACGATATATTTTCGTCATTATTAATTTCGTTTAATGGTATATTTATAGAATTCCTTAAGTTACAAATTTCAAATTCTTCAGGAGAACGCACATCAATCAAAACGTGAGCTTCTGTTCTCAATTTTAGTGCTCTATTATATTCTTCTACGCTTATTCTTTCCTCTTCTCTTAACAAATTTAACTTTAGATCTTTATCGTTTGCTTTAGAACCACAAAACTGCTCGTAATCGATCAGCTTTTGTAAAATCGGATGTTCACCGCAAATAATACAATTTACATTTTTAGCACGCAACTTAATATTTCGGAATTTCGTTTCCAATCCGTCAAATAATAAAAGTTGACCAGATAATACATGAGGTAAATTAAGTAGAATTTTTAGAGCTTCTAGTGCTTGTAAAACACCAATAGTACCAACAGCTGTACTTAAATAAAATGATAAATAGTTTTCTTATAAAAATAAACTATAAAATTAAACTATAAAAATAATCACAAACCTGGACCAAAAACACCACCATCGCCACAGTTTGTTACTGTTTCTGGAGGAGGAGGTGTGGGAAATATACACCTATAGCAGGGACCATAATAGTTAAATACAGATAAATGCCCTTCAAATCTTAATGCTGATGCTGAAACTAAAGGCTTCTTGGTTAAAACACATGCATCATTTAATAGATATCGTGTTGCTACATTATCGGTAGCATCCAGCACTACATCGTAACATTTTATTATTTCTAAAGCATTATTACTATCTAGTTGAACTTTATATTGTGTAACTTTAATGTTATTATTTAATCTGAAATTAACATGAGGCATTTAATTCATATATCAATTGGAAAATTTATAAACAATGCCATGTTGGTTTACGAGTACCTATTAAGTTTTTCTGCAGCTGCATCCACTTTTGGTATTCCAATATCTGTTTCTGCATATAACAGTTGTCTGTGAAGATTATTAAGCTCAATACTGTCATAATCAATTATACCAATCTGTCCAACTCCAGCAGATGCCAAATATAATGCAGCAGGACATCCAAGACCACCTGCTCCAACAATTAATATTGCACTGTTTTTTAATTTTAACTGACCTAAAATTACATAATTGAAAGTGTTATCGTATAATACATATTACAAAATATTAAATAACCAATATAGGAAATAAATGATATTAATAAGATACACCTTTAATACCAATTTCTGGTAAGAAAATTTGTCTGCTGTATCTTGATATCTCATTATTACTTAAACCGTAATCTTGGATAATTTGTTTCTCGCGCCTTAAAGCCGCTAGTTGATCTTCCTTTGCGCGCAACAGTTCACGTAACTTAATAATTTCATCAATCAACTTTTCTTCGTCCATTTTTGTTGAACAAACTTCTTGAGATATCTTATTATTCTATTTCGAAGATCTAGAAAAAAAAGTCAATTAATATTTTTTAACAGAAATCACTTATTTGGTTTAAATTATTCGAAAAATGCCTGACACTGTCCGACAGTATCTAACACGTGTTACGAAATTCAGTAAATAACAGGCTACCACTATAAGTAATGCATCAGATAAAATTTCAAAGTATACATGTTAATCTTTGACATCATCAAATTTTAAACGATTACAAAATTTGATGATGAACAAATTTGAATTTGCATTCATTAAATGTATAATTTTATACATATGTAAAAGATGAACGACACTTTTTATATTGCGTTTTAGTATGCGTAAAAATGACTAATTGAATCATCATGTAATTAACCTTTAATCATCTCAATTGTAATAGATAAGATAACATTTTTATCATTAAAAGCAGTAGAAAAAAAAGAAAACAATGCTTCTTAAAATATAATTTAGTTTCACAATGATTTTTTAATTACGTTAGTAGAAAAATCTTAATAAACTACATTTTTTTTGGTCTTTTTTTCTGGAATTCTTTAAACATTTTGTAGTTATAGAAAGATACAGATTATTTATAGATGAAACTGTAAACAAAAATTATAAATCATTCTAAGATTATTGTGTGGTGTACAAAATTATTTGAATGAATGAACACTAATCGTATAGTTACACAAGTATTAAAACAAAAATTAAAAACAAGAGTAGAGAAAGTAGAAGCGATCAGGAAGCGCTGTATACTGTATATTGTATACTATACACTGTATATATATGTAGTTTATTGTAAATTACAATACATTTTAATTACAATGATTCTTACGAAGCTGTGTGTTTATTTGCACAGTGTCGTGCGCAATAAGAGCAGTACAGTGTTGGGCAAAGGTAGGAAGCTGATGATTAATGTCACGGTCAGCAAGGTTCTCACTCTTGACAAGAGTACATAGGAAAATCATGAATTTCTAAGCGACAACGCAGGTATTGCTTGTGAAGAACTTTAATCGTAATAGACGTCAAGATGGTGGACCCAATTTTTGACTATCAGTTTCGTCTGATACTCATTGGTGACAGTACAGTCGGAAAAAGTTCTTTATTGAAATATTTCACCGATGGGAAGTTCGCAGAGGTACATATGCAGCGACTCGTTGTTTCGTCAACAACGTTGAATGAATATAAAAATTGATTTTAAAACAAACACAGTACATGTTCATGCTTCGTCCTCGATGTTATTTTTCATGACGCTAATGAATTAAATCATAATCGATATTGGGATCTTGTATGATTGAAAAATGTTATTTTGTCAATTTAGTGGTACAATTGGATCATCTCCAATTTCCTGGTCTAATAATATTCTGACTGATAGCTACTTTTCAATAGAAAAATTTAGGATATTAGAACATTACAACTCTATATTATTTAAAAATTAAATATACTTTTCTTAATTATTTATATTCATCTCATATTCAGTGTTATTGATTTCTGTTATTATTTCATTTATTTAGCTTTCAGACCCAACAGTCGGAGTGGACTTCTTTGCTCGATTAATTACAGTTAAAGATGGAACAAGAATAAAATTGCAATTATGGGATACAGCTGGCCAAGAAAGATTCAGGTATGTTAGATTGTTATTATGATAAATAAGAATTATAATTTATAATAACCACAGAGATCTGGTTTGTTTCAGGTCGATTACAAAGTCTTATTATAGAAATTCTGTTGGAGCTCTGCTTGTATATGATGTTTGCAACAGAGCCAGTTTTGAGCATATCCCACAATGGATGATGGAGGCTCGTAGGCATATTGAACCTCATCGCCCTGTATTTGCATTAGTAGGTTGTAAATTAGATTTAGTTACTAATGGTGGTAGGCGAGAAGTATCAAAAGAAGAAGCAAGAGCCTTTGCTGATCAACATGGAGTACATCACATTGAAACTAGTGCAAAGACAGGAGTTAATGTTGAAGAGGCATTTCGAACAGTTACACAGGAAGTTTACAACAGAATTCAAACTGGTGAATATAAAGTAGAAGATGGTTGGGATGGTATAAAAACTGGATTTGCTAGACCAGGTGGTTTAGATTTTAATCTAGTCGAAGCAGAACCTGCAAAAACTTCTTGTTGTTAAGTAAATATTTCACTTTCTGAAAAGATCAGCAGTTTTTTAGAATGCAGTGGTTACATTTCACAATTTAAATTTATCTTAGTTTATGTACATGATTAAATTGTACATATATGAGTCAAATTTTGTAATATTAATTTTAATTGATAGAAAGAAAGAATTATTTTCTTTTATTAAAAGTAACATTTTACTGCATTCTTATTTCACAAGAAACATTAACAATAAATTTAAAACTGTGTATAAATCTTAATTAGACGTTTTTGTACATAACTTGTATAAATAAATATGTATCATTGAAGCACATAGATATCAAATTAGGAGCGTTATCTATCTCAGCTAAAAAATACATAAACATGACGAACATTTTTTACAATATAAATTTGACCATACATAATGTTTTTTTTATGTAATTTTGTTGTACATTAACTGTTCCGTTCGAAATAACGGCTGTGCTTCTTTGTTGAAATCATGTCTCAACTGATATCAAGAAAATTTATTATAAATTTTACAAGAAGATATGTATAACTTTTCATTTTTAATACAAGATATTTATTTATAACGATTAGAAAACAACTCTAAGACAAATTTTCAAAATGTAGTTCATTGCAGATTACATGTTGTACATATTACACATAGAATGAAACGCTTATAATAATTACGAAGATTTATTATTTCTGGAACTTTAGCGGGTAGTACCTTTTTTTAATGCCACAGTTTGTGATAATACCATATACACGAGAAGCCAAATTAATATATGTCTATACTGGTATTATTCGTATTTCATTTAAAAAAAAGAAAAAACAGAATCATAAATTAATTTATGAAAACAGTATGAAGCAAACTATAATGTATGTGTTCTGATTTTAAGGAATTCACTACTGTGTACATAATACATCACATGCTTATGTGAAAAATTTCTTGTTGAAAAACTTGTTACAAAATACCATGTTAGATGGTGTACTTTAATTTATATAAGTTACTATGAACCAATTAAAAACTGTTTTATGATATGTTGTTATAAGATAAAAAGATATGTCAGTTTAAATACAAAGTAAAAAAAAAAGGTTTTATATAATCTAATGTAATATTTTTAATATTACCATTTTTTACTAGGTGGCATATTTTACACTTTTTCATATCTGTGTCTAAATAAACGGAATTTTCTGACTTTTAGAGTATAAGTTAAGAAAGTAAACATTTGCATATTTTTATGATACAAGCAAGTTAGTCAAATTACAGTCAAACAATATAACTTGCATTTTTTTCTGCAAGTAATTGAATAGAGAAGTATTTATTTACATATATATTACATGCAGTGTATACTTTCAGGCAAAAATGCAGTAAAATTTGTATTTGTATAGATAGTGACTATATAGCATAAATAGAATCAATTTGTGAAGTTTTATACTTATTAACTATGGTATAAAGCAAAAAATTCGTAGATATTTTTAAAAACTGTGAATTAATAATGTATGACCTATCACCAAATTTGTATAGTTCTATATACAAACATTTACATTTTAGTCAATAGATAATAATGAGTTAATATGTGCAGTGCTAATCATTAAAATTAATTTTTATATCTGTAAGGAATATAAATTTGTTATATTAATAGTATCTAAAATTGTAATGAGTTCCTTTGTTTCAGAATATTTCTTTGTATAATAGAATTGATTGAAATTATGAATTATAAATTTTTATTTTATATTGTTTCAATGTATAGGCATGTATGTATTTAAACATATTATATATAATACATGGAAACATATATGTATACATAATTAAAAAAATATGTACTGCTAAGAATTATTTTCTGATAAAATGTGTAATTTTGTGTATAAGTTGATCAATTTGGAATGTGCACTACACATTTATAAATAACCATGTTGGAAAATAAACAATGTATTACAAAATTGGTCTTTACTACACCAAGTTATTTTTATTTATAAGGCGTTAATAGTTACCGTTTTCTCTAGCCCAATAATCAAAATAACAGTAAGATACAGAATTTCATATTTAATACACAATAAATGTATATATACAGTATATACAATATTTTTATATTATTGTATACATAACAATTATACGGACGTTTTTAATACATTGTATTAATCAAAAACTTTAAAATAAATTTTCCAAGGGGTGTAAAAACAGTCATTTAAAAAAATACTGATTTTGATTATTTTACTGGTAATTATAGTTTTAATATCGACTCTACTAAAAAATTTTGCTTTTAAATTACTTAGATATTAATTAAATATTAGAAAATAAATTTTATCTTAAAAATATATTTGAAAAAATCAAATTATACAATTTTTATTTCTGTTTAAAGAACCAATATCAAACAAAAATTGCAATTAAGTTAATAAAAAAATTGAAAAAAAAATATATACTTGATGGTAAATACATTATTTGTAAAAATTATGCTACAAATATTTATACCATTATTATAGTTTAAACTTGTTAAATTATGTATATGTTTATATTATACAAATGTTATGTTTTACAAGCGTTTCTAATGATAATTATATTATGAATTAAAATTTATTACAATATTATAATAATTCATATGAATTTTCATTAGAAAAAAATGCGATTTATAATACAATATTTGTAACATGTTTAAATTAACTTGTACATACATTAATACCATACTTCATCTAATGTAGTATTAAAACGTACTTCATTATTTAAATACTATGTAACTTATCAATTATAGTTTGGTAATCAATAAAATTTTTACTGTACATATTAAAATATTAAATTGTTCATAAAATTAAATCTAAAGTTGACAAAGTTATAGTGGCAATTATCTTTTATTTGATAAAATTAAATCACAAAGATCTCTATTATTAGTCATTATAAATTCTTATTCTTAATAGTACTTATTATTTTGGAAGGAAAGTCTAAACAGTTCAATTGTATTTAAAGTGACTAGAAATGTTAATCTTTTTCCTTCTAACTATCATATATATTTATTATTTTGGCAAGATAACGTGATGTAAATTTATGAAATCGTAGACAATTTCTTAGAAATACTCTAGTCAGTATTTATAAGTAATACTTGTTTTCAAATAATACTTTCTAAAATGTTCCACCTGTACAGTATACTTCAAGCGATTTCATATATATGTATATATACATATATACTTTATATTTACAAAACAATTTACTATTTAAATTGTATATGTACAATGATTACCTTGTGATAGAAATAGGAAACTGCAATTTTAAAACTGTAAATGTAAGGCTTTTAACCCTTATGAAATAAGTTATAAGATAAACTTAAAATATGATAAAGGTACTAGAAACAAGTATATAGCAACAAATACTGTTTATAATTTAATTAAAGCTTTTCTCAATTAAAGTTTATTTTCTCCTAGCCAAATGTGGAAGAAAACGATTCGGAACTCTACTTATCAAACACATTCTATACATGATCATGAATAAAATTTACCAGATAGTCAAAAACCTGGGATGGACGGAATTTTTGGATTTGAATAATTTTAAATGAAAACAAGAAACATAGGTGTTAATAAAGAATTTCTATAATAACAAAATAAATATATTTTTGGTATGTTGGATAATGTAACATTAAAACTATCATTACTCAAATAAAGAAATTCCAATCACATTAGAAAATCGAGACTCTTTGAATAATTATATTTAAAAAAATCTGTACCTATAAAAAATAATAAAAATATAGAAACAGAAGAATTTTGTAGTCAAATATGGAAAGGGATGATAGTGTGAAATATTACGTGTATTAATAATACCTATATGTTTTAAAAGGGATGTAATGTTGAAAGATTAAACGTGGAGTAATAAGGCAAAATGAAATGAAGAGCTTAATACGTGTAAGTATAGCAACGTATATCTATCCGAGATTCATTGCATACGCGGTGGGAGAATTCACACCTTCCGCTCCCTTGTTTAGAAAATGGGCCCCAGAAGTGTCTGTAACATAGTAAATATTTAAACAGTATTAATACAAAATAATATTAAACAAACCTTTAAATACCAACCAATATTTATTTTGATCCAAGCACTTTATCTTGGAATGTATTTTTAATCATCTATCTTACATTCTGCATTTAATTTAAAGGCAATTCATGAAAAGATTTGCTTCATGATGGTTTATCCTTTAATGCTGCAATATTTTTACACATGCATGGTTTTGCATTTATACAATAAGTGAGGTATCAGTATTGTGTCAAATCAGTTATTATAATTTTACTGCTTCAATGATTCACATCCAAATAAAATATATTCTTCTCTTGATAGCCAAAATGGATTACCCTCTACATATTCAGGTGGTGTTTTGTCTAGTATAATAATTAACAAAAAAGTTATACACATCATTTTATATAAAAACGTATTGTTATCTTTAGTTGATAATTAAAATACATTTTTTAAGTGAAAATTATATACTCACCAGGATGTACAGTTAAAGGCACATATGTGGAACCCATGGCAACATTCCAACTATGAGTGCCAGGGCAACTTTTTACTTCTAAAATTTTGCTATGTTCAGGCAATAATTCCCGTAAATCTTTAGTTAATCTTAATTCAAAACCTGAAAGGTGTGTGTTGCCCCCCGTTAGTAATATATGCGAGAGGCAATCGTGCAGTATTTCTTCTGATAAACCAAATGTTACATCTTTTATCACTTGTGGTAAACCAAGATTGATATACATCATTTCAGGAGCAATATATAATTCAGAACCTAAGGAAACTCTCTGGAAAACGTTCAATTCAATATTTTCTTTTAAACATTTCTTCAATTTTTCTTTCACATTTGACATGAAATTTTATTAAAAACCTTCGTGTTCAATCAATATAAAATTTACTTACCAAAAATCGTTCGTTGCCAGCATAACTACGTACTGTAATACATTCCCTTGTTTTTTGACCTACACGTTTTTCTTCATTTTTAATATTGTAGCTTAGCCTACATCTTTCTTTGATGGACAATGTATCCAAATATGATATAGGAATATGATAACATTCTTTTAGGTACCAATGCATGGCTTGCTTTAAATGATAAGCTACATGCCACCCGCCCACAGGTAATAATCTCCAGCGTTGTGGTATAACACGTCCGCCAATTACAACAGCTACTGTTGTACTAAGAGCTCCGCTATCAACAACTACACAAGTTTCCACATCCAGCATTGCACATGCTGCTAGAGGCTTTGGGACTAAACATACTCTACAAAATTAGATTAGAGATAAAAATAAAATTTAATTAACAATACAGCAACTTGTGAATTATACTTTTATAATTTTTTATTGTTTTGTATGATTCTTTTAACTTACCTTGATACTTTAACTTCTTGGAACAAATAATGCAACAATTCTTTTCTGAGTGCTGGATGCATAGCTAATGGTTCACAGAACATAAGTACTGCATTGGGTTTTCTTAAAGTAGATGTTAATCTCATCTGATGAAATAAATGACCAACAAATGTTTTAAGAACAGAAAATGTTCCATCGCTTAATAATGCTTCTGCTGGACTAACAAGATCAACATTTGGAATTCCAAGTACTTCAACAGTATCTGTGCAATATCCATTTATAAGTTTTTCATAAATTGGATTTGGTCTTGCATAACATGTTGGATCATTTTGATGTGTAATTAATCTTTTTTTCTCCCTGTACAATTTAACAGAATTACAAAATACACAAAATGGACCACTCGGTCTTGGAATCTTAGCAGTTGCCAGTTCAGATAATTTCAGCAGTTTGAATTTCTTAGCTAATGATTTTCCATCACCCTTTGGTCGTGCACTACTGCTTGGAACATTTTGTGTTTGCTCCAAATATGTTTCATTATTGTATTTAGGTACACCAAACATTGATAAATGCCTTCTTAATTCAAAATGTGGCGTAATGACCCATGTGTATTTATTTCCAATTTCAATTACTACTTTTGCACTAGAACCTTCAACACAATTTCTTTGACACGTGTAACCACTACAATGACGACATTTTGGAAAATGAAAATTTTCCCCTGATGTAATTACCATATGTAATCTATAACACATTGCTTTAAAACTAACACTAAGCAGTTGCAGACATTTCATGTCTGGAAATTTAAAATGTACTTTTGAAATCAATTGTAGCCACTTCATTTTCCTACAAAAAAAAGCAAAGAAAATTTATTTAACAACAGTTTTCCAAATACATATGTTTAATTTAAATAGTAATATACAGATTTCAAAGAAACAAATTGATATAAATGATGTTATTTTTGTATAACAATTTTAGAAGTTACATATAGTTTTAGATATATTCTATTTCATTTTTTATTGAAAACTTGTAATGAAATTAATTTATATTTATTAGTAGTTAAATTATTGAAGTTCAATATAACTTTGACATAAACTTAACCTCGAACTTACCACAGGTAATCAGTATCAGAAGTTTTCCTTAAATATTTACATGTTCTACCGAAAGCAATAATATCAGGTACATCACAATATAATAAAATTTTTATCCAAATTTCTTCAGGGAAGATCGAAGGATCCATAATTATTAATAAAAATGATACAAAAGGTATAATTAACAGTTACTAATACAAGATTGCAGACACTCCCCAGAAACAGTGAATACGTAGTCAAGTTCAAGGTTACAATGGTGAAAATATTGAATCAATATGTTATCAACGGGTGGTACTTCAATAAGGATTATTATACTATATGTACTTATTATATAATTGACAATTCTCTTTGGTGAAAGTAAATATTTCGTAATATAGTTAACAAAAATATAATCAATATTCTATGATTACCCACGATTACTGCTTGTACCTTCTTTCAATTAAATATTTAAATATATGTATATTTATCTGAAAAATATCATGGTCATAAAGAAATATATTGCGTGTGTATACAAAAATCAATTATTTAATTCAAGATTCATAAAAATAACACTGTACCTGTTCAAAACTTAAATTAACAATACCATTATAAATAATACTGACTGTCATTTTCATTAGTTTTTTCTTATTTTAATTTACAAGGCTGCAAGAAGTGTTTTTATATAGGGATTTTTATGAGATAAAATCTCTTCCTTAAATATTGAAATTTTATCTTCTAAATCTGCCTCAGATAAAGATGTATCTAAATTTTTACACTTGTTAAGAAATTCTGCAATGAGTATCTCTGCTTCCTGTAAAATTATTAATTCAGTTAGAACGTACATGTTTTTTTAATCAATGTAGAAGGTCAACAGTAATGATACCTTGATGATTTCTTGTTTTTTCTGTGGATCATCAGATCCTTTAAACATTGAATCCTGATAATCTTCAAGTTTTGCTTGTTTGCGTTTAGCAAACTAAAAATAAAATTTAGTTTTCAAGATCATTATATGTAGAAAACCTTCAATTAAAAGATATAAGGAATAAGAAAAGAATATACCTCTATCACATTTTGCGGAAAATTAGCCATTTTAGCAACATATATTCCAAAACTTTGATCACATGTACCTGGTTTCACTTTATATAACAAAGTTAGTTTATTGTCACTAACAAGAGCTGTAACATGTTGGTTTTTAACAGCAGACACTTCTTCTTCTAATTTAGTGATTTCATGAAAATGCGTTGCGAAAAGGCAATAGCATTTAATCTCTTTTGCTAAATATCTAGGAAAACATTTTAATTAGAATAAATTATAACTTATACAATTTATTTTAAAATATATTATTTATATCGTACTCTGCAATTGACCATGCAATACCACAACCCTCATAAGTCGATGTTCCTCTGCCTAATTCGTCGATTAATACAAGTGAATTACATGTTGCTGCCTGAAAAAATTAATTGAAGTTTTATGTTTAATACTTAATGTTTTATATACTAGTTATCAAAATTTACTTTTAGTATAGCAGCAGTTTCTATCATTTCCATCATGAATGTAGAAAGTCCTTTTAATTGACAGTCATCAGCTCCAACTCGAGCAAATATACAATCTAATAACGATATTTTTGCTTCATCGCATGGAACAAAACTTCCAATGTGTGCCATTAATGCAGTAACACCAGCAGATCTTATGTAGGTGCTTTTTCCTCCCATGTTTGGACCAGTTATAATACAGAAATGACATTCTCCTAAAATTGGAGTAATTATTATATAAAATTATTATAAAAAAATCAATGAAAGGTATTACCTCTTTTGAAGCTGACATCGTTAGCTATATAATCTACCCCTTCTAGATTTTCTAAACAAGGATGTCGAACCTGAACAAGATTAAATTCACCTGCCTTGCTAGGTAACATTTCAGGACGAACGTAAGGTTTATTAGCACTTATAGCAGCAGAAGCAAAGGCAGTAAGTACATCCAGACATGCTAATGTATTTCCAATAACTTTTACTGGGCTACTATAACCAGCTATGTAACGAATAAATATAATTTAATAAAACAAATAAATTGTAACTAATCATTCCTTTTGTAAATTCTACAATACTATGCACGAACCTGCAATTTCAACTATTTCTGTTACAACTTTTTTTTGTTCTATCGTATATCTATCTCTAGTAGCGATATACTCGTCATTTAATTCGTTTAATTTATTACTTCGGAATCGTACACCGCTTTTATTAGAATCCAAAATAGTATACTGTTTTCTATTTCTTAATACTTTCTCCTCTTTTAATGTGACTCGAAAATAATAACCAAATTGTTGATTAGATTCTAATTTCAACGTTTTACCAGCTTCAATTGACAAGTCATCGGCAACTTTATTCAATTGTGCTTGCAACTTTTTTTCCATTTCGTCCATGATACTTTTTAATTCTAATAACATAATATCAATAGATTAAAAATAAACGTGATATGCCTGAATATTATTTTGAACTTCAAATACCTTTTAATTCATCAGCAAATTCGGATCGTACTAAAAAATCTCCTTTTTCAGCAGCTTCTAAATCAATTGTTTGTTCAACCATTTGTTGAAATTTATCCATATCATTAACAAGTTCGGTTAAAGGATCACTGAACATTGTTTTTTAAGGCTACTACATTTACATTGGAAAACTGTTCTATTAATCTTGGCAGATTTAACATACATATGTATATTCTAAAAAAATTAATAAACATATTATCGTATGTATGCACAATTAAATTTATAAATGTCCACTTACTTATAACAATCCTGTAATGTTGCTTTCTTTTTAGACAATTTTTTTGCAAGCACTTGTAAATCGGGTATACGTCTTAAATGATCTTCACTAAGATTGGATCGTAATTCATTATCATTTACTAATGCTTCAACAATATCGTGTCTTTCTTTTATAAGAGATAAATCTTTCAGAGGTTGTCTGATCCATTGTGCAAGAAGTCTATGTCCCTGAGTTGTTCTGCATTTATCCAAAAGAGTTAAAATACTAGTGGGTGCAGTTCCATTTAAAATAGAAAGTGTATCTACACGTGGCTCAATATTGAGTGCTTTTATAGCAGCTGCATCCAGTTTTAAATACCGTGATTGTTCTATTTGATTTATACTAAATTGATTCAAGTTCCCTTCATCTGATGTTAACTAACAGGAAGATACTATGTTAAACTATTATAACTTACAAATGAATTAGATTTATTCTAGGATGATGTAATATTACTTACATCTAAGTATTTGATAAGAGCAGCAGTAGCTGACATAGCAAAATTAAAATTGATTTCAGGTAAAGACTGTACATTCTGCTGCTGACCTTTTTTAAATTTGATTAAAGTATTTAAATCCTGTACGACTGACTCGCTAGAAAATTCGCTTTTTTTCCTTAAAGTGATCATTACATTATTTCGTTCCATTAACTATAGAAAAATAAGCAAATAATACTATTATATCATGACATTTTTAATGAAATTATTTTGTAATAAAGAGAATATTTTATCTGCATACTTGTTTTAAAGTTTGAAATTCATAGCTGCCTTCGCCTTGAATTATTAAACATTCTTTGGGAGCAAGTGTAACAACAAGTGACTCTAGATTAGAAAATGTTTCGTTATCTTGAAATTCACAAACGGAAAATGAGGTTGCTGTGTTATCCACGCAGCTTAGACCAACAACCTGTAAAATTATAAAGTCCAATAAGATTAATTACACTTTTAAACAACAACAACAACAACAACAGCAAAATAATAATAATGATAGAAAGTTATTGGAAAGTACATTATTACTCACTCTAGATTTTCCATCCATGCCTAATTTCACTGCTATCACAAGTACATTAACTGCAACATCATTATTACCAAATAATACATCTTCAAATTGGCTTAAATTACCAGGGGAACCTGTGTATTCCAGCACCCAATTTTGATTTTTTGCTGATCCTTGATTAACATAAACTTCTACTCTGTATTGCTTCACTAGTAATAAATCACGTATAAATGATTCAAAGTGATTTTTATTTAAAATAACACCCTCAGTTTTGTATGGATCTGGAAGTAAACCATAAGTTTTGTTTTATTTGTTTTTCTTTCAAAATTCAATTTAAAATCATACCTGCTCCTATCATTTTACAAACGGCTGTGGTTTTAAAAACTTCTTGTGCAGCAAATAGAGCATCACTGCCATGCAATGTGTAATAATCCGATCTATTGAAAAATCTTACAGTGGTATTCAGTTTCTGAAATAGATTATTTAATTAGACACATGTTTTATAATATATTACATGTTATACATAAAAATACAAATATATACATTTTTTATTGTATTAATATTTTACATGTTATATAAAATAAGAATATTTGATACAAAAATTATGATAACTACTACTAATTTATTATTACTGTGATTCTTGTTTCCAAGAAAATGAAGAATCTTGTTATATATCTGTAGGTCAATGTCTATCTAGGGTCAGAGCATCATGAACTGATATTAATGTGATGTGCATGGTTTCAAGGAAACTTGCTATTTTGTGATAAACACTTTCAAAACAATTTTAAAACACATAATATAAGACAATACATAATTTTAATTTAATTTCATATGTTTTAAAAATGTAATAACAATTATTAATAATATTAAATTTTTATTAAATTTTATTAAAAAGTGTTATTTGTTGCCTTGAACATTATATAAAATTATATATATATATATATATATATATGTATATATGGATATGAAATATAATTTGCAAACAATTAATCAGCAGGAAAGCTCAGAGTAACAGTTAATTTAATAACACTATCTTGGAAGCATTATTCAGTCTTCTTATGATAAAAGATCACAGTTCATATTCCAGGAAGGTCAGTAATACATGTTTTAAGTAGACCGTTACAAAAACATGAACTGCTTTACTTTTTCAAACATATGTAATACTTAATATTGTTTAAATAAAGTTTTTCATATTAACATAACATATTCTTCTTAGTAAATTGTTTTAGTATTTAATAACTACTAAGACATACATTTTTTTAAATAGAAAAGTTATAGAATCATGTACATTTATGATGCAACTGAATGATAATCAGCTTAAAGCTATACCTGTTGCGAAATAGGAATAAATTAAAACGTCACAACAAGGATGTTATACATTTAGAATGACATCATTGATGACACACTGAACCAAACATGGAAAACCATTTATAAATGTTACCTAGAACTCAAAGGAATAGGTACAAATATTTAGAAATAATGTATTAGGTGTACTAAGTTTAAAAATATGTTATAAAACTACATCAGATGTTGTAAATGTTTGTCAAGTGTTCTTGATACAGTTCTTCTTATAGATATTTTGACTGTTACTGTGAATTATTAACAGTGATAAGAACGTATATGAACTGGAGTAAATGCACAGAAAACATTATCATCGTGTAAGAATGAAAGAGAATGCTTTCATAGATGTGGTGGGAAGAAGGGGAAATCAACATAAATGGAATTGCTGCAACTTGACTGTAATACATGTCAACATATACTGCCACCGAGAACATCTCATTCATTAATTCTATTACCTGAATTAAGTGATTTTGGTCTTCTATTAGAAGGTAATTAAATATATTACTTCAATTAATAAGTAGAATAATAATTGTATTGCAAGTATTTATATCAGTATCGTTTTTTTGAAGGAAATAAAAATAAAAATTTCTTTTTTATTTCTTAATGAAAAATATATATTTTCTATTTCAGAGACCAAACAAATAATATGGTGATACCACAGATTGCCATTCTATCCTTATTAATAACTCAAACATTATCTGCACCAACTGGATGTACAGAACTCTGCAGTTCCTCTTTTAAGGAATATCTAACATCTGGTAATTTTCAAGATCATGCGTCACAAAGTGCAACTCTTTTACAAGGGCCTGATTATTCGCGACCTGGAACATGGTCCGAGCACAACGACTACAATGTAGATAATGGACATGGGAAAGTGCATGAAGAACGAGGTCAATATGTTGCTGGTCCTAAAACAGTGAGATATTATAGGAAAAATTATGCATCTTCATACAGTACAAGACACTCTAATGATGAAGGTTTGTCAGATATTGGACATGAAAATAATAACTATAGACATAGTGTACCGGTGCCTAACACAGATGGGCTTAGTTCTCAAAGGATGTACGATCAAATAGGTAATTCTGAATCAATTACACAACAGCATAAATACAATGCAATGCAGAGCCAGCAACATATACAGTCATCGATCAGAAGAAGTGATGTTCAAAGTGAAAGATTAGAAAATTTTGGAAAACACGTTGGAAACTCACAAGCATTGCACCAAGGTCTATCCGATACTCAAATTTCGCAAGTGCCATATTATACTAATATTCAACCTGGAAATTGGAGTAAAGTTGATTCATATAAAACTGATGGAGGACATGGACGTGTTTTTGAAGAAGAGGGTCAATATATATCAGGAGCGAAAAAGGTTCGTTATTATAAAAAAAATTATACTTCCAGTTATAGTTCAAATGGTGGAATACCTGAACCCATACAAGCTGCAGTGCCAGATTTACAAAAGGAAATAGACAAACTTCACAGGGAAATTACTCAGACATCTGGTGTACACGCTATAGGATCCAGTGATACCGCATCAACAAATATTAATGCGCATGATTCAGCTACTCTTCACAACATAAACAGTAACAGGTACAGAAGTCAGAACAATTATGAAAGTAGTTCATATGCAACACATAATGAAAACCAACAGTTAAGAGAAGCTGCCAATGATCAAGTGCCTATCAGAATTCCATCTCCAAATTCTTATGGAACAAATAGTTACAGTTTGTATGAAAAACAAGAAGGTCACATATCGAAATCTCAACCAGTCAGTCAAATAATTGTTCCTACATCAGGATATACTAATGCACTTAACACCGGAAGTAGTGGCCACAGTAGCAGTGTGCTTAATACAGGTATCTCACAACAACAAATGGATAACATACAACAGGTAGAACATTTAGACACACATCAGTTAAGACATGATCAGAACAGCGCAATTAACTCTGGTACACTAGGACGAGCTGCACATTACAAAGAACACTGGAGTGCTAGTCATACAAAAGAAGCATCTGTACCTCAGTATGCCACAGGTATTTCAGAAATACGTGATAACAATATGCAATACAACATCAATCAATATGAAAACAGACATATGAATCAGGCTTTACAACAAGATAGTTACATGAATCAGTTAAGAGAAAACAGTTATAACTCTGCTCACCGAACACAATTAGGGAAACTAATAACTGGAACACTTGATTTAGGTCAAACAGGAGACACTGTTGATTGTGCATACGATACACAAAGCACCTCTCAATATAAAATGAAATATAAGCGCGGTATAAAGGATGATCAAAACACTGATGATACTTTAATAGATACACAACAATCCCATCAACCTTGGAAACCAGGTAGAGCACATCAGCATTCAGAAGACTTGACATTGGAAACAAACAAACAAGATGACCTTACTCAGCAAACGATGGGAAAGTTTGAGCTTGGCCAGGAATCACAGCAATCTTATCAGCCTTGGAGAGCAGGTAGTGCAAGTCAACATTCAGAGGATTTGACCCAACAAACCAGTGACCATGATGATCTTACTCAGCAAACCTCGGGAAAGCTTGAATTTGGCCAGGAATCACAGCAATCTTATCAGCCTTGGAGACCACAATCAGAGGATTTAACTCAACAAACGAGTGACCACGATGACCTTACCCAGCAAACGTCGGGAAAGCTTGAATTTGGCCAGGAATCACAGCAATCTTATCAGCCTTGGGGAACAGGTAGTGCAAGTCAACATTCAGAGGATTTGACCCAACAAACCAGTGACCATGATGATCTTACTCAGCAAACATCGGGAAAGCTTAAATTTGGCCAGGAATCACAGCAATCTTATCAGCCTTGGAGACCACAATCAGAGGATTTAACTCAACAAACAAGTGATCAGGATGACCTTACCCAGCAAACATCCGGAAAGCTTGAATTTGGACAAGAATCACAGCAATCTTATCAGCCTTGGGGAACAGGTAGTGCAAGTCAACATTCAGAGGATTTGACCCAACAAACCAGTGACCATGATGATCTTACTCAGCAAACATCGGGAAAGCTTAAATTTGGCCAGGAATCACAGCAATCTTATCAGCCTTGGAGACCACAATCAGAGGATTTAACTCAACAAACAAGTGATCAGGATGACCTTACCCAGCAAACATCCGGAAAGCTTGAATTTGGACAAGAATCACAGCAATCTCATCAGCCTTGGAGACCACAATCAGAGGATTTAACCCAACAAACCAGTGACCATGATGATCTTACTCAGCAAACATCGGGAAAGCTTGAATTTGGCCAGGAATCACAGCAATCTTATCAGCCTTGGAGACCACAATCAGAGGATTTAACCCAACAAACCAGTGACCATGATGATCTTACCCAGCAAACATCGGGAAAGCTTGAATTTGGCCAGGAATCACAGCAATCTTATCAGCCTTGGAGACCACAATCAGAGCATTTAACTCAACAAACCAGTGATCGGGATGACCTTACCCAGCAAACATCCGGAAAGCTTGAATTTGGTCAAGAATCACAGCAATCTCATCAGCCTTGGAGACCACAATTAGAGGATTTAACTCAACAAACAAATGATCAGGATGACCTTACCCAGCAAACGTCCGGAAAGCTCGAATTTGGTCAACAATCAGAGCAATCACATCAGCCTTGGAGATCACAATCAGAGGATTTAACTCAACAAACAAGTCAGCAGGATGACCTTGCTCAGCAAACGTCGGGAAAGCTTGAATTTGGTCTGGAATCACAGCAATCTCATCAGCCTTGGAGATCACAATCAGAGGATTTAACTCAACAAACAAGTGACCATGATGACTTTACCCAGCAAACCTCGGGAAAGCTTGAATTTAGCCAGGAATCACAGCAATCCTATCAGCCTTGGAGACCACAATCAGAGGATTTAACTCAACAAGCAGGTAACCATGATGACTTTACCCAGCAAACCTCGGGAAAGCTTGAATTTGGCCAGGAATCACAGCAATCTTATCAGCCTTGGAGACCAGCTAGTACAAACCAGCAAGTGAGGGATTTGACTCAACAGACAGGTGAGGTCGTCGATCTTACTCAACAAACGTCTGGAAAGCGAGAATTTGGACAGTCGTTACAAACTGACACTTATGCAATGGAACAGGAATCTACTTCACATATTCCTAAGCCTGCAATAAAACCAAAACCCAGGTCCAGATATGCAAGAGTTGGTTCAGTAGGTAATGTACAGATCCAGAATCAGAATATGTATGATACTAACACCCAAAAACCTATATATCTTAACACAGAAGATACATCTATTCCAAGCATTTATGAAATACCACCTTATGTTGAATCTGAAAATGATAAGGATAATATTAGAAGTCAAGACATTCGAGGTGATCAATTTGCCCAAAATTCTAACAGAAATAACTCTAAAGATTCAAATCAACCAACTGTAATCAATTCGTATAATATTGAAGGGGATAATGTAGATCAAGTAAATTGGTTACATAAATCTAACGATGCAACTGTTGGTTTACAATGGCATTATACCTACCACCCTAGCGATCACAGACAATTTGTGCAACAAACAGATCAAAAAGATAAGGAAAACTTACAGCAGCAAACAAGCCAAATAAAATTTTCTGATTTGCAACAAACTACTAATCAACAAGACATTCAAGATAAATACTTATTTAATGATAATCAAGACAATCAAGACAATCAAGCATCACAGTTATATCTGCATTCTCGAAATTATGCATTTGGAGAAGCAGCTAAATCTGATGAAGGAACAGTTAATCAAGAAACTGACAATGAACAAAAATATATTAGAAGCAGTGAAAATTTACATCAACTAGAGCCAAGAATTTTGGAAGCATATGGAGGTGGACCATACGATGTATCTCATAGCGATGATATATACCATGGAATTACAATAAATCCAAGTGCTACACTATCACCTATTAATGGTGCTGATCCATGGGACATTCGTGAAAAACCAGAAGAAACAACACCTCCACCAATGCCTGTGGAACCATTAGACCCAATTGATGTAACAACACCTTCACCATCTTTCTGGTCAAAACTTGGTTATAAAATAACAAATAGTTTTGATAAAGCTAAAGAAAAGCTAGAAATATTTTTGGATAAATATGTAACTATTACACATTGTTGACTATTTATTTATAAGTAATTTGTTTTGTAATATAAGATATATCATTGTAAACAATTTATTTATCAATGACACGTAATATATTATTCTCATTTAATTTGTTAATTTAATGATTTCAGGAAAACATTGTAGTATTATAGAATGCAATTATTCTATAGTTATTGTATACCTTGTTATTTAAATAAATTTCTTTTATAATGTTTCACCTTCTTTCCTGTCAAATGATTACTATACAAACTTAAATAAATTTGTGGATTAATAACGAAATAAATGAAAATTAATACTAATATGATACAAGAATATAATTTTTACTTACCTCTGGTAAATTTTTAAAAAATCGTACGAAACTTTGCTGAGCTGGTGGATCTGAAATGTTTAACATTTAGTATAATCATATTCATAGATAGAGTTAAAAATTAATTAGGGAAGATGTTATGTTCAACTAACTAACCCATACTAAATTGTTGATTTGGTTGTACAGCCATGATTTCTATCTGTTTCTATCTACAAACAGAAAAATTTACGTTTCAAGGTGATGCTATTTATTTCGAGGCTGAACTCGGAATTCCGCATCGGTAAAACAGACCATGTTTGATCGAAAATTAAGCTGAACAGAAAGTGATTTAAGCGCCACCTGAATTATTGCATCCAACTAACGGTATGCTACACTACGTTACCTTTCGCAAATACCTAAAAGACACATATATGCTATATGTATAAGTACATAATTAAACAATACTGACCTTAGGGACTTCTTCAAATTTTTTTGCATTCTGTTTAGAAATGACGACGTAATTTGAAAACTCGCGTCTAGAGATTTTTCTAGAAACTGTCGGTAATGTTTTCGACGCTCGCATCAGGTTAACATTTTATGTTGTTACAATTGAAAATAAGTAACTTTAGAAGTATAAGAAAATATGAGTTATAGGAGGTAAATATCCTAAAACTGTACAACTTATAGCAAGATAAGAAAATTGTGTTTATCTTTTAATCGCGTCAGCCTTTCATACTAAACAATATCATTTGTATTCTCAGCAGCAACAGTTGAATTAAAACTTATCATCGATCGTTGATCGCGTCCTGGCATAAATTAATAGTCTTCGTTTCCACTCGTTGTCCACTGTAACCGTGACTCTTCGGAAATTACAAAGTCCCGTCAATATGTTTTCAATGTGAGTCGCCGGATCACCGGTGAGCTTCAGAGTTTTCAACAAAGGAAAATCCTCTGCCGTGGATCGTCTTAGCCTTCTTGACGCGTTTCTATAGCATTTCCATAGCTGAGGCTCGATCACGATCATTTCAGCGATCAAACATGCTTTCTGTAGAAACTCAACCAGTCCTTTATCACCGTAATTCAAGTGAATCCACATTGTAATGGAGAAACAAAAGACAACGTCGAAGCGTGACTTGTCGAACCGTTTAAGGTATTCGTACAGTGTCCGGTTACGATCCTCGGTTAGAAAATCGAGACACTCGAAAATAATACGATCTGGTCGTGGGTTGCGTTCCCTTGCTCGCTCGATTAAGATCGGATCGAGATCCACGCCGAGCAGAGAGATCTCTGCTTGATCAGCCGATAAAGCCTTCTCGAGGAAGTCGTGCAACACGAACGTTAAATCCTGAAATCATTAATCCTTTACCTTACGATTTATTTGCAAACGAGTACAAGTTTTGCCATTATTAGGCTTCTCGCTTCCTACTTCCCTTTTGTTACATCGCAACACACTTTCAATAGTTACCTCTTTTAGTTTCAGTTCGGACGACGAACCACGAAGAGAGATAATTTTTCAATTAATTTTTATTTAGCAAAAGTGGAAGAATTTCCGGAAGCGGCTAAGTAATCTGACGTGAGTAATTATTAAGGAAAAAAAAAAAGGAAGGAGACTAGTGTAATAAATTTAGACACACGTCGCGTCGTTTGTAATTTCGGATCACGGTCGAGTCATGCTATTTTGTCTGACAGCTGTTTCAGTCTTACCCCCGCGTTACAGCCGACGTCTAGGCCTACGTATTTCCGGTCCGGATGAGCCGACCGCCACACGCCACACGGAAGTTGTCGCACGCGCTCTTCCGCAGGATGGAATTGGTAATAATTCATGAAGTTCCCGTGTCTACTAGCTCCCGGATCCGTCTTATCTTCCTGCTTTTCCTTAGATGGTGATCGCGACGACGTGCTTTTCGACATTTTGGAAAAACTGAAATTTAGTAAGTCAATTGATTAATATTTTTATAAATATTTATGTATAAAATAATATTAGAATGAATGAAAGTGTATAAAAACAGTGTAAATACAAAATTAAATTAAAATTGGGACTCTCTTTATGGACCGCCGCCGCGCCGCGCCGTCCGTTACGATAATGTAAAATAAGAAACACGGATACTAGAATAGCAGACAATCGATTCAGTTGCAATACATTGCGTAACAATAAGGAGATCAGGAATTTCTATTGAACACTTCATCATCTTTTTACACAATTAAATTCTCCAGTAATGAAGCAACAAGAGTATGTATAGTTGAAATTTCAACGTGGAGCATTGCTCACCAGGCACTTTCGTAAAATCCAACGAGTATTGGTAAAACAATACACAAGTAACCGCGAGACGACTATAAATACACGATAAAGACTGATAGGAAAGTAAGAATAAGGGTCAGAGACGTTGTAAGAGCGGAAGGATCGGGGAGATAATTTGCTGGTATACGCGACCCAAATAAATGCAGCCTTCGATCGACGTTCGTACTCGGCCACGAGGAAGGAAGGCCTGAGAAATCGATGATGCATTGTCTTATTACTCGTATTACTCGTATTACTCGTATTACTCGTAGAGAAACTCACTTTCGAAGCAATTCAACTCGTATTATTTTTGTCGCGAATTAATCCGTCTTCCGTTCTGCACCCGAGTTCAAATGTATACCTATATGTATTTAGGTACCTTTGTTCATTTATCAATACAGACCACAACGAACCATGTAAACGGAGAAAATAAGGACGATTCAGGTATTTAACGTTTAAATTCCATCCCGTTTGAAAGGAATTTCGAAACAGTCAGGCCAGTTTCCGGAAATTTAGGATGAACCAAGGTTGACCATAAAACCCACAAAGATCAGGTAACCCGTAGATCGTTGGACGAGTAGCACGAGCCTCGTTCGCTTCTTCTCTGTTCCTTTGGTGGCCGATGGCATAAGGCCATAAGGCCATAAGGCCATAAGGCATAAAGTAATCAAGGAACAAAAAGGTGGCAGAAATGGAATAGCTTACAGAGGCAGGTGTTAGGTGTACGTATGTACGAGTAACGATCCAAGAACACAACGTCCATTCTCCTCCACAGGTCTCCTCGCGGCGATTTCCTCTTTCTTTAGCTTTAGCAACAGCAGATGTGCCTGCAGGCCCCTGCAAAGGCACGCAGCACGAGATAACCGGGATTACGAAGGATACCTTAGACCAGGCAAGCTGCAAGGGTGTATCGAGTCTCGTGTGCCCGTGCACAGGCTGCACCTTTCTTCGTTTTTCTCATCGACAAACCGCATTATGTACCGCGAAGAATCGAGAAATACAGTGTTAATCCACATAAATCGACATTTTTATTTCATTATTCTGAAAATTTTGATAAAGAAACTTGTATTCTTTGAGTATCAAGAGACACAGACAAGAGTATTAATCGTATTGTGCAAGTTGAAACGACTTGCAAAATTTAGACGATTAGATATAGCTTGTTTTCCGCGCTCGTCTTCACATTTCGAAATTCCTTGTTTTGTCAGGTGAATTTCTGTGCACGAACAAAACGCATGCAATCAGATAGGCAAAATCAATATGCAAAGATGATAAATCACGTTAAAGGTGGAAAAAAAAACAAAAAAAAACGATATCGTGAATGATAAAAGGATATCGTGAACACACATTCAACCAATATTAGAAATGCCTCGTTAGTTTTCGCAGGTAGGTACATAATCTCTTATCGCGACTACTATCAGGGCAAAATAGATGTTCTAGGAATTACATAGTAGATTCTCTTTAAAAATGAAAATTGGAGCTGTCTCCATGGTTTGCCATTCCAGGGTCCTCTACAATCTACAATAAAGAGATTTATATCATTCCTCTACCAATTTTTTTGTTCGCAAAATAATGAAAAAATTTGATTTATCAAAATGAAGTTAGTTATTTCACTCGTTCACTATTTTACCACCTTTAAAGCAAAGAAACACTATATTCCAACACACTGATGCAACGAGGCGAGTGCAAAAAAATAAGTGAATAACTGTTATCACCAGTGTGTTTTATTGAGCATTACGAAATGTATTATACGCTGACAAACATTGTATTCGCCATTCGCAATAACTCGTATTATCTAACGTTATCTGTTATCCTGTTTCTTCTTTTCTGCTTTTCTGTTTTTTTACTGTACGACGAAATAATGCCGATGAAAAATAAATTGAAAAATAAATTTTGCAATAGTTACCATAGTAATTACCATACGAATGGGTTAAACTTTGAAGTATGTACATAGAACGAACGTACAATTTCCAGGAGAGACGAGAGAAAGGGAGGGTGGGTTCGATGAATCTCGTTATCATGGCCATTTCTCAATCGGTCGTCGCAATGGCACGTGAGGAAATCGAACCGATCGCGATCCCTCTGGTCGTCGCGAACGAAGCAATGTCGTTTCGTAAGCGGCCAGCCAAGGATCGACACTTTATTCCGTACGATAGAGCATTGGTCCCATCTTTTTTCCTTGTCACCGACCTTCGTCTCGAGTCCTTAGACGTGTCGGATTCGGTCAGCCAGGACCGCGTCATTCGACTACTTTGCAATATCGATTTCGAGGTCGAGTCGATCTTACTTTTCTAATTCGTACGAAGAACGCGCAGCTACAGGGTCACGTTTTTAGTTTTACCTCGATTAGTCATTAATAATTACCAAGTTGGCCGCCGTCTTGTAATGCAAGAGGAAGTTATCCTTCAACGATAACGTTGCGAGGTATTAACCCCCCTTGAACTTTTAAATTTTACACTGTTCCTTAAAATATTATATACCTAGGTATGTATGTATGTATATATGTATATTTGTAACATCTGATACGTAACTGGTTGTAAAAATTTTTTTAATCAAAAATATTTCATTTCGAGTAAAACGTTCTGAACGAGATTGATGGTAGTCGAACTTGACATCGTACGAGGTTTTCCTCGCGGTTTCAAAGCAGCACTCGATAAATTGCACTCGCAACGTATCCTTGTCGGGATGACCTAGTTACACGCTCGAATCCCTTGAAATCGCATGCATGAGAATTTATCGAGTGCGCTTGAAGGCCGTCGAGAGAATCTTTTCTCTCGGCGAGTAGACAGTAGTTAATGTACACAGTGTCTCTGCAGAGAACGAGCTTCTCAAGAGATAAGGTAAAAAAATACAGTAAACAAATCTATACATATTATCGATAATATAATACTGCAATGTTTTAAAAATAATGGTAAATATTTAGAAAAAGATACCATTCTCTAATCTCAATGATTTTTTAATATGCTCTCAAGGTTATCACTTTGAGTAGTATTCTGAAGGTTTTACTCGGCGGTCGTTGTTTATTAAAAACAAAATATTATATAAACAAAAACATTTCGAAAAATGTAGTATTTTTTTAAATTATCAATTACAGCCGTAAACGCAATAATCGTTAAAAAAAATGAAATACAATGGTGTCTTTGACGTCTAATCGTAAGGTGATTCAACATGATACATTTCATCATTGATTACACCGCAAGATGCAATGCCGGTCAGCTGTTACATCGAATTCAGATAAAATTTATCATTCTCGTCTCGGACATCAGCAGAGTTTAAAAAATCTAGAAGCATTCGATTGATCCGGTCTTTCACTTATCTGAAATTACCACGTAAAATCGCGATTAACGAACAAATATGCGATTAGCCAAGCTTTTTCCGGAAGCGAGTTTATTACGCAAGTTCATCGAAATTTTCGTTCGAATCACGAATCGCGAATCACGAATCACGAATCACGAATCACAAAGACAACCGGATATTTCCGTCACCGTATTCCATTGTGTTTTAGTCAGCAATCTATACCGTTCGATGAGTAATTGCACGAGTAATCACGACAACACGATTTTAATCTCTTTCACAGCTGTATGCAAGCAAGAAGAAAAGTAAAGAAAGCCGCGTCAATAAAATTCGTGATGGCATGACGAGCGTCACGTATTCTCATTCAGTGTTTGCCTGTCGCTCGATCCGCCTGGGGAATTATCAAGCAGCCATCCAATGACCTCGAGTATATCTAAAAGAATTTAATAATCTGACGTTTGTAAACCCGATTTCTTCATCATCCTCCGTCCATATTTTTAAACGCATTTCTCCAACAGTTTCGCGACAATTTTGTCTTTCCTAACAATTGAACCAATTCTCTTACATTTCTCTTATTACATTTCTCTTGTTTTTTACTTCCTTCGCATAAACTATTATAAAACAATGCTAACAGAGCTTCAACACTAATTGTAAGGTTTCAATTTGATTATATATGTAAATACCATCTAGGGCTAGGATACATTATCGATTAGCACCTGGATTAGAGCCAAGAACCTAAGAGGAATGAAATTCAGGTCTCTCACCTTAATATTCGCAATCTTATTTCTGAATTCCTCGTTTACGATAGATACGAAATTAAACATAATATCAGTGTTATCAGTGCTCCCGGTTGTTAGCATATCCGACCTATACGATTCGAGGATAGAAATTAGCTTTTTATCTGAAGGAAAGTGAGCCGACTTTCCCGGAACGATGAAAACCGTACACGCTTCCGTTTATCGAACAATAAAACGCTGTCGTGTACATACTTACGTACACCTACTGTATTGCAAAACGTATCATTTTTTTTCTTTTTGGAGGTAATAACAGATAAAGAGACTCGCGATAAAAACACGAACGTGTTATGAAAGCAATTATTGCACGTTTCAATTGAAGCGTAAAATAATTGAAGACGTGACACATCGAACAGATGATTATCGATCCGTTACCTACAAGATTTTCATCGAAATCGATCATTTAAAAACACTTCACAATTGTATTTCGTATGGAAAATTAAATACCTGATCCTATCAGGTATGAAACCTGAGCTATGAAAACATCTACTAAATTAATGTCCTCATACTCTATTAGTTACATTTATCAATTACCAACTTTGTTGAAATGTATACATTGTTCATTCATGATTAAACTGATAATCAGATTTCTTTAAATATTTTGACAAACTAACGAGTACACTGTCTGATGACGAGTGGAAAAGCACGTGTAACTGCGTAATCGCTGTCTTGATTTATATCCAGTATAATTAAATTGTACTTTAAAGTACATACATGTAGCATATTCGTACAAATCATCATTGACGTAACTACTTACTTATAGATAGGGGCCAAACTGGGCGTGGCTCTCCTAAAAATGTAGAACAACTCCCTTACTATTCTAACTAATTGTAAGATTCAAAAAACCCCAAGATTGAAAATTTACAAAATTTGGAAATTCTAAAAATATTCTAATCGTAAGTGAATTTTAGAAAATACCAGAAATATGTTAAAGTTTTTACTTCGATAAGAAACAGATCTACATATTATTAACGATGGATTTAAATCACTGATAAATATTGTCGATATGAAATTTTTAGCAAAGCGTGAAATCGATAATGATCTCACATTGGTTTTTGTAAATTTTCAAGATGGTTGCATCAGATCTCAGTCATTAAACTTTTTATACTTCCTCAAAAATCATCATCCAGCAAAATGAATTAAGAAGCACCCACGCAGGTAGCAGAATCGAGTACATACGTTAAAAGGAAAAAAGCACCAAGTTGACCAATATCCGGTCGTCGAGCTCGTTTAGTAATTCGAAGGTCTTACCCTGACTCCAGCCTGATTCAAACGCCACGCAATCAACCGTATCCCTTCCGAAGAATATACATACATACATATGTACATACACGTATACAATTTACGTTACAATAAACTATAAACATTTTCTACTGTGCGAAACGCGGAAGACTTCCTATTGAAAAACGACTAGAATGTTTTAATTACCTTGATCAACCGATATCGTAAATACGCTTTGCATACGACTAATGACAAATTACATAAGCAAAACTAAAAAGTATCAAGTTATGATCCAACTTTGTACAAAGAAATAAATTCTTCGAGTGTATTTCGAGATACAACCATTTCTGTGTGACAAAAAGTACACGAGACGATAAGAAGCTTTCTCACGGTCATAGCCGAGTACGTGGGTGAGGTTACATGCCCTTAGTTATCACCAATTGTTTAAAAAGCTTGCCTCCCGCGGTTACTAAGGAACGTTAAGGTAGGTCAAGGACATAACATTTATGCGAAAGGAATAGTCAAAAACTGTACACTCTTGCAACCACTTATGTATTATCGCCCAAGAGATTTCAAAACTGTCCAACCACTTATGTACATAAGTACATATGTATGTATATACATACGATAATTAGCCTTTGAACAGCGCGAGTCTTGTGAGTTAATCGAGATGGTATATTAATTATATTTAATTAATATTGGAAGAATAATTTTTTAAGGAACAGTGTGAAATGTAGATAATGGAAATAATATGAAATACAAAATTACATTAAAATTGGGACTACATATCTTCATGGTTCACCGTCCGAGGGTTAACCTAATAAATTTTTGTACGACAGACACGTTTGGTCATGTTCGTATGGAGTAAAATTTTAATAAGAATTTTCAATCGATGTTACCTGCTAATGACATTCGAATGATGTAGAGATAATTGATGTTACGGATAGTCTCTTGTCTGTTGTTTATTGTGAATGTATGAAAGATTTACGTACACGACCGCGTGTCGCGGTTTAGGATGCCCACGTACGCACTGATGTGGCCAGTAGCGCATCTCAAAATCGCAAGGCCCCATTTTCGAATTAATAGAAACAAAAAGAAAAAGAACACGCTTTCATTGCGTTCTATCATTATCGCGTAATTTTGTGGCTCGTTGCATCATCGGTGTAGATTAAATGTAAATTAAAAGCGCATTGCTAAACATGTAAAAGCTGGTTATAAAAATGCTGAATCAGTAACGTGACCGATATGAAATGGAAAAAAAACATGTTCACGTTACGTGTAGAGTGTTACAGTAATTTTGAAGCGATCGACTATTTTTACGGGAGAAAGAAAAATGTTAACACAAGTAAAAATATACATGGTTGGTAATTCCTTTTGTCATACATGAGACGCGTTTAATACTTTAATACGATAAGCGGTATTGTTCTATCAAAATGTAAAAAAAGAAATATCTCACCGTAAGAATACGTCAGGTATACGCAATGTATTTTGTAAAATTTGAATCACGTTTTCAGGAATGAAAAAAAAAAAAAAACACGAAGCACCCATTCATGCGAGGCTCTTACGTCGACACTGGCAAGACTGTGAAACGCGCATGCGCATTTGCTTACCCCTCCCTAACGCGTACTTACCGATTCCATCGGATTAACCTGAGGCGGCGACTGTAGCCTTAGTCGTTTGCTGCACAATGGCGCGATCGGTTTGTGCTTGTTTGTTCTGCTGCCGCCGTCGTTTCTGAGCGGAGGGCCGGCCCAAAACGTTGGACCGTCCGTTGCGCGGGATACAAATCTCTCCGCACAGTCTCTCCCTCGTTCGTAACCGTTCAGCTTTTCACCGTTTCTCTGAAATCGTTCAGTCCTCCGTGCTGTATGACAAAAGAGAAACATTAACACGACGGCTGGTCGGAAGACGAATTGTGAGAACCGTAGACAGAAAGACACCTACCAACATCCATCAAGGTAGAAGCAACGGAAAGAAGACCAGGTTTTATCCAACGCGCGCGCTATTCGAAAAACCAGTACGCCCGGTTAAAAACCAGGTGTATGCTTTTCGAGCAGACGGCGGTTTATTAACAACGTATTTGGGGGAAACTCGGTTACGTCTGGCTGTTTCTCCATCTCAGCCTCCCGTTCAGGAACGTACGGCAACAAGAAGAACATTACAAAGGTAATCCATCTTCATCCTGCTGTACATTTGGGCAAATGTATTTCAAATGAAAAAGGAATCTGTTTGCAGTGTGTGCGCGTACAGATATTTTGCGTATCAGCCTCACGCGAGTACAGTGCAAAGTGCAGTGATTATTACTGACACGTACCAGATCGATGTCAACCTCTTCATTGTATCTTTGCTTACTTTGTTTGGTGCGCTACCCCTTTCAGACGTTTAATAATTTTGTGACATCTGACCAATGTGAATTATACAAAATATTCGGATATATTTTTGTTGATCGAGTATTTGAATAAAAAACAGTTTCATGTTTGACCACTTACTTAAATGATTGACTTTGTATTTTTATATTCCAACGATCGAAGGAAGCCATACTTTGTTGTCATTGTTTGTAGTTTCTTTTTTGTTTGTCGGAAGTTACTTATGGTTAAAGGCCGATTTAATCCATCAATATAAAGTTAGGGGCTACGTGAACGAACGTGTTAGGCAATTTATTTCGCTGTATTGCGTCATGTTTGCGCGCTATTAATGCAACCGGTGCCCGCAATATCGCCGTGACAACTGTGGAACTCCGCCATTTTGACCTTACCGAAGGATATCTGCTATCTGCTTGGTAGTGTGCGTGTCCGGGTATACACGCGTTTCAACACGCGCTACCGTGTAAACGCAATCCTTCACTAATTCTAAGCAGACTATTTCGTCAGATTCTCGTTCATTCAATGAACGTGGATAGAGGACGCTCACTGCTCACGAGTTCCAGTACGGGGTTCCGCACCTGTCGATACACCGCTGACCTCTCATGTTCGTGTGATCGAAAATAAAAACGTATTCCGGTCAGTCTTTCGGTGTAAAGATGACGATTTTGAATCGCGCTCTCGTCTGAATTAATATCTTTTGAGGAGGGAAACTGGGGGGCGAAGTAAGTAAATACTTTCACGTACATCCCTGATCTTTGGAACGGTAGAAGTTTTGCGCAAGTGCGTAGATATCGTAATGGCGCGATTTCGCGAATATCGATAGTCAGAATTTTTCAGCTCGTGGAATCGAACAATCAAGTTGACTTTTTAAAGCTAACCTGAGCTTTGTCGTATTATTTAAAAGTATTTATTAAAGAATAACCTATAATTTTGTCATAATTTCGTATCTCGTAATTTATATGCGACAGATCTCGCAATCTGATTGCATACCGGCAAGGTCATTGAATTTATATAGGTACATACAGTATCGTTGAGTTTCAACAAGCGTAGTTAGAAAACTGATTTTCACAAGAAGAAGATGATTGTACATGCTTATTTATACAGTATTAAAGTGTAATATACTTTAAATAGTATATAATGTAATCAGTTGCGCGCAACAAGGTGATAAATAAACGAGAGAAACGGGAAAAATTTGTTGTGCAATTAGTGGCATTAATAATGTCTCGCGATTTTCTTGCATCACGTTTTATAATTTTTCTGCGACTTGGCTTCCTCGGCTTCCTCAGCTGGGTAGAATGGCGCGGCGCGGCGCAACGACCGCCTTACAGCGATATATCCCTGACCTTACAGTGTCCCCTTCTCTATGGAAATTGCGCACAAGGCAGGACGAATGTCGAAACATCGTCTTTTGAAATTGTCCGTGAATCACATAGAGTTAATGAACGGAACTCTCGTCATTCGAATCCTATTACGAATATGTACATACGTGTAATTGACATTATTCTGCTGTCCTCTTTTATAATATGTATTGTTTTATATTTCGTATACCCACAAATTTATATGAAATTATTTATGTAGGAAATTATATTTTTAAATTATAATTGTATCATTCAATTTCATTTATTTTTTGCAGAAATTAAACATAAAAGTGACCAATTTGTCACCTACGAAGATCTCCGTCCAAGGACCCATCGATAGCACGAAGCAACACTGCGTGGGCCCGCGCACAAGTGATGATATTCCTAACCAATAATTAATTAGTAATTATACACGCGTTTACATCGTTAGAGGTTATGAGCGTTAATAGATCCGTTTAAAAAAATCGATAATCGTCGCAGCTACCGCGTGGTAATCTTGTGACGTGAAGTGTGTTCAATGACTATACTCTTTTATCGGTTCACCGACAATAATACGAATTATAAAACTGTTTTCAAATACGACAGTGAAGACACGAAGAAATAATAAAAAAAAATAATAAAAAAAAAAGGCAGTAGTGTCGCGAGTGGTAAACAAGAGTGCACGTGTAAATACGGCACAATATGAGAGTGACAGCCGCCGTTAGGCAGCATCCTCTTCATCTGCAAGTGACTCGTACCAACAATGGAAAGTTTTTGGTCAGTCCGAACAGTAGTCAGGATCTTATCGTTAGTCAACAGCCAACGAGCGACGAAACAAATTCAGTGCCGGCAGTTGTATTTCCTAGTTATGAACCGTTGCCCACCGATCATCACGGACCGACCATACTCGGGGACCGGTATCTACTTCTTGGTCCAGCTGAAGGCAGCGCGCTTTACCGATGCGTCGATGTTCATACCGGCAAACAGATCGTCGCGAAGGTGAGTTTCAAAGCTTTTTTATTTCTAATCGGCGTATTTTGTATAATAAAATTGTTGGTAAACGGAAATAATTAATCGTAAAATAAAAGTACCAATAACTGGACACTGACGATGAGAGTCCGGATCTCCCCTTCGTGTTTACAACCTGTTCACAACCTGTTCACAAACACTTAAACTAACGTTTAACATTCATTAGCTTTGTTAACTAAGAAAGGTAAAAGGTAGAAAAAAAAATGTGTAATCAATGATTTCGTTGAAACGTTTCGTTGTATTTATCCTCAAGGATAGAGCAAGCAAACGCATCCTGCCTCCAGGATATGTGTCGGGTAAGACTCGAAGGCAGATGTGCAACAACTAACAGAACCGTGTTCAATAAAAGTTACACGCTGTATCGATGGAAATTACCTTTCTAAACTGTCGCCTTAAGGCCTTTTCATTCGTATTCGATTCGATTCGGGTCGAAGTGAACGGGTTCGTGTTATCGGTCGATGACACCGAGAGGTTCATAACCCGGATGGACAAAAATTGGCTCGAGTACCCGTGATTCGTGCTATTTCTTTCTTATTTACTCATGATAAAACACGCTACGTTACGCTATTCGTGTATTAATCATAGCACCACGTAAACATTTTTTAGGAACATTTTGTAAGACGATTGCTCAATCTTTTGAAATTGGAATTCATTCTTTCTGTGTTTACCTTGTACCAAGTTTTTCCTTATCGAATAAACAGAGAAATCGATATCTGTATGATTTTTTAGTCAAATACGAATTTTTTATGTGCCGACAATTTCTTTACAAATGTAACAGTCCATGAGAAATTATAAGTATTTAATTTGAGCTTTTTTTAAACGAATAGGATTTACTATATCCTTGGGATCTGTTTATACCGACAATACTCTTACATCAATGCTATTTTTACTGTTTTCACCGGGGCCGCGTTTGCCACTAGGCAAAATATTTGTCATTGCTGCGTGAAATAAATAAATCCGACTCTTAAATTTAATTGAAAAATATATACTTTTTTGAGTACATATACATTTAGATCGTGGTATACGATGTTCCTTCTGGCATGACGGACAATCGTTATTTCCATTGTCATCGCAATCGTAGGATTCATAGGTAGAATCGTGTGTGTCACTCTTTCCCCAGTTATTACATCTCTAATGAACATTGCTGTTTTAATTCTGTATTTTGTCGTTTACGATTAGCTCGAGGTAGGGGAAGAAAATGAAGGGTAGTAGCCATTGAATGAAATTGACTTTATCTGATTCAACGTGATAACATGTGCTCTGCTACTACGACGCGACGCGACGGATCAAAGATAATGACAAACAATGTGTCTTTACAAAATAGGTCGATAAAGGAGCAGGTACACGAAATCTTGGTTACTTTTGAAACTTTGTACATCCGCCCGTTCGTCTCGTGGTGTCGAAACGTGACACGGTTTCGAAACTCGAGTCCCATTAGTTTAATAAGGGTATACACTGCGTTCTTTACGAAATCGCCCGGTGTCGATCGATCGTTACACTCAAAATGTTTAACAGCTTCATAATTTTCCGCTCTTTGAAGTTTCAAAGACGTGTCCAAAAATTAAATAGTTGTGGCTCTCTCCGTGGTCCGCCATCCGCCGTCCGACCGTATACCTACATACATAATATAGGTATATTCAAATTGAAATATCACAGCATTCTCAATCGTTAAAGTATGAAAATTCCTGGAACGATCAACATTTATTCAGTTGTTGGTAAAGTTAGTAATACAATTTTTAAACGATAAGTTAACAGATTTTTAAATTATTAAAAAGGCATTAATATTATAAATATTTACAGAAGAAACACTCGAGTACATGCACTGTAGTAATAAAAAAGTAACCGTATTCTTATTGTCTGCTGCGGATATCCGTATTAACCGGTCAATGCTAACGTACAATTATCAAGCACAATGGCAGATATTGTGCGCATTATTGAGAACGATAAGCCGCGTCCGTATGAACCGCGTTCCTCAAAGAATCCTAACGATAAGATGCAAGGAATAATCAAATGTAATTTCCTTGGTACGGTGTTAATGGCTACCGTTTTGCCGAATAAAACGAACACTATTTCCATTCGAAATTCGTTCTCGATCACGCGAGGTGTTGTCAAGGGTAAAACACAATTTTTCCTAATCGGCATCGATTCGGATATGTAATACGTACTCACCAACTACTGTACCCAGTGACGCAACGATATTCCTTGATTTCAGGCGTTGACCGTGGGCGACAAAGGTTGCGAGGCACTACTACAGGCTCACCTTCGATTAGAAGGTACCGGGGCAGCGAGCGGTGTGGCAGGCGTGGTGGAAGCACCTGGAGGTCGACGCTATCTGTTACTAGAGGGTCATCACGGTGATCTACACGCCTATGTCAGAGCACGCAGAAGGCTACGGGAACCGGAGGCGAGGCGGCTTTTCCGGCAAGCCGCCAGGGCCGTGGCTACGTGTCACGAGTATGGGGTTGTGCTAAGAGATCTGAAACTGAGGAAATTCGTTTTCGCCGACGAATCAAGGTAAGACAGAACGAAAAATGACTGGTGAGTTTCGGGTTCTGAATTGATATTTCAGACTCGAACAAATTTCCCGAGCCGAATTTTCGGGTATTCCCACACTCCTACACCATACAATATAATAATATTATTGGCAAATAATACATTGGCAAAATTAACCCAGCAACTCATCGTCAGCAACAAGTGTTGCGTATTAAGGTGACAAACTAGTTGTTAATTTGACATGAGCGTTAATGATACGGTACGCCCACGTATCTCGTTTGTGGCATTCTTTGAGCGAGTGAGAGGGCACGTGGTTCAGACAGCCATGGAAAACCAGTTCGTGTTCGTTTCATTTCCATATTCGCCTGTAATTCCTTCACACCATCGATATGTATGAGAGGTATCTTGGAAAAAGTATTTCCACGCCTACATAAATTAACTAACTTCCCCTTCACCGGATCGAACTACACTCGAATATAATGCAACCCTTCCACCTTTAATGAATGCCGTTCTATTTTCTCTTCTTATCTAAGGTTCTCGCCATCGGTTATTTACTGCCAATTACGAATTCGACAAGTCGTGTTGTCACCGTTGCATTTCAAACAGACAGCTTCTGTTCATGCCGCATAATTGCACGTATTAGGTAATATTATGTACATAATTTCTGTAAAAATTGAAATCTTTCAATTTGTAATCGACAGGCTGTGGCAATATTGAATTCCAATCGCGTGTTTTCTATCTCGCGTTACAAACTGAACACGTTTCGTCAGATCATCCATTATGAATTATGCGATTCATTTTTTTACTACACTTTACCTAGATTTCGAGATGAGAGGGTGGGTAGGGGGTTGAAATTCTCACCGTTCTAAAATTCTAAGATTGCAATATGTAATTGAATAATTTTTAATAGTTTATAATAGTGTATAGGTAATAGTTTAGAAAGCTTAGGTACCTACATACTGTGATAGTAGCCACAGCCCGATGATGCTGACACGACAGTTGGTTATCAAACGACAAAAGCCCTACTGGCTAGAATTCCATTCCTCGTATCATCGTGTCACCTCCAGGAAAGGGTTGCATCTCTTGGTTGGATAGAACGCAATTGAAATGAATTCAAGGAACGAACGGATCGCGCCACGCCACGTCGAGCTATTCGTAAGGTGTGTTCTCGCGGTTGAACGTGACTGTTGGCGCGAACACTACACCAGGCACCCACACACGTGTGTATAGCTCTCTTGTGGACAATCGAGGCAAGAAAACTGGCCGGAACACAGCCGTGTACGGGGGGAGGTGTCTCTACTTACATGATAAGAGCTTACGAGAGACCGTTTCGTGTGTCGGCTCAGAGTTGGCTAATCACGCGTTGCGCTCGCATTCCTGTCGCTTGACGAACTGCTCCCGCGCGTAGAATAAGGAGAAGCGAGAAGGAAAGATCAACGAGATACATACAAGAGAGGAGAGAGACACGCGGGGGAAATGTTGCAAGCCAGAAAAGCATATTGGTTCATCGGCTGGGGAGATTTTGAAATGCTGGTATAATTAGGAAACGCGTGGTTCGTTCCACCTCCCCAGAAGTCGAGTCCAGACGTCTCTGTGATTGCATTACACTCGACTCTAATGATTAGAGTATGCGCCGACGTATACAGATCGAATCAAAAAAGATGTACATATACTCGCGATCGAATCGTGAGAAAATTTCAATTGATATTTATTTATTTGCCATCCACGAATGACGCGTCTAATTTTTTTATCAACCGTTCTTGACATCCTCCGTAGTTGGACCAATCGATCGTACGATAACACATCGGGTCTCCTGAATTCATTTCCATCTCCGAGACCTTGACGCTTTTGTCGTTCCTTTCGTTTTTTTTCTCGATCGAATCAATGATTTCCCGGATGTGCCTTTTTATAGAATTCAAGTGTCTCGGCGAACTGAATCTGATAACGTAGAAAAGGGATGCTAAGAATAATTTCCTATCAGCGGAAATCTACTTTGGATCGACTCTCAATCCGACTCAACTTGAAATTCGGTCCTTCGGGGGTTAAGAGCTAGGGAGATTTATAAAATGGCATATATGTATAAGATGAAAACAGAGTTTGTTACGCTTCATTCTGAATCGTCCTGTATAACAACTCTAAAACTTACCAAACACTTTTTCATAAGAAACCAAAAAGAAAATCTTGAAGTAGTACGAGAAACTTTCGTAAGAGAATCAATTTAAAAGAAGAAATACAAGAGAGAAAAAAAAAAAGGTGGCCGCTAGTAATGATACACTTGTTTCTCAACCGCGTTCTCGAATACATGAGCCTCTCTCGAGGAAATCACTGTGCTAGAATTCACTGTCCGCGCGCGACAGGGTTCTTGAACTCTCTCAGATACCGGTGTGTCGTGTAGGAGTCGTTTACTTACGAGTGAAAGTTTGCGAAGAAAGCTCTACTACCTGTCTGACTAACTGACTATCCTCGACGTGTGTCTCGTGCGTCCAATTAAAGAACGTGCCGTCGAAACCGGGTTCCTTCTAGGAAACGACACTCGTTTAGATTTCAAGATCGTACACCAGGCCCTCTTCCTCTTTTCTCTCTTTCTTATCCTGCACTTTTTAATTCAACAAGTCTATAGTAGCGGTCATTTGCGTTCATCTTCATTGACTTTTAGTTAGTAACCTTTTTCTTCTTATGCGATACTCTCTGATTGCGTATCGATCGAATATCGTAACCGATGTGAAAAGAAGAAACATCGTGGAAAGCTTCAAGTTGCCCAACAGCCGCAGGGATATTACGTAGACCCGTTCTGCGACTTCCGCATTTATTTGCAGGTTGATTAACTGCCGGGGCACTCTCTTTCACCAATCCTTTCGTTGTACTTCGTTTCATGATGACACGCAAATTACGTTACATCGTCACGATGGCGATGTTCCTCTTGCTAAAACGACCTGCAAAATTCTAGACGCGACCCCGATTACTTGAAAGATCATACTCAATCCATAGAGTAAACAGTTCGTGTTACATATTCATCGTCAGTATGACTCGACAGTTCTACTTTTCAAGTCTGAAACTGAAGCATGTATTTTTTTGTTTTAACGTCTGAACCTTCTCTCTGTTTTGTAGGACACGGCTTCGCTTGGAGAGTCTGGAGGACGCTGTAATCGTAGAAGGAGACGACGACAAGTTAACCGATCGAAGAGGTTGTCCAGCATATGTGGCACCGGAAGTGTTACGCTCGGGAAGAGCTTACTCCGGTAAAGCAGCCGATATCTGGTCCTTAGGCGTTCTTCTCTACACTATGCTGGTCGGTCGCTATCCGTTCAATGATGCCGAACACGCATCTCTGTTCGCAAAGATCTCACGTGGTCACTTCGCGGTTCCGGAAGGTCTTAGCCCACGAGCAAGATGTCTGATACGTTCGTTGTTGAGAAAGGAACCGTCCGAGAGACCGTACGCTGAAGACGTGCCGAGACATCCGTGGCTCTCGAAACCTCTACGAGTGTGTACCACATCCAGCAGCAACAACAACAGCAGCACCAGCAGCAGCAGCAGCAGCAGATCCTCGTGTCAGGATCAAATTGTACCAGAACTACCTAACAATCCTCAAGACTGACTTTTCCATGAAAAGAAATATATTCCGCGCGCGATGAGCCCAGTTTTACATGTTAATCCTTTATTTGGACGAGAGCGATTGTTTTTCTTTCTTCTCGTTATATTCTAAAGACAATTTTAGAATGTAAGAATCCGATGTTTACTTTTTTGGTGGAATATGTTAGGGAAGGTCTAACGGTATAATCGTTATAGTTGCGAAAAAAGATTTAATTTCGTTATTTAACAGAAATTCAATATCAAAGTTTTTTTTATATTTTATTAGCAAAGTATATTTGTTTCATTTACGGGCTATGCTCATATGTCTGCTTTTAAATATCCATTAAATTACAAAAGGTTTGAAGGTTTGTTTTCAATTTTAAGAATTGTGTTTTTCCTTTCGAGTTAGAAATATGTATACATTTTATCAAAAATTACTTTTATTTTATACATTTTTCTATTCCAAAGAATTTAGTGTAATCTTCAAAAAAAAATTAACGATTAAACCCTTGATCTTCACTGATAGCTTGATGAAATGAAACTGTCATGTGTTGTATTTGATATCTATACTGATTATTTTGTGTTTCTGTGAAAGTAAAATTAAATGCAAAATTATTGAATGTGTGTATGTTGAACGCATGTGTGAGACTTTTTTCCTTTATATTTTGTAACGTAATTTTCTGTGCATTAGATGTGTTTAACTCGGTGCACAATTCCTCGTATCATTTGAGTCAGGGTACAATGGTGACAGCGTTTCACTGACGCTAAAACGTGTATATAAAGACAGTTCACTGAATTCTAATAAATCCTAATAAACGTTAATTAGGAGTATTAATAAAAAGTTCTGTACATAGACAAATAAAGTGACGTTTATGGTACATTATTCCTCAACTATTTACTCGTCGATTTAAATTTCTGTATGGAATCAAAATATACTATTTGTTTTATGTTAGTGATAAACCCTTGAACAGCAGAGCGTGAATTAGTCGTGACACTATATATTAAAAATGGTTTCATATATTGGAAATGTAATTCTAAAAGAACAGTGTGAAATTTAGAAACTAAAAACAATGTGAAATGCATAATTAAATTAAAGTTCTGACTCTCCCCAGGGTCTGCTGTCCAACCATGTCCAAGGGTTGAAGAAAATGATAAATAAAATACAAAACCAGTATTGCAATATTCTTGAACCAATTATTATGTAATCAGATTTCTAGAAAATTCTGTTTTCATTAAGTTTTCATTAAACATTCTTAATGTTAATATCTTTTAATGTTTAAATTATATTTCTACTGACGTTGAACAATATTAAGCAATTAAAGAATATTTTTTATAAATTTTTATTATTTCTATTGAATGATGTTAGATAACAAAAATGTGTTGGAGGTTAATGTGGGTTAATGTTTCATGTTGGACAATGGAAAAAGATTCAACATTTTAAATTACGTAATAGTCTTTCAAAATGTACAATTATATAAATATAATTAAAAGTAAAAATTGTTATATTATGCGTACTAAATAAAAATAATATTTCGTAGAATTAATAAAGAAATCAAAAAAGTATTTATTAGATTTCTGTGTTTAGGTTAGGAATCTGAGATTACACATTAACCACCATGAGGACATAAATGTACCCAGAATTTTTCAGTTTTGTAATAATTCGCCTTTTATGTAATTTTACAAATTTCAAATCAGTATACCTACAATATATCGTCAAACAATTTACAAAATTTTTATATCTGTTATACGGTTTTGCTTTGAAAAAAAAACATATATGTATATATATATAAACAGTTGATAAAGATTTTAATTAACGATCGTATTACTCGTAAAAACAACTGTTCTTTGCAATCGTAAAAATTAAACGTTATTGATTCAAGAACTTTCCTCGATGAGTGAAATCACTCAATAACGTAATCAAATTTTTTAGTAACACATGATTGTTTTTTTGTTTAATCAGTGTTTGATTTTCTTAGAAAATTTTGTTAAAATGAAAAATGTTCATTGATTGAATTGTGTCATCGTTTAATTAATTTATTTTAAATATTTTATCCCGATGTCAGATACATAATAGTTGCAATCGTGTCGAACGAAAAATGGCCGCAAACGTAAGAACAGGTGAGTAGTATGCGCAAACCTGTCAATGATTGTAACTGTCATTTAAAGAAAATTATCAAGTAGTTAGTTCAGTCCAAGAAATTCTATGTAACAACAATTTAAATGTCGTAGTCTATTATTAACATATGTAATATTACAATTAAATTTAATTACTACGTCACATTTTTGACTCGTACGTCAGATTCAAGAATATTGCAATTCGTTAAATTCGTAATGGTTATCCCTGCCATTATGCATCTGTTTAATGTTAAAAAAAGTGTTTGACATTTGATAGTGGGCGTGTAATTGTAGTACTTGAGTTCTTCCGTGAATACGGGCATTGTGTTGTCGGATTCTGTTTGTATTAACGCTACGCATTTGCCTCGATGTATATGAACGTTTAGGAAAAATTTATACAAGTAATCTATCCAATACACGTTCCGATATCATATCTCGTAAAAATTACATTCTGAATTATAATTTTATTTCATACTCGTTTGCAGAAATGCGAATTCCTACACGTTCTGCTCCTCGTCCACCTGTCAATTCAACAGCACAAAGAAATGTTATGTGGAATAGCACGTGAGTTCAATGCTACGTTTTTATGCAATTTTTCATTTGATTATTTTTATTGTTAACATATTTTTTGTATAATATTGTGTCAAATTTGTACAATGTTTAATTTTCATAGAAATGATGTTTACGGTTCTATGCAACAATCCATTCAAAAGAAGAAACCACCTCCTCGACCACCACCACCAAAGTTTAATCAAAATCACTTACAAATACAGAAGGATAAATCAAAGAAACCAGTATGTAGATATTAATTTAATCAAAGTTTTTTTGATTTATAAATGTTATTTAACTGTATTTGCATGGTATTTATACAGGCAAAACCAACAGAACTATTGAGTAATCTTTTTGGAAGGAAAAGAAGTGAACATTTAAGTACAACACAATTGAATAGCCAAATACAAAGTGCAATATCACAATCTGAACATACAAATGGATCAGTTTGTCTAATAGATTTTAGTCCACCTGGTTCTCCAACTTTTACAACTCGATCAAGTAGCGACGGTGTTAGCATTGATAGTTTTGGCAGTGATGGTAATTCAAATCCATCTGTATTTACAAGTAGTGGAAATACATCTCAAACAGAAAGTGCCTTTGAAGATGATTTTGATGTGTTTGGAATATCTGCTAAGAAAATGCCAAAAAATGACCCTTGGCAAATTAATTCGATGTCAGATCCATTTGGACCATTAGAAGTAACTAATTACAATACAGTTGAACCTGTAAAATCCATAGGAGATGCACAGTTCTTTGCTTTCAATACAAATAATCAAATGTCTTTTAATCAGACATGTTCAAAAATTACTCAGTCATTGCCTACTATTATTCGTGCAAAAGTACCCAAACCACCAGCACCAAAAATTTCACAAAAAAGAGTAGAGAATAAAATTAATCGTACAATTGAGATAGAGTCCAATTGTTTTAATAAAACAGCAGGGCCATTTACAAAACCAATAACATTAGATTTAACTAATTCATGGCCGAACGAGCCTAAAGATAATTCTTCTCCACCAATGCCCACAATACCACCACCTGCACCACCACCAGAGTATTTAACAGAAACAAACGATCTTTCAGTAAGTAATTATAATTTGATTTATATATTTTACATAGACAATTGTTACTCTTTAATTTTACATTTTTAGATGATCAGTGAAGAACCTTATGGCATTGCTCTTTATGACTTTCCTGTAACGCACGAAGATGATTTATCTTTTAACGAAGGTGATAAAATATATTTGATTAAAAAAGTTAATGATGATTGGATGGAAGGCAGGATAGGAAACCGAAAAGGAATATTTCCTATTAATTTCATTGATATAAGAGTTCCACTGCCTGGTGTTCCAGATAATGTAGTTGTTGCTGTCTATTCCTTTAAAGGGGAAACAATAGAAGATTTAAAGTTTAATGTAAGTTGATAGTTCATATATGAGGTTTTGTTAATAAACATAGATTAAAAAGAAAAAAAAAACAGTATTGTCAAGATACATTTGAATCTTCTGTGTACTATGTGTTGCAGGAAGGTGATAAAATCACAGTTTTATCAAGGATATCACAAGATTGGTTGTACGGTGAATGTAAAGGTCGGAAAGGGCAGTTTCCAGCAAATTATGTGAACAGAATCCCATGTAATATTCCATCATTCAATTAATCTGTATGTATATGTTATAAATCAATAGTTTCACAACAATATTATGTTTAAAACGGAAATCGTGTTTCTTCAATCATTAAATGGCTAAAGGCAAAAGACTGAAATTTTATAGATGAATCCATTGCTTTGTAAATTTAGTGAAACGATATTTTGACCAATTTTGAATCAAAAATTAAAAATTAGAATATCTGTGCTTAACTCTCTATATTGAAGAATAAAATAATTAAAGATTTTCAATATTTAAAAGAGAAATACATGAAATGTTCTTTTTTTACTATTATAAAGTTAACTATCAAATATGAAAATTATTCATTAATAATGTAATATATATATTTTTATTACATTAAATGCATGAAGAATATACACGTACAAAGGGATCAACATAGAAATTTGCATGGTATTTACAATAGCTTGATAATAAAAGTGTTTCATAAACAATCTCTATGATTTTTAAATAATGCTATTTGTCTTTGCATTGCAGACAAATATTTTTCTATGTAGTGTATTATCAAATTTAAAAACAATATTCTCTATAGATTTTTATTTACTATACACAATAATAAATGCTAGAAACATAATAAATTGATATACTTGTTCAAGAAATAATCATTTAAATACATTTTGTACTTTGCTACGTACGTATAAGTAACATAAAACAAACAATTATATATTTTTCTACATGTATATAAAATGTTTCATACTTTCAGCAATTAATATAAAATTACAGTTAAATACGTAATGCTTCAATTTTTATAATATGTACATTGTAATATCATACTTTAAAATGTATAACAACAAACAGAAATCTTTGAGTGATTGCAATTACGTATTACAGCTAAAAATAACAAGAGTTCTATATCTAACAAATGGGTATATTTCATATTTATTACATATTAAACTGTATTTCGTTATATTCAAAATCTATCCTAATCAGTTACCAATGTAAAAACGATGATATAAGTAGTAAGTATGTGGTATATGGATACGCAATTTTGGAAATATATCATTTTAATATTCCGGATACTTAAGTTTTCATATACATTAATGTAAATACTTAATTACATGTTTACAAATTTAATTTGTGCATAACTTGTGAATTATTTAAAATATTTCTTAAAGATACGTATGTATGAAAGTGTATGTATGCGTGTATATAAATAGGTACTTTTCAATTGTACTATGTACTAGATTGTTATAAAATTAGCGAAAATGACAAAAAATTTCAATTGCAGTATTAATAACAATTTAATTAATTCTACGATTTATATTGGAATCAGATGGAATTCGATTTCAAAATTAATAAATTAAAAACTGAAATTTTTTAATTATTCTTTAAGATGCATTGTTAATTAATTTTATAATATGCGTAAAATGATTTATTTAATGCGATAACATTAAGGATGTCATGATTGTATAAATTTTAAATTCTTCCTTAGTTTGCAAAAACAAGTAATGATAATAATTTATATGTAGAATAAAAATGTGTGCATATGGAAAAAGTATTTTATTATCTTTAATGCTAACAGTCTTTAAAAAAAAAAAAAACTAATACTAATTGTAAGTATTCGTAACATGATATTATACGCAGAAATACTATCAGCAATTGTTTGCTCGTTAAGCGTGATAGCTCTTGTCATAAATAATTGATGACTGTACTGATTTTAAATGTGTAGAATATTTGTAATTAAATATACATTTGTTAATGTATTCGGAATATACTGAAAATACAGTAGTGCTGTATTAAACGTCCAAGAATGGGATTGTTATCCGGAGAGCAGATGCCGGTTAAATTTATTTACTTTAAATTTTAGATATTTAACACTGATGTGGATTATTCCACAATATCAGTTCCAAGAATTGGTGGAGATAGCGATGGACTGTTAACCGGACGAAATCCTGGACCATTAGCGAGACACCATTGTATTACGTCTTTGTAACGACTTAGTGTCTGTATCACAGCTTTTTTAAATTTTTCACCTGTTAAGTAGTATAAAAAGAAATTAACTGCAAAATTCCAGTGGTATACGTGAAAACATAAGCCGCGACACCATTTCAACAACATTTTCTCTTTCAACCTGAAAGAGTCGAATATTATAAATAAATAAATATAAGTATATACATATTTTTTTTTTATTACTATTGTTTTTTAATCGTACCAATGTACATATTCTGCTTTTTCCTTTGTTTCAGTAGCAGGAAATTTAATCAGGATAATATCCCAATAGAGTTCCAAAGTTTCAACTATGCCAAGGGGTAACAGTAATATTAAATAAACGGTTGACACAACAAGTAATGTTCTGGAAGTATGATGTGTTCTATTTGTTTTATGTCTGAAATTTTCTAAGAAATGATACTATTCAATTTATTTATGATTCCTTAATTACAGAATTCTAGTTAGACGATTTACTTACGAGTTAACTGACAATGAATTTTCTCAGTTTTCTTCATGTGTAAGATAAGTAAAATATTTCCAATAAATATGAAAAGTAATGGCAACCATGTTGATAAAGCAATGTAGAAATACATAGCACTACCCCATGGTTTTATTTTCTTTTGACATGGAATAAATTCGAAAACACTATCCGTTTCGTATCCTGTACATTAAGTAATTTATTTTAATAATTAACATAGTCAAATTTGAAAATATAATATTTACCTCCTGAGTATAACTTTGTTAATGATATGATAAAACTGACGGAATATTAAAATTGTAATAGTTATTATTTCAGAGCAATTACTACAACAACTACGTATTCCAAAAGGAAACATAATAGCGAAACTCGTCTCCAGGTGAGAGCCACAACCAACCAAGTAGATGTAAATTGGAAGAATTCCATACTAACAGAATTTAAACTACACAGGAACCTATTATTCTAAACAAAAACAAAAAAACAAAAAACAAAGAAGAAGAAGAAGAAGAAAAAACAAGGTAAATCTCAATTACTTTATAAATGATAAATTCAACAAATTATTTAAGCAATCACTTACCATGAAAAGATTATTAACAAACGTAAAGTTTGATTTAGCAAGACCTACAGCATAATTAAAAACTAGCGCTCCGTTATCAGATAACGCAAGCGCTTTTAAATAAAGAGATAAATTCGATTCGCAAAGTATAGGAGTACTTAGCATCCCAAAAGAAATTGTATTTAATATTACACCTGTATAAATAATAATTGAGAATAACGTATTAAATGAAATGCAATACAATAGACTCTCGATTAAGAAGAGGAAAAGACCCGAATTTAAAAAAAAAATGCCGGCATTACGCGATTACGATTTCTGAGACTTTCGAGGGCCCTCTTAATTAATCGACTATAGATTCAGTATTTAAAAAATATTCTAAGTAAAATACGATCAAATAAAACTATTTTAAAAATTCGAATTTTTTATTACTCCAGTTAATTGACAGTCTACTGTATTATAATGATAAAAGTGCTTTGTTGTTCTTACCAAGAATTATAATAAACGGCGTTATATAGCCAAGTAGAAAACGTACAAATTTAACAAATGGTTGTAACGATAACCAGTAAAAACGAACTTCACAAGGCCATATAATTTCCAAGTCTGGTTGCGTGAAGTTGTAAATAAAATCCAAAGTTTTCAGTGGTAATGGACATGTTAAATTTCTTCGAACAAAAACGCAACAGACGTTTTATATTTATAATTTTTAATTAAATAAATAAAAACACATGGTTTTTAGAACATTAAACAGATTTACTTATGAAATATAAAACTTTCGTAATGGATATTTATTATCTTAAACGTTCTTCTCACCTGAGTTCGTCTTTTAACGAAGTTTGGGTAGATTCAATTGTTTGTAATAGTACATTTAACATCAATATAAACAATTGTATGTTTATATAATTTAATAAATTATTTTTACACACATTATGTAAGTGTATTTAAAAAGAAAAAGCATATAAGTATTTTGCTTGAATTTAAGATCTCTTCCTCTGTCAAACACCTTTTCACTATGATGACTATAATGATGTCTTCTCATTAAGAACAGCAAAGGCACCTGTTGTCAATTATCATAACATAGAATTATTCTCAGCAAATATCATCTTAATACAGATAACAGCTTATAGGCTTGTATGTGATTAGAAGCAGACCTGCATTTTGTGTACACTTAAGTTGAAATTTGTACGCGCCTTTCCAAACGTTTCTTTAATAGATATGTATTTACGTTTATTTTCGTAAAACATGTTTCTCTTCGTAGAAAAAAAAGATTATATCCATAATTATAAAATAATTATAAAATAATTATGGATATACAGTATCTAATGTACAATTGAAGGTTGCAATTAAAGCACAATATTTTTAGCTGAAAGAATGTTTAAACTATTAATCATATTGGATAGGAATATTGTCAATAAAAATATAGTTTACAATATATTTTCAACATTAGATATATATGTACATATACAATTAACACAAATTCACAAGTGAAAGGCACACATTGAAAACATGCTAGCCTAATTTTTATTTTGGCAAAATTATTAAATATTCTTCTTTTCTTGTGCTGTGCTAAAATATATCAATTTAATTTGTAATTATATAAGTGACTCGTTTCTTTAAATTCATTTATCAGAATTTTTACACTTTTATTACATTTTGATGAAACATATCACAACATATAATATACATTTCTGGGGACAGTAATTTTTCATTAATTTGTTCTACCTATCAAAAATATATCCCTCTTGTTGCATAAATTTTGTACCTCGCGCTATTTTTTCTTTCCTATCAATTCTCTCTATCATAATTTCAATATAATAATAGATTTGTCAGTTTTTTAAAGAAATAATTTATTTTCTAATAATAACATTTATTTATTGAAATAGTTCTAAATTCGTCAGATTCAATGCATTCCTCGAAATAATTTTATTAATTCTCTAATCTCAAAAATTCTAAATTTGTTATAATTCTTAATTAATTATACAATATGATATTTGTGTAGGTATTAAATATACATTTCTTAACATATGTATTTACAGTCGCACTCATAAAAATGGGCAATATAATTTCACTACGAAATTAATTATATGTAATTCTAATTTTAATTTTAAATGCAATTACAAGTAGTGAAGTTTACAGATTCAGATCATTCAATTAATAAATGTAGATTCTATTTTTATTTCTTCTTCATTAAACCGCTACTTTTAAATAGTTGCATCTACACATTTACAAATATCAGAAAGTACTTGCATTGTATTTAAATTAATAATTCACTACACTCGAAAAGGAATAAATATTGATTATTACAAAGATATATTATTAATATTAAGATGTAGCACACAAGCATATTGACCTTTATTGATTCGCACATTCTACACAAACAGTTAAATCTTTTCATATTTATGGTTCATTGCACAGTACATCTCAAATAAAGTAAAATAGAATATTAATACAATTTTTTTTATAATAATACTTGAAATACATGTTTGTGGTATTTCATAAATCAGTTGATTTATAAACATTTACTTGGCACATCAAAAATGATATTTTATTATTACAATATATACATATACATATATGTATATATCATGGCTATTCTTGAAAACTTTGCAAATTAAGTAGCGTACCATTATGAAATAAAAATATGATCACCTTATAGAGAACTCAAACCATATACAGTCTTAAAGCTTGTACAATATGCACACATAAATTGAAAAACTAATCTTATATTCTCAATCACAGCCACTGAATAATAAACAAAATATTTATAATACTTTTCCAATTAATGTGTTTTATAAATTTGTTACAGTATCAAAGTTCAATAAGAATGATCTGAAGTTTCTGTCAATCAACGTATCACATTTCAGAAAACAATTTTTTCCAGAGAAGTATCTCGTGCAGAACCATATAACTTATCATAAAATATTCATGATTATTGTATCGATTATTTTTTTCCATTTTTAAAAAACTATCACTTTCTAAAAATTGCTATCAGTAATCAAAAATTAATTTATCCCCTACTGTGTCTTAAATATCGTTTAAAACCATTTACATTTGTTTATATACTTAATTGTCCTAAATTATGTAAAATTTATGTCAGAAAGTAAAATGCATATATGCATATACATATATGTGTCATATTTTCTAATATCACCTTGGTAAGAAATCAACCTTTAGACAAAATAAGTTTCTATATTGTATACATAAATATATACATACAAATGAGTATCTGTAGATTTTGTATTATGATTATATATAAGGACTTCATGATAATTATTTTTTGTCTTTGTGTCACAAATACAGGAATGCCTTAAAAGTTAACCATGATCAACTTTCAAGGGAATTAGTCATTTCAGGTATATGTTTAATTCCTGTTGTCTGCGTACGAGAAACAGCTTTCAAGTAACAGCACTGAATGATCATTTCATGAAGCCAGTTCTAAGAATTGTTAGGAACAATAATGGTCAACTTTCAAGGCATTGCTGTACTCAAATGCATTCGTTGTACTGTGTCAGATTAATTTCTTACCTGAAAACCTAATATCTAGTCAAAATGTAGGTTTTGAAAGTTATAAGAGAACAAACAAGTTATTTAAAATAATTGTTTTAATGACTAGTGAATGAGATATTGATTTTTTTGCAGCTTTCTGTAGAACATTTGTTAATATTTTTCTGTTTTCAATTAAATAATAAACTTGAAAAAAGTAAAATTTCTTTTAATAGAAAATAAATACATAAACTTTTCGCACTTCTATATCTGATCAAGTATATTTTAATAAACAAAACTAATTTGTCATAGTTAATTAAGATACTTATTTCATTATTATACAATGCAATCCTACATATAATATTTACAAAAATAAGCATCCCACCAGTGCCTCTTCTAGTAATGCTTCACTTTTTTTATTTCAAATTAAACCAGAAGCATTGGCTTTTCATATTTTAGACTTGTTACTACATACGTAAAGTCAAAAGTCCAGATCTTTAGTCAGGTTTATATATGGGTATTTTTGGGATAATTCAATTAAAAGTACCTGTAACATAAATAGTGAAAATAAGATATGTCACTTATACTAAACCAAAGGTATAAAAAATATAGATAAAAATAGCATAAAAAGTGATGTAACTAAAGTATAACTTATTTATATAAGTAAGGTTTCAGCTATTTACATAATCAAAAAGATCACTTCTTTTTCTCAAAGAAATAATTTGTAAGAAAAAAATATTTTTATTAAATTTTTATAAGTAAACAAATTATAATGAAGATTTCATGTTCAGAATTAACGTTAACACGTTGATTGCACAGTAATTTATGGTTATATTTACTTACATATTCCATCATGGATGAGTATCACATCTTTGTTTCGCTAATCTCCACTGTAACCAGTTGTGATACAGCCTACTGTTTTCCCATTTCTAATAACTTGTTTAACGAATGTTGTGTCTATCAAAGTATTTTAATATTTTTTAATACAGTACATGTTACTATAAATAAGGATGTTTAAATAAATTAAATGTGTATTTACCCTTTTACTCAAACAAATAACAGGCCAAAGAGAACATCCTAATGTACAACAGCACAAACAACAACCACAAAATAACCATTTAACATTAACTGGTAATGTTTTTTTCAGTACACTATTTATTCTCATGACAGTCGCTTTAAAACTCTTCCGGAGCAACACGCGACACCAGGCCATCGGAAATTCTGATTCAAAGCGATTACTAAGCCCAATCTAAACAAATAATAATCAAATTATACAAAAATAAATTCTTTTCGACAATTATTAATTTTAACAGACGGACTTCGAAAAGGAGGAGGTTACTCAATTCGATCAGTATGTATTTTTTTTCTTATACAATTTTACGTTTTCTAAAATATATATTTTTTTAATTAATGGATAAATCGTCGATAATGTGAGGTCTGTATCTATAAAAATATGTATTTAATAGCTTTTGTTTCTTTGTTCTTAAAACAGATTTTAATTAATGTAGAGAAAAATTTAAACAGTAACAGAAATTACGCACACAGTCATGTTGCCAGCTCCACGAATAACTATAGGATCGGTACCATTTGTTACGTAGTGTTCTTCAAAGTTTTGTTCATTTTCTTCCTCTTCTTCGTAAATTGCATCAAAATCTGCCAGTATGAAATATTCACGGTTCCCGCTCTACGAGCACACAATTACATATATCGTCGCAAAAGAACAACGTCTATTCTACTAGAAAATACCAAGTTTTTTCTTTTTTACATTTAAGACGAAAGTATGTTCATAGGTTGATTCAAATATCATACGTTACATTTTCGCGGCCCTAAATTATAGGCCAAATACGTAAACTTTTGCTTGAAAGTTATTCGTGATAAACATCAATCACAACATAACACAACGACGCGCCTGCAGATGCTCACAGCTCATCAATTTTTCATATAATGCGATTTCAGGATCGCCAACATTGCAATTTACATATGTAGTAAGTAATTTTTATGGCTCCCTGAAATATATATACTTCTAGAACTCTGAACGCGCCCAATATAAATGGCAAATTTATTAAATTCTAACATTTACTCATCCAATTTATTGTTTCAATGTAGTTTATATAAATCATTTAATCATATTTTAAAATTTATTTTTAAAATTAATGATGGATCACTAGCAGTAACGCTATTGAAATCTAAATTACTGAATTTCTTTGAATCAGTTTACAAAATGTATGAAAAGTTATAAAATAATGGAGAGTCATTAAAAAATGTACTTAATTTATTGTGTATTAAAATAACATTACATGAATATAAAATAAAACAGAATTTTCAATATGTATTTATCTGTTGTAAATAAAATATATATTTTTTTTTACATTTAAATATTTTGTGTACAAGAACTTTGTAGATTTATACATGTATTTAGTCTTGTTCTATAATGAGTTCTTTTAAGTCCGAACTAGAAGTTATTTTTAACGTTTTTTCATTTGCTAAATGCAATAAAGATACAAAAGAAATTGGAAAACTTAATGCTTCAATATTAGTTCTGGTTAATAAATTTGGCACAATTTTATATACCTCACTAAAATATTTGCTCTCTTGCATTTTGTCAGTGAGTTCTTCTTCTTCTTCCTCTGTTTCTTTTACAGTCTCATATCTTTTACTCCTTAAACACGTCCAAATAGATTTCTTTAATTGTTTCATATCAATCTTTTTTGCACGTGTACAATAGGCAATACATGCCTTATTTGTTAATTTTGGTATGGCAACTAGATTTTCTCCAGTAAAAGGCACTTGTGTTCCTGTCAGATTCCCATTTTCAGTTACAAATTTCTATTCTCTTGATATTCATCATTATTCACGAGGAGAACGAGCCATTGATACATCATTCTCATTTCCATGATGATAATTATCTACATCATCGGATAAGCAAGTAGCATTTATTTCTGGACATTTAACAGTCAATGGATGAAGATACAATTTATTAGCTCGTGCGATATCATAATGTTTATCCGGAGGTAATGTCAATATTTCTTCGTTCCATTCTGTTTTAACGGCGTTAACGATCATTTTGTTTGATTTACTTGGTAAAAATTTCGCTTTTATACTTTGAAAGTTTCATCACCATAATTTAATTCCATTTCTTTTCTTTTCTTTATTGGTGCTTGCTGGCATGTTTCAATTACATTGCTGTTAGATGATATTTTTTTGAAATTAGTAAGTTTCCAATGCGATGGACCTGCCCAATGTATGTTTAAATTGCTGTGGACGAACGAATATTCTGATGTTTTTGATGATGATACTGCATTGCTTAAAACATTACAAAAATCTACAATATTTTCTACTGGTTTTGATGCTATAGCACACATATTTACATTTTCTTCTGTGCACTCTTCGGTATTAAAATAATTTCCACTACTAGAATCACGTTCATCGTCAGATGGTACACCAGCATCAAGATCAAATTCAAATCTACTTTCATTACTTTCTTCTAGGTGAACTGTTTCTAGTTCTTCATCTGCATTCCAACTATGAAAGTTAAAATAATGTATAGGATAACAAATTTCCATTTGCGATAAGTCTGTTATTTTTGGAATAGTGCATGCTAAATTTTTATCTCCTATCTCTTTACATTCTATTCTATCTACCAAAATATCATTATATGGATGTAGATAAAATCTAGAATTTGCATGGTTTGGTAACGATACTTGATATAATACATTTGTGGTTTGTGAATCTGCTTCCATAATTGCTAAAGAAGGCTTTTCAGTTTTCGTATCAGTTCTTAAGGCTTCCACAGTACTAAATGGTTTATGTTTCTTTTTCATCTTTTTTCTCTTCTCCAAGTTTTCTGCTTGATTATTTGTGACTTCCTCCTGACAGTCCATTTCTAATGCATTATTATGACTTTTATCATCCCTTTCTTGTCTCTCCAATCCACCAACCAATTTAAGTATGTCCATATGTACTCCATCAACACGAAATCCATAGATTTTAGTGCTTACATCTAAAGATGTACTAGCTACTTGTAAATTAGACATATTGGCATCTTGTTTCTTAATCATGTATGCCATAAAATCAATCATCTCTAAGCTAAATGCATTTTTTGGATTAATTTTATTCTCTGTACCAAGTTTTATGCACTGAGATATACGCTCTGCCATTTGAGAAGCTGGCATGTGTACTAAAAAACTAAGTCCTAAGGAACGTCTGCCGCTTGTGGCACTTGATACAGAGGGAGAAGAATTTATATTTTTACGACGAGCCAAACGTTCTGCTTCGTCGTCATTTTCTAATAAAGTGAAATCACCACTTGATTTTCGTGAAAGAACAGATTTTCGTCGTAATGGTGACGAAGTAAATGAAATGAATTCACATTAGATTCTGACATATTTAACATATTCTTACAAACTGCCACTTTTTAAACTTTAAATTTGATACTGTGTCCGACTTCCTTATTTATATTCCTAAAAAAGATATATTACAAATTTTTAGTAGAAATATAGATCAAAATTTAAAATAATGCCGGGTGGTAGTTATATACATGCACAGAATGTTGACATCGTTTAAAATTTGAAAAATGATTAAATTAGAAATAATAACCCTATAAATGAACGTAAAAATATGATTAGAATAATTAGAAGTGATATTTTTTCGAACTTTAAAACTTCGTGTCGTAATTAATTTGTCAAATGTTTAAAATATATAATAATTTATAAAAGAAAATAACGAAATACAAACATTTATGAATGTTACCTGTAATAATTCATACTAATAAATGCAGAATTAGTGGTGCCTCGCTAAAGGTACACACATGTACCTGCATATATTTGTTAATTATATTTGAATTGTTTTGAATGATATGGGGGCAAGAAAATAATCAGGAATACTGGAAACCATAGACTATTTATACAGATAAATTACATCACAGGAGCTGAACCGAATAAATTTTCATGTAGAGACATCTTTCGTTGGAAAACCATTCCAGAAATCGATATCAACGCCCCTTTCTTATGCTTTTGAGGACGCAAGATTGCTTCTGGTTATTTTGCGAAAACTAAATTAGTACTGCAATATCTTTCAAAGCGAATGTTAATGAACACGTTAAATGACACAAGTGAACGATATCTGGTAGTGATTACTCTTATAAAATAGTTATTTTCATTTTCGTTGATAGAATTGTTAACAATTATGCAATTGTACTAGTTTAACCAATAAATCTGTAAGTTAGAATACCATGGAGGTTTTATTGTTATCAAAATCCATGCTGTTTGTTTGTCAGTGGTCAGTAATAATTATTAAATCATAAAATGGTAAGACTAAACAAATTTTATAGTTAACAAAAATTTGTTTTTGTTTTGTTGTTTTATAATGTCAACATTAATGTTGTGAATCTTTTTTAACCATAGCCTGTGTTTAAATCTAGTTATCATGATTTAAAAAAAATATTGTATCATGATAAGAGATAACATGTAGTTATAAAAGCAATGAAATATATTTTCAAAATGAAATCCTGCACATAAGAAATTTTTTCAATGTTTATTTTGTATTATTTGTACCATTATTATGATCTGTACCATTATTTTATCATAAAAATTGTTAATATGTACTTATTATTATTTTAGGGTGCAAATATATCACAGCTAGAAAGAGATATTGGTTCTGATCAATTTCCTCCTAACGAACATTATTTTGGATTAGTTAATGTAAGTATTAGATACATATAAAATAAATTGAATGATATACATGTGTTGAACAAAAGATTCAATTTTACTGTGTTAATAATAATAAGTTTAATATTTATATATCATTACAGTTTGGAAATACTTGTTATAGTAATTCTGTATTACAAGCTTTATACTTCTGTCGTCCATTTAGAGAAAAAGTTTTAGAGTATAAAGCTAGAAACAAACGAACAAAGGAAACATTATTAACATGTTTAGCAGACTTGTTTTACAGTATTGCAACTCAGAAAAAGAAAGTTGGATCTATAGCTCCAAAGAAGTTTATTGCCAGATTAAGAAAAGAAAAAGGTTAGTAAAAATATATTTGTTTTATTATTGCACAATTTTTTATAATCATACATATTGAATTTGTTACATATAGAGGAATTTGATAATTATATGCAACAAGATGCGCATGAATTCTTAAATTTCTTGATAAATCATATAAATGAAATAATTCTAGGTATGTAAATTTACACAGATACATATACACATACATATGTGCATGATATATTTTAGAAATTATTTCTATGTTGTACATTTTAGCTGAGAGAAGTCAGAGTAAACCAGCTGGTGGAAAATGTGGTGCAGGTGATGCTGGTTCACCACCTGAACCTACTTGGGTTCATGAAATATTTCAAGGAATTTTGACATCAGAAACGCGCTGCCTTAATTGTGAGACTGTATCTAGCAAAGATGAGGATTTCTTTGATTTACAAGTTGATGTAGATCAAAATACTTCTATCACACACTGCCTCAGATGTTTCTCAAATACTGAGACTCTTTGTAGCGACAACAAATTCAAATGCGATCATTGTAGCAGTTATCAAGAGGCTCAGGTATTAATTAAAAAAATTTAAGAAATACTGATTTTAAAAGGAATTAATATATTTCTTCTTTTTTGTAGAAACGAATGAGGGTTAAAAAATTGCCGATGATACTGGCATTACATCTGAAAAGATTCAAATATGTAGAACAATATAATCGTCACATTAAAGTTTCTCACAGGGTAGTTTTTCCTTTGGAACTTCGTCTGTTTAATACTGTATGTAATTTGAAATGTTTTATTACATATTACTTTTTATTACAATTCGTATATAAAGTACTTCTTATAATTTATTTATAGAGTGATGACGCGGTAAATCCAGACCGATTATATGATTTGGTCGCAGTTGTGATACATTGCGGAAGCGGGCCTAATCGAGGACATTACATTTCCATAGTGAAAAGTCATGGATTTTGGTTACTCTTTGATGATGATATGGTCGATGTAAGCTTCTAATAATCCACATTATTAGAAGTACTTACTTATTGTTAGATATTTATATGTATGTGCATTTAATCTTCATTGCAGAAAATTGATGCATCTACGATAGAGGACTTTTACGGACTTACATCGGATATACAAAAAAGTTCCGAAACTGGTTACATTTTATTTTATCAATCAATAGATTGTAGTTAGAATTAAATATAATTATATGACAATTAAACAGATCCTATAGTAATTTCATACTTGATCGAAATACCATATAGCGTATAAGATTAGAAATATTATGTTATATTATTTATAAATTATGTATAGATTCAATCATATTTTGTCTGTAAAATATAAATATAGTCATTAGCTTCATGAATTATTCGTTAATGCAATGCCTTCGTGAAAATCGCCTTTTATTAAGAAAAATTATTTGTATTAACTTTGTTGTAAAGCTAGTCTAAAAAGTTTTAATTTTAATTTTAAATCAATGCAATTAAAGAATTTAAAATATAGGATATATATAAAAATAACACTATGTTTTTAAAGACATTTTTATTCAAATTTAAGCAATAAATTCATAAGGAATAGGAGCAAGTGAAATAGGATTTTCACGTCCAGATACAATGTGTGCACCCCTGGGTTCAGCTGGTTGCCTTTTTAGTTGGACTCTGATATTCTTTTCCTTTGCTTCCTTTCTGAGCCTTTCATTTTCCTTTACTCGTTTCAAAAAATCTTCTCTGCATTTAGAATGAGTAAGATGTTCAATACGAACATTGATTCTTTTAGCAATGATGCGTCCACGGACTCTTTTATTGACAATGACACCAAGAGCATGTGAAGTCACATTAAATACACGTCCAGTTTTTCCATGATAAACTTTATAAGGCATTCCTTTTTGGACAGCTCCATTACCTTTAATGTCAACAATATCGCCAACTTTGTATACTTTCATATACGTGGACAATGGAATTGTTCCATGTTTGCGGAATTTTCGAGAGAACAAGTCTCTTGTTCCTCTACGATATCCCTTCGAATTCGTCATAGTGATTGTTTAACCTGTAAAATATGTAATAAGATTAAATTTAAACAAATGAAAACAGTAAAAAACAAAATTATTAAAATAAAATTGTGCACATATGCAGATATGAACACGTGCATTGATTAACGAAAATAATTTTAGACAAACATAGTTGTTTTGGTTGGTTAGAATCATAAATTACAAATACCTTATATGATATATATAAATTTTAAATGTATAAATTAAAGAATAGAGTTAATATTACACAGATATTTCATAAATTCTTTATAAATATATACGTACAAGATCAATCACGATCACTGAAGGCCTTGAAAAAGAAAAAACAAGACCATCAACTCAACTGTTACGACGCAAAATTCGATTATAATCGATATGTATGTACATAGTAACTTGTTTCGATATTTAGTTTGATATTTTGATCACTAGATTGCACTACTATAGCACAGCCGACGCCGACTCTAATAGTTAAAGATGTTGCCTCTCTATAGTTTATTAAATCACTTGTTAAACTGCATGACAGTTGTTTTCTGAAAGTTCATGTTTGAAAATTATTAATTTAGACGTTTACGTTATTCATCAATCAAATATTTAATAATGGTATTTATTGCTCATGTTTTGAAAATACATAAAAATAATATCAAATTTTGTCCATTATAATCGTAAGACTTGCAAAATTACTTTAATTACAGGAAAAGGGTTATACTTCTGATCTTATAATTAGGAATTTCTTAATTATTTTTTGTATAAAATTATATATGTATGTTTTACATTATTATGTTCTAATATTTCGTCTTCTAATTCAATTATTAGATTTATTATTAATATGATGTGTTAAGTAATAACGAAAATCAATTTCATGAAATTTTCAGTTCCGCAATCAATACGACAGTGATGTCACAGTTTGGAGTCCGCAAGGACGTTTACATCAAGTGGAATATGCGATGGAAGCTGTTAAATTAGGATCAGCCACTGTAGGACTTAAGAACAAAACTCATGCTGTTTTAATCGCACTCAAAAGAGCTTCATCCGAGCTTTCAGCGCATCAGAAAAAAATGTTCCCCATTGATAAACACATGGGAATTTCTATTTCTGGTTTAACTGCTGATGCTAGAATGTTAAGGTACATTGCAGGAGGTTTTCATTCATTGTTACTGACAAAAGTTAAATTATTTTTAAAATTTTGTTTTAATTTATATTTAGTCGATATATGCGAACTGAATGTTTAAACTATAAGTATTCCCATGATGATGTATTACCTGTAAGTCGTTTACTTGCATCATTGGGAAATAAGTTGCAAACATGTACTCAGAGATACGATAGAAGGCCATATGGTGTGGGTTTACTTATTGCTGGTTATGATGTAAGTTATAAAATGATCAATTGCTGTTTATTTAGCGTTAAATTATTATTAAAGTGTTATTATTGTTCTAAAGGATCAAGGACCACATATTTATCAGACGTGTCCTTCATCAAATTATTTTGATTGCAAAGCAATGGCTATCGGTGCACGTTCTCAAAGTGCCCGCACATATTTAGAGAAACATCTTAATGAACTTCTTTCGTGTGATCTTGACGAACTTATAAAACATGGTCTTCGTGCATTAAGAGATACTTTACCTAATGAAGTTGATTTATCCATTAAGGTGAAAGAATTTATTTTTCTTGTAGATATTTTAATTTATAATACCTATATAGTTTTGAATAATGTATTAGTTATTATATATGTACTGTTATTACAGAACGTCTCTATTGCGGTAGTTGGAAAAGGTACAGATTTTACAATATTTGATGAGGATGCGATATCCGTTTATTTATCTCAAATTGAAGATGATAAACGTGGAAGACCTACCGAACCAGATGTAGACCAAGATTCTAGACCTCCACAACCTCCACCTGCTGACGAAGGTCCACAAGATCCACAACCTGCAGTTGCAATGGAAACAGATTAATGTAATATATTTTATAACGTGTTGTATGTGTACATACAAAATGAATGTGCATTTTGTGCTTAAAATTTGTATTTCTATTATAATTATCATAATCAACTTAGGAATTAAGGATTTTTGAGACACGAAAATTGGTTAAAGAATTTAAACACATTCCCGTTTATTTACAGTTACAATTATATGCATAATTTACATTTTTACTATCATATATATACAACTATTGGCGTAATTAAGACCTTTTTCTAGGGTGGACTGGAATTTTGGATTTTTAAAACATTAAATTCTTAGAATTCTAGAATAGTAAAAGAGTTAGTTTACGGGGAAGGGGGGGGGGTGGGCACCCTGGCTCCTACATATTTAGTTACGCCAATGTATATAAGTGATTTTCATGAAACTGCTATTTCACATACATAACTACGATACTTTTTTGTTTTACATGGAGATAATTTTTCAACTAAGTGGCAGCAATCAACGCGTTAATAACAACACATTTCTATGCATAAATTTACAATAATTTATACTAAAAAATATATATATATATAAACAATCATTTTCATGATAGTCACAACAAAATAATATTTTCATAAATATATTTACTATTTCTCGATCTTATTACTTCTTTGCTTTTTTAATATATTTGTTAAGAAGAATTCGCCAGCTCTATAGGAAGAACGCACTAATGGGCCGCTAGCAGTGTATAAAAATCCTAATTCATTTCCTAATTGTTCCCATTTTTTAAATTTTTCAGGTGTGACATATTCAATAACTTTTAAATGTCTTTTTGTAGGTTGCATATATTGTCCAAGCGTTAAAGCATCTACACCTACATCTCTCAAATCTTTCATGGTCTGTTCAACTTCTTCATCAGTCTCACTCAATCCCAACATTATCGATGATTTCGTAATTAAATCTGGATTAAATTTTTTAGCTGTCTTTAAGACATTTATTGACTGCCTAAAATAGTATATGAATATGTAAGTTTTTTATGTTTATTAAACAGATAAAGAATCAAGTAAAGATTTGTTACCTATATTGAGCTCGTCTATCTCTAACAAATGGAGTTAATCGTTCAACAGTTTCAATATTATGGGCTAACACATCAAGATTAGAATTAACAATTGTTGCAATACAATTTTCATCACCTCTAAAATCTGGTATCAAGCATTCTACTAAAATACTGCTCCTACAAAAATGTATGTCAAGTTTAATTAATATTAGATTATAATAACAGGAACAGTATAACAATGGAAAATTAAAATAATTTACATACCTTTGTTTAATTTCTTTAACTGTTTCTGCAATATGATTAGCTCCACCATCACTCAGATCTATTAAAATATATAATTTTAATTTACTATTATAACTTAAAATATAAAAGCATTTACTAACCATCTCTGTCCACAGATGTAAGTACAACATAATCCAAACCCCAATCTGTTATCGCAGTTGCTGTATTTATTGGTTCTTCTGGATCTAATGGTAATGGTGTACGTGATGTTTTAACAGAACAGAAACGACAACCACGGGTACATGTGTCTCCCATTAACTATATTAAATTTTTTTCCACTATTATGTTTTCGTAATATTATTAATTAACCTTTTTGAATAAAATTGAACTGTTATTCAACAGGAGTGCAGCAACCGAGTAAATTTTGGTAAAAATTAAATTTTACTTTATACAATTATTAAATAGTAACAAAAAAATATGTTTTAAAATTTCGAATGACAATTTTATATTTGATACAAAGTAACATAATGTATTGCTATGGTACTACAAACCATAATAGTAGCAGTTGCTGTCCCATGCTTATCGCCTCCCCAGCATTCTCCAATGTTGGGACACCGTGCCTCCTCGCATACAGTACTTAATCGTAATTGTCTTAATTGTGATTTTAATTTACTGTAATTTTTACCCACAGGTATCTGTGTTTTAAGCCATGGTGGTAATCTTAAACGAGATTTATCTCCTTTTTCTAATTTTAATTTTCCATCATATTCTTTGAAGTCGCCAGTAATAAAATCTTTAAAATCAGGTCCATTCTCTAATCTTTGGGAAAACGTTTTTTCTTTGACGCATTGTAAGTGCTTTAACAAATAGCAAATATGTATAAATAATGAATAAAAAATGTCTGGGTTAATGTTGAATGCAACTTACCGCGGAATGAAAATTGCAAACGGTCAATATTTTTATTTGATTTGACTTACGAAAAACTTGGAACATGATTATTTGCATGTGAGCATCAACATTCAAATAACCTATAAAAATCCAATAAAAAAAGTAACTTTATGACATAAAGTAATATTAATTACGCTTATGGACTGTAAGCAAATGATCATTCTTATTACATATATAGTTACAATTTATAATCTTCTGTAACTATATTATATACATATATATATCGCATGTGCGTTATAAATACATAATTATGATTTAATATATATATATATATATATAATATACTATAGTCTCCGGCATGAAAGATATAAATTAAGCAATTACATCAATGTTTGTGCCTTATTTATTTGACATTTTTAATCTTTTTATTTTAATAATTTAAAATTAAATTACATAATTACAAAGAAAATTTACATTGTAATTGTTTTTTCTTAAGTACAAGATTTCAAAATTTAAGAATAAAATAAATAGCTCAAAAAATTATTTGCAAAATGTTTCATGAAAATGTTCATAATATTTGTCTTCATTAGAATGCATCCACACTTTGCAATAAATTTTGTTAGTTTAGTAACACAAACTGACGTAATATCATCCGATCTTCAGAAGTTCTGTGATTGGATGCTGTAAAGGTCGGGTGATCGTTCGTAATTTGTGAGTTATTACGTTTGACATATAAGCGTGTCATTTTGTTTTAATCATTGTATTTATTTAATGAAAATAAATATTTAATATACAATAGCCCACAATGACAGATCCTGGAAGATGGTCATCGACACAGGATAATGATTTTTCTAGTTTTCAGTCAAACGATAGCTTCAATTTAAATGAAGTAACTGGTATCGATGGTATGTTGCATGTAGTATTTATCAAATTAGATTGTATTATTATATTTCAAATACAGTATAGTAAAATATCAAACCTTCTCTTATCCTTAAAATACAATTTACACTATTCATAATCTATTTCCTTTTAATTCTTATAAAAATGATACATTGTATTTATTATTTGTGTTTATGTATTAAAAAATCGTATTTAAGTAAAAACATAAAGGATAATAGTATAATGTTCAACTATGAAATGCTATGAATTATATAAGAATTAATATAACTTTTAAGTCATGTAAGTCATATAATAATATTAGTTCATGTGTATCTTAAATTTCTTTTAGAATATTTTATATTTTATTTACAGATCTCCTCACAAATTGTGAAAGTGAATTATTAAAAAATGAAAACCTGTTTAGTGATGATGCATTACTTTCGCAATTGGATGATCCCCTAGCAATGGATGCAGAGGATTTAGATTTTTTAAACTTCAGTGGCAGCGAAGAATTAAAAGATTTTAAAGAATTTCAAGATTTTAAAGATCCTAATATTATTAAATCTGTACCAAATGGAAATGTAATGATAACTCCAGTGGTAACAGAAAATACGCAACAGATTCCTTGTATGTCATCACAGCAACAAAAGCAACAACAGCAACCACAACTCCAAGATATAGCATCTATGAAAAATAGAGCACAAAGAATATCTGTTACACAAACACCTACGGTATTTAGTTCACAGTATGCTATTCCACAAAATGTGAACTTTAGTGTTCAGTCATCACCAGTTGTAACAATAGCACCAGTGACACAACAAAGACAGTTACTTTTACCAGCTAAACTTATCAAGTCAGAATCAGTTGTTTATTCTAGAGGCTCACAAGCTGTTACTTCAGCTTCTGTACCACATCAAATACATACTTTAGTAAATACTGCTAATGGAACTGTTTTAACCACTGGTAAGAATTCTATCGGTTGAATTATTTATTATGTGCCAAAAATGTTGATTACTTAAACATTTTTAATTACTTAGGTATTCCTGTTGTATTAGATACTGATAAAGTACAGATTAATCGTTTGAATACAGCTACTCATGTAGGTGTACCAAAAGTGAAAGAAGTAAAACGCAGTGCTCATAATGCTATAGAACGACGTTATAGAACATCAATCAATGATAAAATCATTGAATTGAAAAATATCATTGTTGGAGTGGATGCTAAGTTAAATAAATCAGCGATTTTAAGAAAGACTATTGATTATATTAGGTACATTCTGTTAACAAATTTAATTAATTTTTTTTTCAGGTATATCGTAAAATAGTAAAAATATTTATTAGTTTGAAAATTACAGATTTCTTCAGAATTCTAATGCAAAATTAAAATCAGAAAACATGTCATTAAAAATGGCTGCGCAAAGACAAAATCTGCGCGATTTATTAGTATGTGGTGAACTTACACCACCTCGATCAGATTCAAGTGAACCATCCTTATCTCCGGCACCAGCGCCATTATCACCACCTTCTCCATCATCGATCAAAGATGATCCAGATGTACTACAAAACATTCACTCTACGTCTGTCCTTACAAATCAAGGCATGAGAGATCATACCAGACTTACACTTTGTGGATTTATGCTCCTTCTGTTAGCATTCAATCCTTTGGGTTTTCTCATAAATAATGTTGGAAGATTCAACTCTGATTTTGCAAATACAAAACTGGACGGTCGCACGATACTGAATTATCAAGGTACAATATTATAATACAAACATATGTTAAATGTAATAATAAACAATACTAATTCTTTTTCAGATCAATCAGAAGTTGAAAATCCAATTTGGAGCAATGTGTTTTTATGGTTAACAAATGCTATACTTTTGATCGGTGGACTTTACAGATTACTGCTTTACGGCGATCCGATATTAACTTCTGATAGTAAATTGTTCCTTGAACTTCATCGATGGAGGCGTCAAGCGGAATTTAATATATCAAAAAATGAATATAGCCAAGCAAATCGCGATTTGCATCAGTGCTTACAATATTTAGGTCGGCCGTATCCATCGTCACGTGCAGAAGCTTGGCTAGCAATTATGTGGCAGATCATAAGACAGCTTCTTCATAAGTTATGGATTGGGAAATGGATATTACACACTCATAAATGGTTTTCCGAAAAAACTACACGACAGCAAGCTGAGATATCAGCTATGGAAATAGCCATCATTTACCAACATATGCTTTGTTTACGTTTATCAGAAGGTTCTAAAAATGGAACATTATATCTTGCTTTTTCTGCAGTAAATTATGCAGAAGCCACTGGTGAATCTATGCCAAAATCATTATTGGCAGAAATATACATCAATGTTGCATTATGTTTCAAACAATCACCTTTACCATTTATTCATAAATATTACCTGGGAAAAGCGCGCGCGTTACTTTCATCGTGCGCAATTCCAGCAAAATTCAAGTGGATTATGAGCGATGACGGTGCTAAATTTTTAGCATTCCAGAAATGGCAATATGGAGAACAATCAGATAATGAATTTACATCTCAAAGTAGTAAAGCTGATCCTTTGTCGTATGCATCACGTGCGTATAGAGATTACTTAATTGGATATTGTTTACGGATTTTAACTGGTACTGCAGGAGATACTCATTTATCCTCGATATTGGAGTATGGACAAACTATCATGTCCTCTGCTGGAGTAGATGCTGGTTTTTTATGTACTAACAAAGTTACAGCTACCCGTAAGTTAAAAAACAAATAAATTTTACGCAATAAATTTATTACAAGCATTTCATTTCATTTTTCTGTTTTATTATATGTAAAATTCTAGACTGCGAAGATGAAATTGGATTATGGTGGGGAGCAGTAATGTATGTAGCAGCATGTTGGAGATTAAAAGAAGATGATTCACAGGCATGGAGTATTGTTGAAAGTAAATTTCCTTACGAAAAAAATTATCAACTCTGTAATAATAACAGCAATACTAGTCCATTGCCGTACATTGTTTTAAACGCTTTGCAAGCAGCAAAAGCAACTACCAAAACAGCTTCGATGCGTTTTATTGATCAAGCAGGAATATTACTTGAGCAGAGTCTAGTTTATTATCATTGCAAGCAACAATCATTGCAAAATGTTTTGGTAAGATATCGAAATATTGTAATTGTAATTTACAGATACACTATTTGAAAATTTAAAGTTTTTAACAAAATTCAGAGCAACAAATCAAGTTAGAACTATGTAATTTTTTAGTTTTTCTATGTATTTATGTGAATTGCTTACCTGTTACAAGTGTGCATTGTAGTTGCATTGCATGAAATATAACTGTGCAATACTTCTACAGTGCAACTCCTGTGGCAGGTGTCAGCGCCATAGAGTAATATATATGTATATATGTCTACATACGCACATGTATACATATATATATATAATTAAAATGTTTAAATCTTTAATATATTTAAATTTTATCTCGATGATGTATTTATCATTATACGTTATTTCCAGCTTACTCAATTGTGGATTTGTGATTGGTTACTTGAGATGCGAACTACATTTTGGCAAGAATTAGATGGCGATTTGGATAAATCAAATATAAATATATCACTTGGAGGTTTTCAACGTGATTTAGCTTGTCTGAGACAATTGTGTCAGCACATTCCAGTAAGTTTGAATATTTAAAATATTATTTATTTTCCATATTAACATTTATTAATTATCGCGTACTTCTTAGTCAACGATGGCGAGAGTATTTCTTTACGAAGCGACAGCACGTATAATGGCAGGAGCGACACCAGTAAAAACTCAAATATTATTAGACCGTAGTTTGCATCATAGGAATTCGCGTTCTTCAATTATCTGTGGAAAAGATCGTTCTCAGGATCAGTACAGTGGAGAAAGAGAACATGCAGTAGCTTTGTGCTTAGCATGTCGACATTTGCCTGCGTTGTTGTTGGCTTCGCCTGGAGAGCGTGCTGGTATGCTTGCAGAAGCTGCTAAAACTCTTGAAAGAGTAGGTGACAGAAAAAGACTTCAAGAATGTTATAAATTAATGCGACAACTAGGTCCAGCTATTTCTGCTAACTGATGCATCAAATAAAAAGGTATTCTCTTATTCATATAATATTGCGTACTACATGAAATCATTGTATATAAGTTTCAGTGCAGACGTGTTCTTTTTTTTTTTTAATATTTTTGTAATTTACTATTTATTACTTATTATGTAGATAGTTTGTAATTTAAAGAATGCATATATTTTTATTGTGTACATCATGTATCTAGATATAATATAAATTATATATATATATACTGGCCCGCTCGTGGCGGGCGAAATCTTAGCTATTGTAACGGGGGGCACTCGTGTTTCCACGTACAGTATATGTATAGATATATATTGTTCAAATACATTTTAAAGTAAATGAGTAATTCATTATAACGTTTAGAGGACTATTAAGGCCTCTTAAAGTTGAAAGTCATAAATAAAGTTTTTAATATAGTAATTTCGGTTAGTATAATAGTGAATTATTATTGTGTGTAAAAAATAAAACAATAATTTTATTTACTTCATTGTCAAAATAATAACATATATCTTATAAATACAAAGCTAATTTATATATGATTATTCTACCAAAGAAATCAGTACTTTCATTAAACACAAATTTAAACGATTTTGCTTTTGCAGATTTCTTTAAATAAAATTTCTGTAATGTATTTTTATCTTCTGGATAAAATGATTCAAAAAATTCTGTATTTTTATCACCAATGTCTAGATGACAATTTTTGCCAACAAATCCTCCTTGAAATTCAATTTCAAATGAATTTACTTCACATTCTTGTTCAAAATTAATAATTATCCACTGTGGTGTTCCCTAAAATATATATTTCAATAGCATATAAATTCTGGAATTCATTGAAATATTTATTACTTATTATTAGGATATTTAAAACTTTATTAGTTTAAAGTAAATTTTGAAATATTAAAATAAATATATTTTCTTACTGCATCAGAGTTCCAACATGTATCAGGAGAATTGTCAAACATATAATTTCTTCCATATAACCGATTATTCTTATTTAAAACTGAACTGACGCTGCATAAACAAATTTATTTTGCTATTAAATAAAATTTTGTGCAATACATTTTTATTGATATTAAACATTAAAACTTTACTAAAATTAAAATATATATCTAATATTTTAATAGCTTACCGGCATTCAAATTTATGCTGTGTTAATAAACAAGTCATAATGAAATAAAAATTATTTTACAATTTCCATGTATTCTAACCTGGAATATTCAACACTACATATATTTTAATTCACGGGCTAGAAATAGAAATACGTATGCATTTACTGTCCACCAATCACAAGAAGCTCGTGAGAATAAGGTAATCTGATTGGTCAAAGTATCACATCTACTAATTAGGTTCGTGTAAAACTATGGGGGTCAATCGATGAGTGCGTAATATACACTCTTGCTCCTGTATGTACCGTGTCACGAGACTTCTTGTAATAATAAGAGACATAAATTCCTTTAATGTTGATCGGTGCCTCATTCCTTTAAATTGGTTGTATAGACAAGCAGGAAATTTAAATTAACTGGATTTAATATTTTTATTTCATGTCACTACTCCCAAATCAATTTTTATTTATAAGTTTATTTACATTAAATATTTCTAAATGCATTTAAAAAGCTTTGTTATAATTTATTCACAAAAAATGATGTTTCAATTAAATGTCTTTATTTGTATTTTTCCACAATTTCATCTATAATCTTGTTAATCTTGCAGTTTTGCCAATTAAGAGAAATATCATCAAGATGATTATCAAAATCTATAAGATTTTTATAATGTTCTGCTTTTAGTAAAGAATATAGTGCATCTGTATACATTACTCCTTTATCATAATATACACTACAACATAAAAGTATTTTATTAAACATCAAAATTTAAATATTTAAATTAGAACTGCCTAATTTCTTGCTCATAAGCAATACTCCCCTCCTGGGTTACTCTCATTATGGGTTTTCTTTCTGTCTTCTGCTATTACCAGCTAAATAAGCTATTAGAGTCCATCAGTAAAAGTAACTCAGGACAAAGTATCATTTGGGAGCAAAAAATTATGCAGCATTAGTTTAAATAAATAGCTAAATGAATTACTCTGTTATATCTTTTAGTTTCCATTTGCCATCTATATACTGTGACACTCTTAATGGATTTGAATTCATACTGAGTGTTACTTCCTTGTTATCCACCTGATAAAAGAAAAAGATAATGAACATGTATAATCAGCTGTATTAAAATTATAATTATTAAGGATACAATCAGGTAATGTTCAAATATAATTTTCTAAACTGATTTTTTCCATTATTAATATAATACTGATGCTATTCAACATTTCCAATTTCCTTTCTTTTGTTACTTATTTGATTATTCAAAATTTAAAATACAAGTCATCATGACCATTATGGCATTCAATGTATTAACAAAACACTTACTGCAACAAGTAAAGCATTGCCATTGTTTTCTGCTATTTTGTCTGCTATTTTATGAGCAGGTTTATCTGTACTAAAGTGAAAGAAACAGTATTAAGAAAACAAATTAAATTATTATTATTATAAACTTTTAAAAGAGTTATGTGAAATGTTTCATAAAAATAAATTACCTTAAATCATTTATGTTTTCATTTGCAAAGTAATAACCTGCAAGTATTAAACCTTTGCTACCAGCATATTGATCAACCTGAAAGTATTTTTATTTTCGTTTTTACAAATAAATGTAATTCCTTTTTAATAAACTTTTTAATTTATTTGAAGTTTGAACGATTATACTAATAATTTCTTAATTGTACTAGAGTATTCAAATATTTACCATAGTCAACGCGATTTCCGCCATAGGTGAGACATGAAGGCAGATATGAAACAATGGAATTGCGTCTTCAATACGTAATTCACCGGATTTTCCATCGGTTTTATTATTTTGTTTGGCTAACAATAAGCCATTTATTGCACAATGAGGATATTTAGCTGCATGCAAAATAATCTTACAATATGCACGACTAGAGAATGAGATGTCTGCCATTTTGACGCAGGTGTAAATATATTTGTAAAAAGAATACAGTTATGTATATATGTATTACTGACATTACAATCGTTGAACTAATAAGTTACATATATATATATATACATACAGGGTGATTTTTTTACAAGTTAATCTAAAAGTACTATCGATAAATTAATACTATCTATTTAAATGTTTTCATTTAAATTATCTATCCCGCATATACTTATTATTATCGAGTCAGATTGCTTTTACAAATAACCATTTACTTGAGAAAATTTTGTTCTTTGTAATGAAATTTACGAAAACGCCTCTTGTGAACTAGGTATAATGTTTGCAAACTATTGAGTATCAGGTCTAACGATAGCGACATATTCCCCGCTGTTGCCCCTTTCCGCGACGAAGTTTGAATTGATTTCGAGTCATTGAATACATACATATGTATATATACTAGTGTATTACTGGTCATGTTTAAGGGTAATTAATTGTTTTTATATATCTGTTTTTTGAACACGAATGTTGAAAAGAAGAATAAATATAATCCCAAAAATAATATTTTGTAAAAGAAAATAAATCATAATGACGAAAGGTATGATTTTATTTTATTATGGTTATGATACAAATATCAATAGAATAGGTTATGTATTTTTCTGTTTATTACATGTTTATAAAAAATGTAAATTTATAAATAACTTGTATAAATTCTAAATATTGTTTTAGACGAGACTTTGGACAAAAAATCAGTAGAAAACAATGATACTGATAAAAAAGCTATATCTGAAAGTGGTCCAGATCCATCAGCACCGATAACTCGAAGAGGAGTACTGACATCATTTTTAACTGGCAAACCTATGGAAATACCAGAACAAGATATTGTAAAGATTTTATTTATATCATAATTCAACTTCCATATGACTTTATTTATATAGCTACATTATTTTTCTTTTTTATAGTTGGGTAAATGCAGATTTGTGTCTGAATTTGAAAAATTAAATCGTATAGGAGAAGGCACATATGGTATCGTTTATCGAGCAAGAGATACTAAAAATGATAAAGTTGTAGCACTAAAGAAGGTTCGAATGGAGCATGAGAAAGATGGTTTACCAGTTAGCGGCTTAAGAGAAATATCAGTACTTTTATCGTGTCGTCATGAAAATATAGTACACTTAAGAGAAGTAGTTGTAGGAAGAAGCTTAGAAAGCATATTTCTTGCTATGGAATATTGTGAACAAGACTTGGCAAGTTTATTAGATAACATGCAAGCCCCATTTTCAGAAAGTCAAGTCAAATGTATTGTTTTGCAAGTATTAAAGGGTTTACGTTATCTGCATCACAATTTTATTGTACACAGAGACTTAAAAGTGTCAAATCTTCTAATGACTGATAAAGGATGTGTAAAAATTGCTGATTTTGGATTAGCTAGGTGGTTTGGTTTACCTTTAAAACCAATGACACCAAGAGTAGTAACATTATGGTATAGAGCACCGGAATTATTGTTACAAGCAAAAACTCAAACAACTTCTGTCGATATGTGGGCTGCTGGATGTATCTTGGGTGAATAATTTTTGTTTCTTTTATTCATATGTAGTCGATAATTTATTTTAGTGCAATTTTGTTTATATATTAGGTGAATTACTTGGACATCGACCTCTATTACCTGGACGATCGGAAATTGCGCAACTGGAATTGATCGTTGACTTATTGGGTACTCCAAGTGAAGCAATTTGGCCAGAATTTAATACACTTCCAGCATTACAAAACTTTACATTGAAGCAACAACCATATAATAATTTAAAACAGAGATTCCCATGGTTAAGTGCTGCCGGTTTAAGATTATTAAATTTTTTATTTATGTATGATCCAAAGAAAAGAGCTACTGCAGAAGAATGTTTACAAAGCAGTTATTTTAAAGAAGCCCCTTTACGTGAGTAATACAAAAAAATGTTCATTCCACGATACTTTATCGATTAAAAATGAATCACTATGTACTAAATATGATTCTTTTTTATAGCATGTGATCCTAAGCTTATGCCTACATTCCCGCAACACAGAAATATGAAAAAAGCTGCCCCGACAAAGGAAACTAGAGAACCAGAGACAAATGTTACAGATCAGACTAATAACTTGCCTGCAATTTCAGATCTTGTAAGTTTGGTATATGAATGTTTGATTATACCTTTATAAATTATCCGAGTATTAAAAATCAATGATTTTTCTTTTCAGCTTGGATCGCTTGTTAAGAAGAGACGAGTTGAATGAACTTTAAAACTGTAATTCTACTTCTAATTTCGAATATAATCTAAACAGTATCGTTTTTCAATTATAAATATTACTTAAACATTTCATTAAAAATATGAATTTATTCTTAAGCAGGTTTTTAAAATAAATGTACTTTATTCGCGAACATCTATAAAATTATGGTCATTATTATTGCTTCATTTATCGATAGTATTTCAAATGCATAAAAATTCAAGGGAAAATATTTAAATTCAAAATCGTAATTGATGAAAGACGTCGAATTGATTTTCGTTTCGCGTTAAAAATACCAATTTCCTTTGATGTTTGATGTTGGGAATTTTAAATTAACATAAACAAATTAATTGATTAATATTTGCAGTTACATTTACCACTTTCGTATTTTACATTATAGGTTTCTTATATCTAATACATTAATGTACGAAATAATAAAAAAATTTGGTTCAATTTGGCACCTAATATAAAATCCCTAAAGAATTTTATGTGTCCTTTTGAACATTACAAACTACATGTATGTTTTAATTATTTTAATTATACAAATTAAATCTTATTTTTTAATATTAAATTTATAAATAACAAATTTATGTCTTTTTGGCAGTTTGGGTATTTTCGTAACGCTTCATGTATTCTCCATTAGGATCGTATTTTGCAGTAAGTCGTTCCCAATCTGTAGGCCTTTTAATTCTGAGATGATTTATTACCTTTTCTGCAGTAATTTTCTGTTTTTCATTACATTTACTGCAACCCGTAGACAACGCATCTGGTAATGTTCCTAAAATGATAAATTTACAAATTAATTCAGAAATTGTATTGAACCAAATTAAAAAAAAGAAATTTAATATCTTACATACATTTAAGGAGAAATAAAAAATGATTTTACGTTTAAATACATATAACCAGAACTTGAATGTTATTTAAGAAAGTTCGATGTAATCCGTACGAGAAAGTTCAAGTTACGTAATAAAGAGAGGGAGAGTAAGTTGAACTCTGTCGTAATCGTTGCAGCAAATGTACGTAGAAATTTCGTATATGTCCAAACATTAACGTTTATGTAGAAAAGAAAATTTATTTGTTTAACATACATTTCGCTTTAAGGCTGATTAATTTTGCTCGTTTGGAACATAAAAAATACGAAAGTGGTAAATGTAACTGCAAATATAAATACAAATACTGCAAGTATAAAATCAGCACTTGTATGAAATTAAATAACTGGTACTTACTTTTCAGTTCTCTACCCTCGTTGGTACAAGGCCCTTCACCCAACATACATTTAATGTAATTGGTAAGAACACGTCCATTTTGAAGTATCCTATCAACGTCGACGTCGTCGTATTTACTTGGATATTTTTCAACTGCTACACAACTTGTTACAATTAAGCTGAATAGCAGGAAGTAAACTTTCATGTTGTGGCGAATACGTCTTTACCAATTCTTAACTTGAAAAAATAAAAATGGGGTACAGCAGCAGCAGCAGCAGCAGCAGCAGAAATAATTAGAAATTATTCTATGGAATTACGATAACAAAACAAGAAAGAACGAATGAATTCCCTTTGAAAAGTATCCTCCAGCGTGGAAAGTAAAATGCTGTTTGTAACCGTCGAGTAAGCTACCGAATTATATATGTAGCTGAACGCAGAGGATATTGGGGGGAGTGGATATACATGTTACTCGAGGATATTGTATATGTACGTATTTTTAAACGATCGTTGTCAAACGACGTTATTAAGATACAAGGAATAGGTGTTCATTGAAAAGGTAACAAATGTATTTGATTTATTTCTAATTAATTAATGTGTAATGTATTACAACGAGTACTTTTGGCTGAATGGAAATAAAATAGTGGTTTGAATGAATCGTTTAAGGGTTGATAATAGAGTAGAGGCGAGCCGGTAACAAGCACACTAATCTACACAATGCGCTGTGTATTGTTTTATTTTATTCAATTTCAAATAAGTAAACGTTCTGTATCCGATTATTACACAAGATTGATTTATTATTGGTTATTACTTGAAATTTTGCTGACGATCTGTCGATTTTGTTCGTGACCTACAAAACATTTCCTCTTATGAAGCAATATTTCTTTTTTCTCAACAATACGCTCTTACAATACCTACTTACATATATGTGTTCGAATTTTTATTTAAATATAATAAAGTATCATATCACGATATGATGTTAGTAACATACATATTGTACGTAGAAGCAAAATGAAGTTGCTAAATCTTCTACTATATGATAGAATATCTGGTTCATGTTATGTGTGTAAGTTTCGACATTAGAATCATCGCATTGATTAATATGCTGGTCGTATCATGATTTCAACTAACTTTTTATCCTTCAACTATCTATATTGCGAAAAACTGACTGTCGAAGCTTTCTATCGACAGGTATCCCTTAAGGCTTAAGGGACAGAACCTTCGTTCTATACAAATTATTTTGTTCAAATTTTTGAAGGGGTTGATAGAAAAAAGAATAAAGAAAACAAATTGTTAATATGAAATTGTTAATACTTTATTGTTCGTTTCAAAGTCCATCAAAATTTATCAGTAGAATACGACGCTCCTCCTTCGTTACTGTCATTTTATTAAGTTCTTCTGTAATTTTTATAATACGGCATTGCTGTATAACGTTGTACAATAATATGCCACTCGTTCGGATAATTTTCTTTCATAAATGCGATCAATGTGCGTGCGTGTGCCATTTGTCGAGGTGTGCAACGACGGCAATGATTATTCAAAGCTTCCGGTAATATCTCTGTACAAATTGTAATGAAAATTATTCAAAAATTCATTGAAATCTATTATTAACATTTAATAAGTATTATGTATGTAATAAGTAATTAAATAGAACATCCGTCGCAGTCACAGAACATCCATCTTTCAAAGATCAAGTGCCATTGAATTCATAACACATATTTTAGTTCAATTTTCCGTGATACAAGAAAAATTACTTGAATTAGTTATTTTAATTTCATTTCTTACCTTTGATTTTCCTTCCCACGACATCACAATGGCCTTGACCCAAAATACAATTAATTTGTTTTTGCACGTAACGTCTATCGTTCAACAGATTCGAAATATCTTGCGCCTCGACAAAGATTGTTATTGCAAAAGCAGTTAAAAAAAGAAAGATTAGAAATTTCATTTTCAATTGCAAATATCAAACGTTAAATTAAACTATGTTTATTTTCCGTAAATTAATAACCAAGGCACTTAGTCCTTGCCTAATGTACGAATTCGAAATTTTGAAAAGAAAACTGGCTATCTCAAGTGCTAGAACGTCTCTTTATATATTCTCTTCCACCTCTAGAGGGGTGATTAGGGTATGTAAATGGACAATAATAGTTTATGTATTTCCGTTAATTTCACTTTCTAATTGATTTACGAAAAATAGTTTTATGGGAAATCGCGATAACATGAATTTTCTTTTCTTCACACAAATGACATTGTAGATAATATTAAATTACCTTCATAAGTATGGCTGGCGAACATAAAACCTATCTGTATAAATTAAGCGTTTTGCGTTGAAGCGCGTTAGTTCGTCTTCGGACATCGAAGAGGTAGGAGGGTGAGTTCCTGTTTTCAATAGCAGCGCCATCTATACAAAAACGGCGCAAACTACTCGACGAGTTACCGACTTATCGACCATTCCTTCGGCAGTCGGTAAGTTGTCTTGTAGTTTCCGCCACTTCCTGATAGGCGGCGCTACTGTTCTCTTGTTTCGGAACACTGTTATGTATTATGTGAGATTTTGACGGAGTGATTACTCCGGTATTATTTATCAGCAAAGTTTGCTAAAAAATGTACGTAATTGTTTAAATATTTGGCTGTCGTCTGATATGGGTCCCATGGATATTAGAGTGCCATATAACAATAAATGACGTACACAATCATACTCGCAAAAATAAGTTAGGTTAGGTTCTATAGCATGGGACCCATATCTGACAATCCTCAAATATTTCTTATAAAAATATATAACATGCTCTATATAATATAATACAAGCATTAATTAGGATTTTAATTTTAGGGAAGAATCTACAAAAGAAAATATTGTTGAGAAAGAAGTAAATCTGAATTGTTCTTCTGTTTCTTTAAATGAATCTCCAAAAAAATGTAATCTGTCGTTTTCATTTAACTTTGATTTTAATGATGTGAACAATGATGAATCGTCTGACTCTGAAACTCCAGACTTACAAATTGACGTCTCTGAAGTTGACAATTATGAGCCTTCAAGTAAACATAAAAGAGATGCTGTCGAAGAAACTTGTTCAGTCATTAATGAGATGGAAGAAGAAATTGAAAGGCAACTTGATGCTAAAGCAGCTAAAATTAATCTTACAGCTACCAATGTAAAGAATATCTTAAAGCATGTTATTACCAATGAACATGTAATGGCAATGGTTAAAAATCGTCTTTATGATACAGAAGACGATGTACTTTTTGAACCAAAATTAACAAGAGCAAAGGCCAAGTATGGTTATATGAAATATGTCTTGTATGTTTTATGACCATGCTAAATATTTTTTTTAATTGAAAATATTTTAATACAGAGAATTAGCAGCAGCTCAAGTTAATATCCCATGGCCAATAACTTCAGTGAAAAAAGCTTCGTCAGAAGTACAAGTACTTATTGAAGAAGAATTACCAGAAGATTCTTCTGATGAAGAGTACAATCCAGAACAAGATAAACAAAGTGATGATGAAAGAGAAGCAGAAAATTCTACAAATAGCGATGTAGAGTCTCAACCATCAATACCGTTAAATCAATGCGATACATTTGGAGTTGAACAAGATAAATCATCGAATGTTCAGTACGATCCGGAAGGAATTTTTAAAATTCCAAAGTAAATTATTAATCAATATAATTATATAGAAATAAATGATTATAGTAAAATTATAATTACATGTAAGAATATGTTTTAGTATACCTCATGTTCCAACAGAAGAAGAAAGTATTGGTCAAAGAACACGTTCAAAACTTTGCTTGAGTGAAACACCTTTAGAACAGATTGAACAGGCATTTATACCACCTGATATAACGACTGATATGTATGATTGGGATTGTGAGGTAGATGAAGATTGGGATAACTTTTTAAAAGAATTCACTCAACCGTTAACTCAAGAACCTACAACAGAAGATGATCCAGAAGCAGATCCAGAATATAATATTTTAGAAGATGAAGAAACAGATTTTCGTATGTAAATATACTGGGCATCGTAAATTTTTTTAAATATTACGTATTATCAAAATAATTAAAATATTATATTTATAGTTGATAAAGAAGAACTACGAGCTGATAAAGCTGTAAAAGTTACCCGGAAGGAATTAAATAACTTAATCGCAGAATTATTCGAATTTACTGATGCCTTCTCGAAACAAGAACAGGAAATTTCAAAAAAAAGAAAGCCGTCAGAAAATATAAATTCTTCTACTGAAAATAATATTATGGTATGGAAAGTAATGTATTTACGTTTTAATTAAAAGTAATTATGTTTTTTAATTAGAGATGTAATTTGTTCTGTTTTAGAATTGTTCTGTAACAGACTTACTGCCTGCTTATAAAGAGCCTGAGATTCCTAATTTAATAAATTCTGAGCAGCGAGAATTATTAGCAATTCAATTTCAGCAACATGTTCAGTTAACTGTACAACATTTTGCCATGACATACATGCATCCAGATTTACATGCACATTCAAAAACATGCAAGCAGCTTATAAACAGTGTAAAGTAAGTTTATAATTAAACAGCTTATTAACACGTAAAATATATGTTTATTTACACTTTATATATTATATTAGGTATTTAAGCAATGGTCCTAATTCTGCATTTAATGCAACAAATTTACCAGATGCTTTAAAATTAGTGTCTGATTGGGAAAATAAATTTTTGGATAATAAATTCTACGAAGATTTTAAAAAAACTTTTGCAGATGAGGATGCAATTAAAAAGATATATCAATCAAATAAATGGAAATACGTTCCCAAATTTCATCCAGAGTTAAAAAAGTTATTTTTAGAAAGTAAAGCTTTAATGTATCCGCAACTTTTACCTCAAATACCTTTTCGAAGTGAATTAATGAAATTCGTACGTTCTCCGTACCTAAAATCTGAAGAAAAGTGAGTACAATGATACGCATGATAAAAATTAAATTATAATTAATTGAAACTCTATTTTTAGTTTAATCGCATTAGGTTTAGAACAATTTATCCCTTTTGTTGCATCAAAGCCAAGAAAATTTAAAAGTAAAAAGGCTCAATTCATAGATGCAATTCAATTAATTATTCAGTATTTAGTACCATGTAGAGAAGCTCAAGGAGTACTTTTTCATGTTCAAAAAAGGCGTTATGCGAAAGAAGCGAATCCAATAAAGGTAATTTTAGCCCTTTTTCTTCCTTATAAACATACAATTTACGAGATAAATTTTAAAAACTAAAAATATCGTTTCAGTATTATTTCGAGAAAGGCTCTGCTCCTAGAACAATACATTACATAACGTTAGGATGCGATCTTAGAGCACCTAAAGATCAACCAATAAATCTTTTACCTGTAGAATGGCAAACTTATCTTAATAATGTAAGTGATAAGCTTAATTAAGTATCTTATATATTTTCTTTCTATTTAATGAATATATTTTTTATACAATTTTTTTAAGTATAAGAAATAATAATTTTTAAACATTTCAATACAAAAATAACATATATATGATTTTACACAGACGAAGCAAAAAATTGATTTACTTAAACGAAAACATATATTGAATTCATATAACGATCTTGTGAAAAAGAATTGTTCAACAAGCGAAAATAATAAAAATTTCACAGCTACTTCCAATACTCAATCTTTATGTAACCCAAATGTTAATGAATTACCAAAGATATTACCTGCAAATATCAATAAAAAAACAGTAAGTAAAGCTATAACAGAAGACAATTCAAAAGTAAATGAAAATACTTACTCTAATGACCTGACAAAAGCACCAACAAATAAAACAAATGTTGTATTACATCATTCTGATATGGTATGTAATAAAGCGCATATATTACATGAAAATAATTTTTCGAAGACCACAATCACAGAAAACGATAAAGAAAAAAACGTAGATGAAAATATTGAAAACGTTCAAAACGATGAATTTATAAATTCAAAAAGTAGTAAACTTTCTAAAAAATCTGATGTGGTACAAGAGTTACCTCCGTTAAGAAAGACTACGCCTAGATTAGCAAAGACAAGAAGTGCTCAAAATATGAAGTTAATGGCCCAAGTTTTAGGATCGAAAGGATTATCATCTAATTATAATACTTTAAAAACCAAAGAGAAAAGCGAGTTAGATAAAAACTCGGAGAAAGTGTTAAGCTTGCCAAAAATTGTAGGTAAGAGTATTTCTTATTATACTCGAATTAAGTAAAAGTTTCAAATATTTTCTATTTTCTTACAGGATAGTGAGGAGGAAATAGCAGAATTAATGTTAGCCAGTACCACTATAAAAAAAGATTCTATTAATAGAAAGAAAGCTAAAGAAGCTAGAGAATTAGAAAATATTAAAAGGCTTCTGGAATCTGAAAATCCATTAAATGAAGAAGCAAGAGGATCAAGTATGTTGTACTTAATGATATTAGTCATTGGCGTAACTAGGACTTGCCCACCCAACCTTGTGAACTGGTTGTCTCATTATTTTGAGATCTTGTTTTTAAAAACATAGCGTATAATAATGTTTTTATTTTGTGAAATTCGTATTACTATTAGAATTAAACAGTAGTAAACATTTGACACTATTAATAAAACTAAACGACCTAGCTCACCTCGGAAAAGAATCCTAGTTATGCTAATGATTTTAGTACATTTTAATAAAACATTAATAACTTGTCATTTTATACAGAATTTGCAGCATCGTATCTTCAAAAATTGCATTTAACATTAGAATTTAGTAGTCCAGAAATCTTTCGATCCGTGATAAAATTATATTTAGATTATTATGAAAAATTGGAGAGTATTAATCAAATGGAAAATGAGCTACCCTTTTCTAGTACATCACAGTCTGTGCAGAATGAAGAAATTAAAGAAATAAATGCAAAGAATAAAGACGCAATTACTATTAATTTATATCGGAATGTATGTGAAAAATTACACGAATATCCTGAGCTTTGTACAGACTTTTTGTTATTTTTAAAGCCGCATCAAGCTGCAATGATAGATAAGTCAGTGGAGTATATAATGCTTCAAAAAATGAGCGAATTTATTAATGTAGTTCAAATATATTTTGCTAAACTACCTTCTCGTATTGCAAAAATAATGCAAGCTATTACACAACTTTCATCTGATCCTCAAACAACTTTAGAACATGTTCATACAGCCATGAATCCTATACTTAAAGGACATCCATTAGTTATGGATTTATTTTTACAAATATTACCTACCGCGAAACCACCAGAAAGGTAGTGCTTGTAATGTAATTAAGTATAAAAATGATTTGTATATTATGCTATAAAAAACTAAAGGTATGAGTGTTTAACACATATTATTATTTTTTAGTTTATTTGCATCGCATATGTTTGAAAATTTAACATGTCCAATGGGACCATATGATAAAAATAAAGTTTATACAGAAGACGCCGCAGAATTATATGAAAACGTTGAATTATCTGTGTTGGCATCTCAGGAAGATCCTTATGGCGGAGAAAACTGCAGATGCAATTGCCATAGCGGCGATGACACTACTTTTAAGAATATTTCGGAACACTGTGTATCTTGTGGTACAAGGGTAAATTATTATTTTTTTATTTAACTTATTGAAGTAGCTTCAAATATGTAACACAACGAAAATTATTATTCATGAACCGTAAAAAATGAACATTTTTTTATTATTATTATTATTTGAGGCTACATAGTGGTCATTACAAAAATTAATAATTAATATTACTTAATTATTTGAACAGTTTCTCAATGGCAAAATTTATCTTCAAACATCCGAAGGTCTAAGGCCTGCTAAAATTATTTTTCCTGGAGCTGATGAAGAAAAATTAGAAAATCTTGCTCGTGTATCTTTAAAAACGGTTGACAAATTCGTTCCATCTATTTCCTCTAGACAACGAAGAAAATCTTCCAAAAATGAATTCCATTCTGATGAACAATTAATGTCAAAAAGTTCATCTACTAAAGAAAATGAAGAAGGAGGAAAACTAATAGTGAAATCTAAGAAAAATATAAAGTCTCCATCAAAATCTGGAGATCAAAAGAGATGTTTGAAGAGATCAGTTAGCGAGATAGATTATATGCATATAAATACTAAAAGAATGCGTATAACACAATGTAAGAATAAAAAGGAAAAGAAAATTGATAAAGATATGAAAGTGAAAGACACGAATTCATACGATCTTGAGTATATGAAAGTTAATGAATCCTCGTGTGAAGATTCGAAAGATTCTGCAAAAGAGATAACAGAGGACACAGCATACGTAAAAGCTAATGCGTTAGATAATAATGTAAATAAAACTAATTTATCTAATGAAATAAGAAATACTGTTAATTTAAATATTAATGTAAATGCTGAACCATGGACACGGCAAGAGGATATGATACTACTGCAAACTATTAAAAAGGAATATTCTGAAAATTCATTAGCTATGGTTAGTAAAACATTAGGAAATCGTACAATTGATCAAGTAAGTTCTCTTATGTTATTTTGTATATTTCGTTATAACATATGTATGTAATTAACATTCAAATTTTTCTGTAGGTAAAAGAAAGATGTCAAACGCTTCTTCTGTTGTTAGAAAAGATGATGTAAGTTTATACTGAAGTCTTATTATTTATTTGTTTTATTTTTGAATAAATAAAGGCAGTATTTATTTTAAGAAAATACTAAAATAAAGTATTACTTCCTATAAGATATCAGTATCTTTTTGTAATCCAATTTTAATAAGAATTAAAATATTATTAAAATATCAATATTTATATGAACGTGATTAATTACTAAAAACCAAAACATTTATATACGTAATATAGTAAATAAAACTGTGTATATGAGATAATCTATACGATACGTTATACAAAGTACAAATAGTCTGATATTTATTTTCATAGTGATCTGTATGTACATAAATAATTTTTAACATTAGAAATTTCATGAAAATGATACAACTCTTATGAAACTTCATATTTGTTACGTTTCATATTTTTTTCTTTTTTTTTTACATTTATCTTAATAATAAATATAAACATGTTAAATGAAACATAATAAAAGGGATACACAAATATTTGTTGTTTTCTGAAATCTGAGAAAGTGACAAAGTGTTATCATAGTATATACACTTGATAAATTATTTTATCACATTATGGAACGTCGTTGCAGTAGATTTGGATTGGTCACTATTCGATCACACTCCAAACTTTTTAACTGTATATGTATATTATAGGCATACAAACTATGTAAACTGTATTCACACTGTGTATATGTGCGCACACGCGCTCTCATGCATCTGTGTTTATGTGGTTCCTTGTACAATGATTAGAACTTCGTTCTGTACAAATAATCTGCGCGATACATATTACAAAGAAATAGCAAAAAGATATTTTATAGTACTTCCATACTATCTATGTCTATTCCAATGTCAAGAAAATCTCCATAATCCTGAACATGCCTTTGAACGAGTGGATGTTCCGAATGATCAGGATCATCGGTTACAGGACTAGGCGGTGGGTTAGTCATTGTACGATCAGAATCCAGTGGCATTCTATCCATGCCCTCACCACGTCTTAACCTTGCTTCTTCTGCTATTTCTCTTGTAGAAAGTTCTGACTTTGTTAACAAGGCAGGAAGATCTTTTTCTGAACCATCTATAAAAAATAATTATTTTATTAAAGAAGTACTTAACATCATTTAAACGAAGCAACTTACTTTCTAAACATTTTATTAATTCCTGTGCTTTTTGTCTTCTTGCAACAGCATCTGCTTTCTTTTCTTCAGCATGTTCTTTTTTATCGTAATAAAAAATTTCTCTTATTTTTTCTTGAGGTATATGTTTATCATTTTTCACTAACCATAAATAAACACCGCCCGCAGTTCTTCTTCGAGATCCATTCATTATTAACATACCACCTCCTTCTTCAATTTTCTTTGTTTTTTGAAAAAAGTAAATGGCTTTCTCTTTACCAATTATATCTACAATTCTTCCTGGAAAACAGAAATTTAAATAGCTTTATGTATTGGTTAACTGTGTAAATATATGTATACATTGTAAAATTCAATTAAATTTCTTACTTATAAGAAGATCTTTCTTTTCGTTAAGTTTTGATGTTATATCAGATGCTACATCTGAATCAGTTGATTCAATCGTCGTACTTAAATCTGCTATTTTTCGTACAGTTCCTTTTTGATTATCTGTACCCATTGAATTATGTTTTTTTCCTAATCTTAATTTAATATTACTTCTATCAGAGTTTGTTCTTTTATTCGTTAATCTTCTTTCACAATCTTTTTCATCTTCTGAACTATTGTTATTACGATGTTCCATATTCCACCTACCATTAGAAGAATAATGGTGCGGAATGTTGTAACTTTCAACACTACGTTCTTGATTTTGTTTTTTCGTTACACCACATAATACTAAGTCTTCTGTTAAAGATTCTTCTTGCAGCTGAGTACACCATATTTTATATTTATCATTTTTGCCCTCCCAATTTTTTGTTAAATTTTTAGATCGTTTTAGTTTTAATTTGGGCCTTTTACTTCTGGTATGTCCAGAATCAGAATCGGAATCACTTTCGGAATCTGCGGAATCATCAGACTCGTCACTATAGCCCATTTTTACGTGTTCTTCTTTATTTAAAAATTCATGAGGTCTTTTTAAAACATTATATGTTTCAATGTCGCTTGCCTAAATAAAAAAATTCATAATAATAAACATACTTTATTAATGAATAAACGAGTTATTTTAATAATTATTTATAAAATATAATTAAAAGATTACAGAGTGCAAAAAAAATTGGACAGATAAATCAATATAATTTACATTAAACTAATATTATACAATTGCAGACTTTAAAGTTAAAACACAATATCTTCATGATTACAACAGGTTAGACTTCTGTCAAACATGAAAGTATAAAATGTCTGACCTCATCATCAATAACTTCGCCTTCCTCAAGCTCTAAAGGTTCTGCTTCCATATTTTTCTTTTTCAGAAATGGCAATATTCTCAGCAAGTAATTATTGCTTCAAATTGCACTCACCAAGTTATTCTTGGTTATTCTTAATAAGTTTTTTTTCTAATGTAATCTAACCGTTAGTGTTTTTTATAATACCGTCACTGTCGCCACTACTGCTCAAACTTTGATATTATAACTTGTTTTGTTCATCTCGGGTGTTTCAGGTGACTCTTTGTCATGAATGTACATACTGCCACTCTCTACGTACTTTTTCACCACGTGGTCTTATACACGGTGATAAAAAATATATGAGAAGTGGAAAATCTATGAAAAGAACATAATATAAATATGCACGTTTACATATGTGTTATTCATTGTAATGGTACTTTCGTGAAAAAAAGAAATATGTATTTTGTAGCGACTAGCACCACAAGCTTTCGATGCGCCATCTAGTTTTAATTTAGGTTACTAAATTCCTAGTCTTATTCTTTTAAGTTAAGTAGTTGGTAGTTCTAGTTTTTAAGATGCGCAGACCCATCATTTGTTAAAGCCATAATTTGTAAAGACGTGATTTTCCTTGTAGTGATCGAAATAAATAGACTTAGTTTGTTATTGAATAGTGAATTTCTTTATTTACCCCCTCCCTATCGGACCTATCCGCTATAATTTATATGTAACTAGCGCTACCTATCGAAACATAGTGGAAACTGAACATCAACTTATCGGCTGCCAAAGAATAGATCGGTAAGTAGACAATCTATCGATAGACATGCCCAGTAGATTTTTTATAAAGAGGCTTTTCCCAGAAAGCTCGATTTGACCCCTCTTGATGATGACCTAGTTAATTTTTTAATTGGAGCACTTTTAAGTTTGCTCGATTAATTTCGATGTCGAATCAGCGCCCTCTGGTTTTGGAAAAAGGAACTAAATCATGCTCAATTTTTGGCCCTCTAGCGGCAAAAATGTGAACTAAAATTTCGATGTCGAATCAGCGCCCTCTGGTTTTGGAAAAAGGAACTAAATCATGCTCAATTTTTGGCCCTCTAGCGGCAAAAATGTGAACTAAAATTTCGATGTCGAATCAGCGCCCTCTGGTTTTGGAAAAAGGAACTAAATCATGCTCAATTTTTGGCCCTCTAGCGGCAAAAATGTGAACTAAAATTTCGATGTCGAATCAGCGCCCTCTGGTTTTGGAAAAAGGAACTAAATCATGCTCAATTTTTGGCCCTCTAGCGGCAAAAATGCGAACTAAAATTTCGATGTCGAATCAGCGCCCTCTGGTTTTGGAAAAAGGAACTAAATCATGCTCAATTTTTGGCCCTCTAGCGGCAAAAATGCGAACTAAAATTTCGATGTTGAATCAGCGCCCTCTGGTGGCGAAAAAAGGAACTAAATTTTGCAAAATTTGGGGCGAAAAACTAACTTACCTTTACTTACCTTTATTCGATGCATTCTTTGTAATATATTTATTATAAGGAATGTAGGGATGAAAAGAATGTAGGGATGAAAAGAATGTAGGGATGAAAAGAATGTAGGGATGAAAAGAATGTAGGGATGAAAAGAATGTAGGGATGAAGAGAATGTAGGGATGAAAATAATGTTGGGATGTAAGGGATGAAGCGATGTAAGGAATGTACGGACGGAAAGAATGTAGGGACGGAAAGAATGTAGGGATGTAAGTGATACTGAGATAGCCTTGACATTATGGCATCAGGGGTATTAGGGACCCCGTGTTAAAATGCATTGCTAACCCTTGTAAGTAGTTCACAAATTGAAAAATGAGACGGGCGGTTGTCTTTGCGCTTTGTATACATATATAAGATATATTTTTTAGATTAGCCTACGCTTATGTAGTTAATAAATTTTCGATCTTAAGGAATGTTACATTATATATATTTTAAAATAATTTTTCCTTCAAATAAATAAAAATATATTACCGAAGAAACATGATTTTTATACGTGGTTTGAAATGGTCAAAGAATTGTTTTCAATTGCTTCCTTCACGTTGTTTTCAAAATTGTAATTAAACTTTGTTAAGCTTTTCAATAAAAATATGCATGCATAAGAGTATACATTCATAAATTCATGAATGTATTTTAATAGCACCAACTTCAATTTTAACAGCTAATATTAATGTACCAAATATGAAGACAAACAATGATCATATTTGTTGGCTAGACATGGAAGTATGTTAATATTATTAAAATAAACATGATTCTGTATAATGTGTTATGTAAATAATTTTGTATAACAAATATTTTAGATGACTGGACTTGATGTACATACCGACCATGTTTTAGAAGTAGCATGCTTAATTACAGACAAGAATTTGAAAGTCATAAGTACTGATTTAAATATAGTTATACATCAGCCAGATGAAGTATTAGAAAATATGAATGATTGGTGTTTACTGAATCATAAAAAAGTAAGTACGTTAAGAACTTTATGTATGATATGTTATACAATTTGAAGTATTATCATTATTTTCAGACAGGATTAATTAATGAATCACGTTTAAGTAAAATTACAATACATGATGCTGAACAAGCTGTGTTAGAATTTTTAAAACTATATATCAAGGAAAAAACTTGTCCATTAGCAGGAAGTTCAGTTTATATGGATCGTATGTTTTTACATAAATATATGCCATTGGTTGATAATTATTTGCATTATAGGATTATTGACACTTCTACTATTAAAGAATTAATTAAGTAAGTATTTTATACATATAGTTTTATATACAGTGAAATAATGTATAATTATTTTATTTATAGAAGGTGGAATACAAATGTCCCAACATTAATAAAAGAACATAATCACAGGGCATTATCAGACATAATAGAAAGTATAAGAGAATTAGAATATTATAAAAAACATATATTTGATGTATGTAAGCAAAATGATGTATGAACCTAAAGCGAGTAGGTTCGTTAATTAATCAGTAAAGTGAATAATGAGCTCGATTCGAAAGTTGGTTGTCAAAATAATTAATTATGCTTAGTTGCTTCCGATATCGGAGTAGAGGCTCCAGATGCATTTGCACGCGGCCCAAGTAGATGTCGGCACTGGATGCGACCCCCGGTGTCGGCCATATGCTAGGCACCCTAGATGGGCACCAATGTGCCAGGCGTGGAAGGCTCCAGAGCTCCAGAGTAATATGCATACATAAGATCCCAAAGCTCTCCTTCAGCACTGGTGCCGGTCGCCGTGGGGTTTTAGTCAGTAAGAATCTGATACTCCTCCACCGCTCGCCCCCAGGGGTCGACGGGGAGTCTTGTGCAAGATTTTACCACGTTAAAAAAAAAAAGTTTACAGCCACTAATTCAAGTAAAAGTAAGTAAAGGTAAGTAAAAGTAAGTGTCCAGAGAACTAAAAGGGAACTAAATTTGTAATGATTTCTTACTCAAAAAGAGCTTACAGCGGTACAATGCAAGGATGTAAGGAAAGCAGGGGTGTAAAGGGGTGCTCTAATCTCATCCGGGGTATCTGGGACCCCCTATATCCTAACCCCTGAAAACGAAGGCATGTCCAGTCTTCTACTATTTATAGTCACTGGTTGTAACCAGTTGTGACGTAATATTTAAAGTTCGTCCTAATAAAACGGAAGGTTTGTTACGACGAATATTAAAATGTACTTAATTTTAATTAACTATTTATACATTTAAAAATGTGATGTAACCAAAAAATTATTACGTGATAATATTACTATTGCTGTTGTAAATATTGTAATCAACACAACCTATTTTATGTTCAAACATATTATGGAAAATACAGTTATATCCATATAAAGATACAAACATACGTTTATATTTTATTTACATTTCTATAATTATCATTATTGATTACTTATAGCAGAAATCACTTACAATGGAGCCTACTGACATTGCTAAGATAGATGCAGTATCAATTGCTGGTCGTGTTGGTAGAGAAAGAGAGCGTTTGATTGGTATGACAGATGAAGAACGTGCATGGAGGGCACGTTTCGTCAAAAGTCAGGAACTTGCACCAGATGAACCAATAAAACCAAAAGGATACGATAAATTATATTATAATCCTCTTCGAAGATTTTATAGAGCACCATTAAACAAAGTTGAAAATGCATTAACTCCATTATTGGTAGGAAGAGAAAGCTTCTATGAATAAATGATAATGTTAGCTGATAACATGTTTTTTAAATGTTACATGCTATATTCATTTGTAGGGTGAGGCTGCTGCAATTATTGTACGTAATATAATAGGAAGAAGCATAATTGGTATCTTTGTAATTTATGGTTCATGGTATTACTTCAAATATAATCATGCGGTATGTTAAATTTTTTTATTGACATTACATATTTATTATAATGTAAAAAATATGAATATTTGTTTTCAGACTTGGATGCGACAGTCTGGTTGGAGAATTATGTCATCACGTCCTAGGGTATACCCAGGAACTAAAGATTTTCCCAATTTTAAAGCTCCAATGAAACCTAATGAATATGCTACATTTGGCTTTGAAAACAGTCCCATATAAACATTGTAAGAATTGATTTTGAAAATAGTCTTAAATGTAATAAAATAATTTAACATATGTATATATTAAAATAAATATAAATGAAAAAGAACTTAAATACATAAGATAATTAACAAAATCTGGAATATTTGATATTTGATTTCCAAGTATTATTTATTCATTTAGTTAAGGAATCCAAATATTTGCTTTTGTCGTCCAAGTTCATTTTCTTCTTTTAGAGCTTTCATAAGATCTCCATTTAATCGCAGTCCCACATTTTGGGCCATCTAGAATTATATTGAATTCTCTTATGAACATCATTTATTTAAAAATTTGTTATAAAATTCATAACTAATACATAAATATATTATAATATTACTTTTAATATCTTCTTGAAGGTAGTAGACTGAATACTTCCATAACCCAATTTAATTACAGATGATATTTTACCATTTGGTAATACAGACATAACTATACTGCTTGCGCTGCATACTTCTTCTTCTGAAGTTGGATCCACAATATAATTATCACCGACCTACGAACAGAAATTTATAAAGAATTTAATGCTGTCTAAAACTGTTTTATTTAATATATGAAAATATTTTTTTACTGTAAATTGTTAAAAATATACTTTGCACAATGTCACAATGATTGGATAATTAGTTGTATCTAATTGAATACAATCATAAAAATCATCGGACAACTGGATATCTGGTTCTCCACCATCAAGAGTTGCAGCTGTGATTTTTGGTATCTCTGTACTATATAATGCAGCCTTAACTGCAGCACCAACTGCATCAAAAAGGTTACCACCACATTGAAGAATCTATGTTAAACCAATATTATATTTTTAAAACTGTTTTTCAAGATATTTTTAAATTACTGATATAACTGTTATCTTTATTTACCAAAACATCAACAAATATTTTCCAACATTTTTTATTTGGTAAAATACATAATGTTTTTAAATCAAAAGCATTGCGTGTTTGATAAGCAATTGCTAAAATATTACTTATTTCAGTTGCTAAATCATCACCTCCTTTTCCTTCAAATGCAGGAGTGGCAGTAGCAGAGCTAAAACCAAAAAATAAAAGTTAAGAAATAAGAATAATTTTGACAAATAGATATGTAAATAATACTGTATACCAATCAACAAAAAACTCCAATTTTCCTTCATTTGGTTTATCAGCATGAGGTGTATCGAGCTCAACTTTAACACCCACAAGTATATCTGTATTTCCTATGCGTAATCTTGAAGATCCATGAGTTTGAGGCATTAATTTGGTTTCAATTTCTATTGATCGATATTCACATCTTTGTCTACCATCATTTCTAAAATCTGCCTTAAAAATGTTTATAAAATTAAGCAATTAATTATAAATAATAATACTTTATTTGGATGTTGTCTGATATGGGTCCCATGCATATTAGGTTAGATTAGGTTATATGTGGTTGAAACAATTTTTAGTTGAGTGTTTGATATATTACATTGATGATTTTATAAGACAAATATTATATTTGCTTATATAATACACCAAAATTTTCTTTGAAAATGTATTTCAATCACTTATAACCTAACCAAACCTAATATGCATGGGACCCATATCAAAAAACACCCCTTTTAAAAGGAATCTCATCAACTTACATCTATCCCATGAAGAATAAAAGTCTTTTCTCCGCGGCTTAAAATAATTTCGGCCATTATAAAACTTTTTTAATTCTAATCAGAAAAGAAACATATTTTGTAAACAATTTTAATCACACTTTAATGTTTTTGTTGTTATAAATAACCATAAATAACTTCGTAATCCAGATGAGAAGCATGGTTAACTTAATCAGTGACAGTGACTACAAATGTAAAAGACTTGACATGCTTTTGAGCGCGAGGGATCATGATCATGGGGTCCCAAACACCCCCAGACACAGTACGCAGTCGGTATGACTCGAGGAGTTACCGACTTATCGACCTATCCTTCGACAATATTCCAAATATTGATACTGTATCGCCCATCACTATCAAGTAACAAACATGGCGAAGTTATTGGGTTTGGATAAAGTTGCAAAGCTTTTTCAAATAATAAGGGATAATGGTGGTTTTTTGAATTCACTGGGTGTTTTGTACAGGTTATTATAATATTAAATGCTCTTATGGATACAGTGTATTATTATTTTCAACACTTTAACTGTAGTTTTGTGTAGTGTCGACGAAACTAATAATAGCACATAGTTTTAATCGTGTGATTAAGTGTTAAAATAAAATAATAATTTAATTTTTATAACAATTTCAGACTTTGATATTTGGAATGTTTTAGAATTGATGAATTAAAGAGTGGAACTTTAGTAGGCGAGGATAAATATGGAAACAAATATTATGAAAATAAATCATACTTCTATGGTAAGTTGAAGAATCATGTATATTTTAAGTTTAAAATAAATTAAGTATTTCAAAATTTGACATGTCCATAAAAACTTAATTGTCATATTTCTTAAGCAGGCTGTCCCCAATTTAAATATAAAACTTCCAGATCATGTTAGGAACCAATAAACTAAAATAAAAAATTCATTGAAGATTTACTTAATTTTGTTCCATTTTGGAGAAAATTACGAAAAAAGAAACAAAAATGTTTTCATTGTTTTTTCTTTATATTATTTATTTTTTTATTTTTAACTATGTATACTGCATTAAAATCTATGTTATGTACTTTAATAGGTAGTAATAGATGGGTTATATATTCGGAAAAAGTTGGCTTAAATTATGATGGCTCTCAAGTTCCAGCAGAATGGTTTGGATGGTTACATTATAAAACAGATTTGCTTCCACATCAAGATCCAGCACGCCCAAAATATAAATGGATGATAGATCATAAACCAAATTTGTCTGGTACTTATGAAGCTTATATGCCTTATAGTACAACAAAACCAAAAATTCAGCCTTGGAAACCACCACAATAACATATTTTCAGCATTTGCTGCAGATGATTACATGTAGAATTGAATAGTATAATAGTGATAAGTATAACATGTAATTAAATGTAAATAAAATATATAAATATCTGCATATTTGTAGGATAAGTATAAATATTTAATTTCATTAAATATATACCAATTATTATAATTAAAATCTTGGAAATTGTGAAATTGAAAATTTCAATCATCTCATATGAGAAAAGGATTTCGTTCTTGTTAAAATTGAAATATTTATTTTTATTTATTGTACTATTTTTTATTTTCTAAATTACATTTAACATTAATATCGTCAGAATTAAGATTTTGAGAATTTTGTACTTTCCCTATATCGTAATTTTCTTTAGAAAAGCTTAATTTCATCGCGATTGTACGTAAGTACATATGTATAAACTATATTCTTTCGTATCTCCACTATATGAATAGTTTTTTACAAAAGAGGAAATTCCAAACATTCATGAACTTGATTGTATACTGATGATGATTTTGAAATTGATAAAGCATAATTTCCCTGATTTCATTTTGTAGGGGAAGTCGATAATTGTATAGATACGTTACGTTTCTGAAATGTAATACAATCAATTTTTTTGTTGACATTTATATCGGGGTAGGCTGATGAAGAAAGAAGTCATAAAAGAACATACATAGTTATCTTTGTTCCTTGTTACTATTGTCATATTGATTAGTCCTGATTACTTAGAGTAGGGAGACAGGACAAAGAGTATAGTCAGAAAAGTTCTGGTTATAAGTTAAGAATTAAAGATACTACATATAAGAAAATTACGATATTTTATAGTGGAAATATCTTTTTCCGTAAGGATCGGAACAGACGAATATAAAAATGTCTAGTTGAAATAATTACATACTTTTGACACGGCAAGCGGCAATGGTAGGTAAGTAATATAATAAATAATTGTTATTGATAAAAATGTTTTCTCATTAATTGCCATGTAGAGAAATTATTATTTCCGTTTGTGAGTATTAAATGAATTAGTAGGCTTTGAATAAATATGGTAAATCATCGCAAAACAAAGTCACAAAAAAAATGTTTCTCTTTGTCCGAAAAAAGATTGTTAATAAATGAGGCGATGGTTCACGTAAAAAATGAAAGTTATTATAAAGCGTTGTTCCTCTATAATCAAGTAAGTTATAACCATTATCATTAATTAATATTACACAAAGAATTATTTTTATTTTGCGTACAGTAAAATTTTGTATCGTATATTGTATGTTTTAATAAATCGTTGAACCTTATTAATACAATAATCTGATTCAATTAATTTTTATATAAAAAATCTTGGCATTTCCATTAAAATTACCCCCTTCCAATTACACTTAGTTAATCCTCTTATACAATACATACATATGTAAGTATTTACATGTATAATACAATGCAGAAATTGTGATGACCCTCCCATAGCACTTGCACATATGGGAAAAAACGATGGCCTTGAAAACTCTTACAAAAAGACATTCTTTGCAGTGTATTCCTCCTTTGATACCATTCCAATTTAATGCAACATATTTTTTTTAATTCTAAGACCTGAAGGACATATTAAGGACTACTTTTGGACGAACCATTAAGAACGGACCCTGTAGAGTACCATTAATGAATTGAACTTCCCACACACATAGCACAGTTTCGCTTAACAGACTGTTTAGAATAATGTAGTTTACGTAAAATCAAAAGTTCTCATGTGCTAAATTTGCCCGCGTTGTTGACTGTTTCTAAGGAAACAAACCGTCTGGCAGAGGTGTCGATAATCACACGTCTTTTCCACACGCAAAGCATACAAAAGTACCTTACAGTCGTGTGAAGAAAACGGAACAAGTGTTCCTCCTTTTTGATTTCTACTTTAAAAAAAGCATTAGTGCTCTTCTTAATTTATGAACATTAAATTGAATTTAAATTTAAATTTAAATTAAAAGAAAAAAACAATTAAAAACGTAAAAACAAATTGGAACGATGAGTGAACTAATATTAGAATCCACGAATACCACGGACGCTATTAATTTTAAAATTATGAGTATATTGAATCCAACTCTTCATCATCATGATCTTTTGCAAAGTTACGTGCGTGCACCTGTTGAAGGTTCTTCGAATTCAAAGCAATCTGAAGAACCAGAAAATTTAAATGAACATTCTTCTTCCTCTTTGGATACCTGTCTTGTCAGGGGATCTCCTGAAGACATCAATGAAGGTAGTCTAATTAGCGACAAGAAGAAGAGGAAAAAGAAGAAGAAGAAGAAGAGGAACGACAATAAACAAGAAAATAGAAACTCTAACAAATTATCTGTTGAATCGGAAATGAAAATTCAAAAGAAAAAGAAATGACGCCGACAGGATAATGGTACTCGTCGTCACGAAGAAGTATATACGGATAAAGATCGAGCTGCAGCGGTAAATATGGGTACCAAAGACATCAAGCAATCATTGAAAATGAAACAAAAGCACGATAGAAATTTGAAATTTCCCGAAGATACTGAACCGACCGCAGTATTGGCCTTAGGAATACGTGAGATGCGTCTCGGTGATATGAAAGTCGCAATGAATTGTATTAATAAGGTTCACCTTTCTACTGCTTTATTATTTTATCGTAATTCGCCTATACGCTTGAACACTTTTTATATAATTTTGTCTAAAAAAAATATGTGTTTCTAATAAATAACTTCATTTTACGTAAAAAAAAATTTTTTTCAACCTAATTATGTTATTTAATTAATATTTTTTCCTATCAGGCATTGGAGCTTGAACCAAACGACAAGAACGCTTTAATAGCACGGAGTAAATGCCATCTTCTCATAGGCGAGCCTGATAAAGCATTGCAAGACGCCGAAAGTGCACTACAACATAAAATGAAAAATGTTAATATGGCTAAAGCGATACATTGTAAAGCAGAAGCTTTGTACCATCTTGGTGATTTTGAAATGAGTCTCGTGTATTATTATCGTGGAATGAGAATTCGTCCAGAATATTTACAATTTCGTCTCGGTGTTCAAAAAGCGAAAAACGCGATACAAAATGTACTGCGTAAAGATTAAGAAAATAATAAAATAATTCATAAAAATAATTAATTATGTGTTACATGTATAATATAATCAGGTAAAATAGAGGGCATTGTTATTTTAAAAAAAAGTTTATTTGTAATATTTACCTCCCACACTTTCTATCAATAGAAAATATTTTCTTCGAAAGAGAAAATTGTTCTGCTTGTAATAAATAAATATTGCGAACATTTTTATTTCGCAAATAAAATACTTTTTAAATAATAACTGCTACAAGTGAAGAAGGAGAATTCAAAATTGAAACTAAATGAGGTAAAACAACGTGCATAGTACATTATCTTTTTATGCACTCGGTGGAGCAGAATGTATATCTTAAGGTGCATAGATTTATTACGTTATTTTCTTCTTCAGGATTTAGAATACAACTGTTGTAAATAAATGATGCCACTCTTCCAATTTATCGTGTACTTTCATAAACAGTATTTTTTCCCATTTATGTTTAGAATCGGAGTAATTTTATTCCAAGAATATTTTGTGATCTTTTGAAAGGACTTTTGACAGCAGCATAATTCGATAAGCCAAATACTATTTTGAATAAGAACGAGTTTTTTTTTACTTTGACAATTGACGTGAATTTTCTGTCGAACGCGGAATCGTCATAAATCAGGAAATCTAAAAACAATAAAACAACAAGATAGTTATATAATGAGAGTAGCAAAATACATTTGTAAAATAAGTTTCTTGAAATTACCTCATAGGATCTTCGAAATAATCTGACGGTACTTGAAATAAATGTGGATCTATATCATTGCGAAAAGCAAATTCTTGGAAAGTGATTTTTGCCGTTACCGTCGGTAAAATAGGTATATCAATTTTTACAGGAAATCCAGGTGGTAATTTCATAAGCACAAATTCTCTTAATTTGCTGAAATGTTTAAACGGCGCTATTACTTCCAAAACATTGAGTAGCATATCAACAGTCAATGGAAAATCTGGACTCATAGCAACTGTTGCTTTAAACGATTTACTGCTTTCTTTATAAACAAGATTTCTTCCAAGTAGTGGACATTGACCAGGTGGAGCCATAATATATTCTTCCCAAGTAATATTCGATTCCGGTGGCGGATTTAAAGAAGCTCTTCTAACAGGCGGCTAAACAAATCGAAAAATTAATAATCCAAACAAAAAATATTATTTTATTCTTACCTTACCTTCCCATTTGCAAATCCTTGCGAACTTCCTTTTGTTAATGATTCCATAATAGCCTTATTCTTTTGTAAATCTTCCTCGCTTAAATGTTCTCGTCGCTTCCTACTTTCCAAAACCATTCCATTGATTTGATAAAAATCAGCATGAAAAGGTCCTACCATCTCCTTTATTAAAATATTTCAGATACATTAAAAAAAATGTTAAAAGAAGAAATAACATCACAAGTAATATTGACCTTACCCTTTTGTCTTCACGAAATATCCAACCTGTTTGTGCTCTTGAAAATGTAATACCTTTTGTCGACATTTGCGCTGCCATGATATCACTTGACATAAGAATATCTACTTCGTCTTCTATTTCTAATTCTGTTTCCTAAAAATGTTAATGAGCGGTAATACATTTATGATTAGATCGTAAACGTTGATTATAAGAATGAAGATAAATGATAAAGTAATTTGACCTCGTATCTCACTCTTTGAAAAAGTTTAGCTTTGTTGTCGAGTACTGTTAACGATTTGCTTGGTTTTTGATCGCCATTAAAAATAAACGATATGTCTCCTCTTTCCCACCTCATATCATTGAAGTCTACCAGGGTAGTATCCATTCTAATGGATGCTCCACTCTTGTGTATTTTACAAACATCCGAAGGAAGTACTCGAGAAACTAATGGTACTGAAGAATGAAATACATTTATAAGCTAATAAGTTATAAAATTATAATTTAGTAGTACTATTAAATACCCCAACTTTGAAAATCCCATTTTAATTCCATATAAAAATCACCCATTTGACGTAATGTAGCAACTAAATTTGGTCTTCTTTCTTCCATTTGTTCTCTTGCTTGTTGCTTTAATTTTCGTACCAATGATGATACTGTAGAAAAATATGGAACTAATATTACAGATGCTTATTTATTATAAGTAGCATGCAATTAATGTTACTAACTAGTTTGTCTATCTCCATAACTAATTGCCTCTGCAAGCGGACTCCAACCAGCCAAATTCTTTACCTTTACTGGTGCACCATGTGCAAGTAACAATTGGACTGATTCTGCAAAATTATTATTATTAAATTATTTAATATACGTGTGCTTTAATGACAATGTTTGAAATGTATCCTTTTACCTTTTCTCCCTAACATAACAGCTAGATGTAACGGAGTATTTCCTAAAAAATAAAATTAAATTGATTATTACAAAGTTATACTTTTATAGTATTTAAAAATTGAATAACACTTGGATTAACCTTGTTTATCTTTTTCTGCAATATCGTAGGTTCTAATTAAAGAACTTAAGGCTTTAACATCTCCTTGAAATATGCATTTATGTAAAGGATATTTTTCACTTTCCAAGTTCTCAGCCATGGCCATTTACCCTTATTAGAAAAATTATAGTAACAATGACAATGACCTGTTTCTTTATTTAATACAATCCCTCTTGGTATAACAGCAATTTTCTTGCATTCCATTTCCAAAAGGTGGCATGCTATATTGAATAGTCATGCCAAGATTTTCATTGATGAATACAAGTTTACCATTTAATATTGTATCTTTGACTGATATTAATAATTAGTGAATAGTCTACTGAATGTTTCGTGATTTAAATTCAAACATTGATACTTTTGCATGGTTTTCAAAATATCACGTTTAGAACGTTTCTATACCTTTACAAAACATTTAATTTCTATAATTATTGTTATTTTCACTGGTAATATTAATTCCACCGCTGTTGTTTTTAATTATGTCTACTGTTCGTATTAGCACTATATAGGTATACATATAGTCGTGCTTATAAGTAATATAGGTTGGTCACCTCATTATGTTTATGGTTCAATGTCTCTTTATAAACATTAGAAATGTATTTATTAATAAAATTTAGTCCTGAATTGCAATTTATTCTATCATTATCTGGAATTATACAGATTTATTAATACTACCATACTAAAAATGTATTTCGTTAAAAACTAGTACCGTCTATATGTATATGTCTATATACATGCATACTATACATTCACGTACGGAGTTATGCTTGTGTGCCCAGTATGGTGCTGCACCACGCGGTTAACTCTTGCAAAAAATAGAAATCTGTAAACGACATCCAAATTAGCATGAATTGGCTGCGAGGTTTGTGGTCTGCTATATTTTTTATTCAATTTTTGCCACTTTTAAATTTTTCGCACAATTCATGAACAGAGCGAATAGATAGAATATATTTGGTAACATTTTATTTCAGCATACTTGATGAGATACAAATATCAATATATAGAAATTACATAAAATGAATGGAAATCAACAGTTCTATAATTAATAAGAAACAATTCTTAAAATATTTTGTTACACATATTGTACTTTTGTATAATGAAAATAAACGTACGAAAGGAAATATAATTGTATTGTATATCCATCATTTTATATTGTTACTGTTACATTTAATTTCTTCCTGGAAATGTATATTAATATAATGCCAATCATTTATCATTTAATTTTATACATTTAAATTGCATTATGAGATTTCCAGCTAATATAGCTCAAGAAACAATGCAATTTGATTTTTCTTGTACATTTCCATCTGCTTTTTCAATTTCAATCAATAATGTATGAAAAATATCCGCAACAGACTGAAATGAAATAACAAATTGACAAAGAGCTTATAAGCATTATAATAGATAATAATATAAACATACCTCGTGTTTTTTTGCACAGGTTTCTAAAAAAACTGCATGCCACGAGTCTGCTAATCGTTTGCCCTGTTCTGTTGTTATCATTCGATCTACGTACAAATCTGTTTTATTTCCTACTAATACAATTGGAACACTAAAATATAAAAATGTATTTTGTTAAACGTAACGTTAAGTTACTAATTAAATCATGTAAAATGTGTAATTAGTTAATGACGTACTGGACTTTTCCTGTTATATCCAATAATTTGTCATAAATAATTTGTACAACTTCAAAACTCTTTGCACTGGTTATGCTGTATACCAGGACATAACCATGGATGTCCATAGAATACTGTGTAGGAAATATACTATATTCATCCTGTCCTGCTGTGTCTACCAATTTAACTTCATAATCTTGACTATTTACTCTGGTACTTTTAGTAAATGCTGAAAAACATACAATTAAATTGTATAAGGAGTAATAATAAAATCATCAGTAGAACCTACATCTTTTTAATTTTCTCTACTTTTTAAAGTCAAATTTAAATATATATAAATATATATTTAAAGAACAGATTCTCAAGCAAGATGTAGGATACTACTGCATAAATGCATTTAATGATGCAAATAAAAATTACAAAATAACATATACTTAAATTTTACACGGAACCGAAATAGTAACAACTGAAGTAAAAATTCATGCATATTACTAGCAATGCATCATGCTGTAATGAAACCAGTTTTGTAGATTGTGTTAATGGTATTCAAACATTTGAAATAACTTTTACACTTGCACAAAAAACTTGTTTCCTACATTTACAAAATTTTATAACTATTTTTGTTATAAATTGTATCATAATATACGAGATAAATAATCTTAAGACCATTTTTCACATTTTAAAAAATATAAAATTTTCTTAAAATTGTTAGTGCAAAAAGATGTTAATAAAATTTTTATGTGAAAAGAATGTAACATGATTAAATGTAAACCCATCAACTAAAATAATTTGTATTTGTCTGCTTTAAACATTCTTATATGATTAAAATATTAGCTATATAATAAAAATAATAATACTAAATAAAAAATTTACTTATATTTAAAATAACAATACCACAATGATATTCTATAATAACATTCGTAACCTTAAAATATGAACTATTATATTGTTATGCTAATCATTGTGAGCACATTGTTTTTACTAAAATACAGCTTAAACAGATATGTGTAAACATTATTTACAATTTGCATTAGAATCGTATAAGTGCAATCATTTAAACACATACACATATTGTATTCGTTAATAATCAATATATAAAATTAAAATAAATTTGTAAAAACATAATTTTAAACTGAGCTTATTTTTTTATTATACTGCTAATTCTAAAGATAATAAAATTTTCCTAACATATTTTTTACTTACTTCAACTGTTTAGAGTTTAGATCATTGATTTTTATTATTAAAAAACATATAAGGTGGGTCTAAAAAACGTACTAATATTTACAAGTATCTTTACATTTTAAAACCAAAAAGCCCTAATAATCATTAATTTATTATTCAAACATAGAGATTTTACAGCTTTTCTAAATTAAAAACAAAAATTTTGAAAACTGCACAAATGAATAATAGGTGCATGCAATTCAAATACAAGTTGTAAAAGATACTAGAGAGTTAAGAACATATTAATATGTATTTCATAAAAAATAAACAGTGTTTCAAATAATAATATGCAAATAGTATGCATAATCATTTCTACCAAATTTTTTTAATTTTAAAATGTACAATATGCTAGTAAATATTGCAGTTTTTTAAAGACTCATCCTGTATGATGATCTACATCCATTACAAATAAGATTCCTATTTAATCAAAAAATAAAACATCTTTAATCTTTACATAATCATAGACTGTCAACTTTTATGTTAAAATTATCATAATCAAATGAATAATCACAGAAAAGCAAATGTGGAAAACTTATTAGACAGACATATGATTTAAAGTATAAACTTAAAGTTGATAACTACTAGCAATGTAGAAGCATTAAAGACTTTTATTTTATTCAAATATATCTATCTTATTGGATATAGCGCATCAAATAAAATATTTTTGTATTAAATAATAAGTTTTTATGAACCTATTATTTGTTTACAGCATGAATTACTAACAGAATGTGCAGAAAATACTACTAACAGTGTCATTAGAAATCTTTGAAGTAGCGTGTAAGACGATACAGGACTTCTTACTATTTTCTATAGTAGGGTCATATGAATCCACAAACTGTCCCTCGACGAACTGTATGCTCAATGATGACTTGCCTATCCAAATTAAATAAATATCAATTATATATATTATGTTTTTGTTATTAATATCAAAAAAATTAAAAATTTATTAATGTCATTGTATGTACAGTAACAAGCATGATAGATTTTTCTAGGGAAAATGGTGCTCTAGAGGAAGACCCTACCACTCACATGTAAATGCTTACTCGAGAAAATTTTATTTAATATATTTTTTATATTACTATCAATATTATTTACAGTTTTATATTATGAAAAATTACTGGAAAATCTATTAATAAAACTTTAAAATTTAAAATTTTAATTTCCAAACATTAATATACAGATACATATACATATTATATACATATAATATTTGACAATTAAAAATTATGTTAATTTTTCCTAAGTTGATCTTAATATTAAGATCTACAAAATTAGGATTTTGGTAGGATCCTCTTTCCTCAGACCACCATTTTCCTTAGGAAAGTCTACCATGCTCTATGCTGTAAATATAATTCTTCAGTGATATATAATGTGTAATTATATAATATAATTTGATCTACTATGTAAAGCACAACAGTTAAAAGAACCATATTTAATTCAGTGTATTATAATAACAATTAAAGATAAAAAGTAGTGCTTCAACTATTTAAAATATCACTATAATAGATTGGTTTGATACTACATTAATTGTAATAAAAAATTTTTATTACCTACGGATCTATAACCCATAATAGCTATTTTCCTCTGCTTTGGTGGCATCTTTCAGCATTTGCGTGTAAGTGCACGCATACAGCTCATGGCACAAGTATTCTGCCTCCTTAAAACCTATAAAATAAAAATATAACATAATAGCAAAATCTTTAATTTTACTTTATTTTCTACTAGAAAAATGGTTTTGGAAATAAGATTTGTTTTTATACAATACTGTTATTTTAGAATATTTATGCAACACTGTAATCTTTATTATTGCAATTATATCATGTGTAAAAACAATATGCATTAACCTTGTTATGAAAATAGATAAAATAGTGTATAATACAAACACATAACCTGTAGAGTTATTCTTTATATACATACATTTGACGTTATTGCTATAATATGTAATTGCATCATACATGTATTATAAATGGCATGAATTTATTAGAAACATTTATTACTAACTATATACAATTCTGTAAATTGAAGTTATAACAAAATACAAAAATTCTACACAAAATACAAAAGAGAACTGATCCAGATCATTTCGTTATGAGATCAAATAACAGTATATTGATAGAAAAGCATGTATTTAGGCATCTTATATATTTCCATGTATACGTAAAATGTATGTGTATATATACGTATATTTTTATACGTCAATATATATGTGTGAATGATATCGTAATTACTATTTACTTAAAATAAGGAAGTTATATTTCTTATACTTCTAAAATATAAATGGCTCGCTCATTACAATTAAACTACTCATTGCTTAATGAATATGTAATGCACTACTCACCAAAAAAGAGAAGATTCATACATTAGATGCGTTTCACATTAATCGACGAATTGATTTCTATTACATGTCAATTATTTAATCAAATAAAAATTTATTTTTACACAATATTTAGAAACAGTTTTACCACTATTACTGAAAAATCTTAAAGCCTTTTCACGATACAGTATTTTACACAAGAATATATTTCTCGTAAGAGGAAGGTTGGAAGCAAACGATGAACTACGCACTTTGAACACACTCAAAGATTTCCACACCCTACTAAGTATTAATTAGTGATTATACATATATCACGAAATACTGTGTTAATTTTATAAACGTTTCGCGAAAAATATCTTTATATTGTTCTCTCATTTATTGAATTATACTTACTGAAAACCGTATATATGTATGTATGTAGCACAACAATACGAGATCTCATTCTCATGAATGCTTACTAGTGAATATTCCAATCGAACGCGCCATCTACCAGAAACTATTGAAATTAATAAATTCAAATTGGTTTATTTGTTATGATTACTTTGATTTTAATCTTTGAAAAATCTTAGAAAACAATACATTCATTGTTAAGTTATAATTAATCGTGTAATTGTACATAAATACATTAATAAAATTTCCAGAACCTCAATTTCTTAAAATATTATGTATGTGCACGCAGAATTCATTGTTATAGTAGTGGCAGCTTTTTTATTTTGCGAATATCTCGAAAACTAAAGCCGAACGGTAATTATCTGCTTGGTGGAAATTCTAGAAAGTGTAAAACCGTTTAAATTTTCGTTTTGTTTCTTAACAAAAATTTTTAAACTAGCAAGAAGTATTTTCCATATCAAGTACGTAGCAATAAAATCAAAAAGCAAGACCGGTTTAGCAATAACGAACTCTCGTATGATGAAAAGTGCTCGCCTCTGGATCGTGAAGCTTTCTCTGGGGGAAAAATGGAAAGTTAGTAGATTTAAAAAAAGAAAAGAAGTCACCTGGAGATTATCAATTTGAAGAGATTATCGCAATTTGCGTTTCTTAATATTCATTTGATCGTAAATTAATGTACATAAAGAAAGTATTTTATTCTAGTCAAGAAGTTTATTTTCGCACATGTCTTGTAGTTTATTTTACTTGCAATTAATGTTTTCTTCAGTCAATGAACTATATACTTTACTTATAGATCATTAAAAATATCACTGACAGATTGATTTCGTATAGCATATAAGATTCTCGTAAATAAAATAGATAACGACGTGAAAATAAATTATAAATTATATTAAAAAGAAGTAAATATTATTGACCAAGTTTGTGAAACGAATCGGCTGGTTTTTTTTTCGGAAAAGAATATTAGTTTCAAAATGGAAATAATTAATCAGTGATATTTGTCGGTAAGTAACTTTCTCAGCAATGTCAACGGATCTAACAGGAATCTATATAAAAAGTAAAACAAAATAGAAATTTCCTTGGGGCATTACTGGGAAAGAGAGCAGATATAAGGAGAACCTGGCTCATTGGAATTCACAGTTTGCTATTAAATCTGTACATTACCACATTGAGTTTAGGACGGTTTGGTTTTTACGAAATCGACCGTGGGTTCTTGGAGCTGTAAAATTTGTACGTCTAACTATAAGAGGTGTAGGTTTACTCGAGGACCTACAGTTCATTTCACAACACGTAGATCTACGATCTTCGGTCATGAAACTCTCGTCGCAAGTAAATCATTATACATATATTTCTAAGAATAATAATATAAATTCTAGTTTTCTTTTTTTCTTTTTTAAACAGTTCAATTTTTATAATTTGCAGTTTGCCATACTTTTATCAGTATTATTGATTACTACAACTGAAGGATTATTTTTTGAGTAGTAAGTCTTTTTAAATTTTACTTCTTTAAATGCTAAAATTTATTTTTCAATGAAACGGATTATTCAAATTAATCTTATCACCGTTACTAATAGATTGTATGTTATATATTGATAATTTGTATTTCAGCCCAAAGAAAGTTTTGAGTGACTTTATACATTCACTAAAAGCGAAGAAAGAAGCAAAGAAAAAACCATATGAAATACAACATTATCATTATCATTATTATCCAGTAATATATTCGCTATCTGACCCGCCCACAAAAGCGCCTAAAAAGTACGAATTAGAAAAGATTCACAAGTGAGTTAAATTCAATAATAATTAAATTAAAAAAAAAAAAGAGAGATTGACGCGTTTGCTGTGTGCCGTAATGTTTAAATATGGATCACGGAGCACGCGATATCGCGTTTTAAAAATAATATTTAATTATTTTTAAATAACTGTACGATTATAAGTAATAGTACAGTGATAATAATGTTCGCTTTTTGAAATACGAAGATGTAAATTCGATTAAATTATTTCGTAACAAAAGAATCATTTTTAGCGAACATCTCGCAACACTTGGATGGTCCAGTCACGAGTACAAAAACATTCCCGAACCTAAAATAAAAATTCTTCCGTATTCATTCAACTCATGGAAAGATTCTTTACCATGGGAATATAAAACTTTAGGTAAAAGTGTAAAAATAAATTAAATTTAACAGTGTATGTACAGCTTCATCAAAAAGCTGCAACTAAATATAACTTATAATTTTTTACTAGTTCTAGGCTTTACAATTATTCTACATATATTGAATAATAAATTTGCATGATATATTTTACAGAATTAGATTTTTCAGAAACGGTGAATCACGACATTGATAACGATATACTTATGCAAGTTCCATTCAGTCAAAAAATCGTCATTGAACATTCCAACTTCGATGAAAAATTGAAAAGGAGCATACTATAGAATTGGTATCACAAGATCATAGATTTTGAAGATTCTATGTATGTATTGCGTAATAAAAAGGAATCACTTATACGGTAAAAATACTGAAGAATTTTACTAAATGAAACCGAATTTACACTGAAAATATTTATAATTTTGGATCAGACGTATAATTTTATTTTATTGCGTTTATTATCTCGTATCTGCTCAGAGAGCACTTTGTAGGATATTTCCAATAACGCTTAATAATAGAAGGATGGCGGCAATTTTCTTTTTTCTATACGAATTTTTGTTGTTCCAACATAATCTAAATGGAGATTTGATGCTAGTTTCTCCATGTACTTATAATCTGTTAAGCGAACGACGTAACTTCCCATTAGTTTTCTGCAGTCGTGATTTTACTGGGGATATGTTATCCAAATTATATTAAATATGTATATTTAATTCTTTTAATATCGTTATAAAATAAAGTTTGAACGGTTTAAAGTTTTATTAACTTACGCGTATCTAACATGGTCCGTTTCCCACCATGTTAAAGGTTTATCATAAGGATCGATGTTAGAGGATAACATCTGTTGTATATATTTAGTTGTTTCTTTAAGCTCCATCGGTTTATGTTTTGTCACTTCATTCTTCTCTTTTTCATTTTTTTCGACATTTTCACCTGATACGCGTTTTTTCAGATTGCTTATAGAAACTTTTGTTCGTCGTTTTTGTATCGTTGTCGTTTGCATATTGTCTTCTTCATTACTTGATACCACAGATAATTAAGTGAATCGTTAATTGACAAATAAGTCAGATATTTGGTTTTTCGATTTATAAGAAAACTTATAATTTAAATACCGATGCAGATAAAAATTATGTATTAATTTGAATCAGTACATACAAATAAATTTTGCAGATTTAAGAAAACAAAAGCATACCTAAAAACTTACACGTTCAAATTAGACTTCTTTACGGGAAATGGCGATATAGAGAAATCGGAAATTCCCAAAATCTAAAGCACTCACAACTAAAAGGATACAATTTTGACTTCCTTTGATTCTATTTTTTTAGCAATTAGTCGAAATTAGCACAAGACTTATATTTAAAAAAAACCTCCATAAATTATTTTTCTAATTTGACCCCCGCGCCATCTATATTGGAATTGAAATTGGAAAAATATTATGCTGATTTCGACTGATTTTTAGAAAATAAAATCAAAGGAAGTCAAAATTGTGTCTGTTACCATCAATTTGCAGTGGCGTTAAATTGTGTAGTGCAAAGTGTTTTTACGTTTTTATCGTATGTAGGATAGAAGCAGATGACGCTCGTTTTCGGGGAAAAGGAACGTCCAGTCTTGTTGGATCTATAATCATTGATTATTACCAATCCACCCCGCTTTTTCCTTAAAAACACTGGAAATAAATAACAGATGTATTTATTCAGTTATTTATAAATTCGGACTATAAAAATCATGTATTAATTAAAAATACAACTCATTTTCTATTATAAAATGTATTTAGTTTAAAATGTTAACTTAACTGTTTTTTGAAAAGAAATTTTTTTCTTATTCTTTTTACCACACTGTTTTTTGACAGTAGTTTGTGTTTCTTCTGTCTTTAGGTTTTTATAATATTTATGTATATAGTGATGAATGTAATGTATATATATCAATGTATACTAATAATGAAATTTGGTGCGGAATTTGCTAAATGTTAAATAATGCGTCTACAAGCTGGATATATTTGTTGCTTTTACATCAAAGTGATTCGTTTAGGACTCATTTAAGTTTTTTATAATTACTAAATAGCAGTGAAAGTTGAATACTCAATTTCAAAACAAGGTTGTAAAATACTTTATGAACATAAAATTAGAAATTAAGGATTAAATATTACAAGCTGAAAGTTAACTCTATTTTTATTATTTTTATTTAAGAGTTGTTAAGTTTTTGTAAAATTGGTGTTTGTGCACTGTTTATTTGTTGCGATAGAATAAATGGTAAGAAAAAAATAAAAATACTATCCAGTATATTAAAATACAATGGTATGGATATTATTTGATGTTGACAAACTGTGTATATTTACAAACAAGTGAAACGAATTCGAGTGAAAAGGACTTATATTAAAGAAGATACCAGAAATGAGTTCTCATCATAGATTAAATCCACCTTCTGGTGATATAGAACATATTAGTTACTTGTCCGAGGATATTGGTGCTCTATATCTCTCGGATGATTACTCGGATGTGACTTTAATTGTTGGTGGTCAGAGATTTAATGGTCATAAAATCATTTTAGCTGCACGTAGTCAGTATTTTAGAGCTCTACTTTTTGGAGGGTTAAAAGAATCAACACAACATGAAATTGAATTGAAGGATGCTAATTTGGCTGCATTTAAAGGCTTACTCGAGTACATATATACAGGACGAATGTCTCTAACAGATAGACGCGAAGAGGTATTATTCAATTTTATACTTTTCATTTGGAGAAAATTTTAATTATCCTGTTATTTTTAGGTGATTTTAGATATTCTGGGATTAGCACATCTTTATGGGTTTTCTGAATTAGAAACCTCTATATCGGATTACTTAAGAGAAATACTAAATATAAAAAATGTGTGCCTCATATTTGATGCAGCACTCTTTTATCGCCTAGAATTTCTTACTAGGGTATGAATATGATATTAAAATGACATCTAAACAATGGAATATTTGATGATAACCAGCAGAATTAATTTATTTTAGGTTTGTCACGAGTACATGGATAAACATGCATGCGAAGTGATACAGCACGAGAGTTTCTTGCAATTGAGTGCTGCTGCCTTAAATGAACTTGTGTCAAGAGATTCTTTTTATGCACCAGAGATTGACATTTTTTTAGCTGTGCGCGCATGGGTCAAAGCGAATCCCGATGCTAATGACAAAAGTGTTTTAGGTAAGTTAAAAAAGGATACAAAAGAATTTTAAACAAACATTAAAATTGTATTTTCATTATAGAGAAGGTACGGTTGAGCTTGGTTTCTATTACGGATCTCCTAAACATTGTCCGGCCAACTAAATTAATTTCTCCAGAAGTAATCTTAGATGCAATAGCTTCAAGGACACAAACACGTGATTCAGATCTTAATTATCGTGGGTCGACTATTATATTGATGAAAATGTGGCTCACCCTATGCACGGTGCTCAAGTTTTGCAGGGTGAAATGCGTAGCTATCTTTTAGATGGAGATACAAACAACTACGATATGGAACGAGGGTAAATTGACGAATAAATTTTCTAAGTATGACATTCAAGTAAAATATTTGTTTCGTTAGGTACACCAGGCACACCATTACGGAATCACAAGAGCATGGTATTTTGATTAAATTAGGAACTCAGTGTATCATTAATCATGTTAAAATGTTACTTTGGGATAAGGACATGCGTTCATATTCTTACTATCTTGAGGTAAGTTTCAGGAAATTGAAATATTGAAAGTAATAATTCATTTTAGGGCAGTTTTCTTTTTTTTTGGGAGGGGGGTATATCTGCTCTTCTTTTTTTATAGGTATCCATGGATCAAGAAGATTGGGTTCGGGTTATTGATCACACAGAATATTTTTGTCGTAGCTGGCAATATTTATACTTTGAGCCAAGGGTAGTTCTTTATATTCGCATCGTTGGAACAAATAATACTGTAAATAAGGTAAAATCAGGTGATCATTACTCGAAACGCGTTTCTTTTATCTTCATCTTATAAACTTTAATTTTGAAAGGTTTTCCATGTTGTAAGTTTTGAAGCTTACTACACGAATCATACAGAAAAACTCTGTAATGGTTTTGTTGTTCCAACCCGAAATATTGCTACCATGGATCGAAGCGCCATTGTTACAGAAGGTGTTTGCAGGTAAGTCCATTATTAATAATAATTAAAATAACCATTTTACATTTCCTTTGTAACAAATTGTTTCATTAAAAAGGTCACGAAATGCCTTATTAAATGGTGATACATCTAATTACGATTGGGATAGTGGATACACGTGTCATCAGCTTGGCTCTGGTTCTATTTCAGTACAACTTGGACAACCGTATATTATAGACTCTATGAGGTATACATTATGTTTTTTTTATGCATTGAATTAACATATTTGATTTGTTATCTAATAAATAAATTCGCTAAATATAGATTATTGCTTTGGGATTGTGATGATCGTTCATATTCTTACTACATAGAGGTATCTGGCAATTCTTGGAATTGGGTTCTAGTTGCTGATAAGACTAGAGAAGCTTGTCGTTCATGGCAAACTATACACTTTGAACCGCCTCGTCCTGTCGTTTTTATACGTATTGTTGGGACGCATAATACAGCAAACGAGGTTATTATTTTTATTAAATATAACATTAGAAAATAGTTATTACTAAACGTTTAATATAGATTATATTAAGCGATCAAAAACATTTATTTTTAGGTTTTTCATTGCGTTCATTTCGAATGTCCCGCTCAGATAAATGATAAAGCTGCAAATAAATCTCCATTGCATAGAGGAAAGCAATTATTAACTACTCACGATTCCATGCTGACCTTAGTACCACCTCCTCCAGAAACAGCTACAGAAGCAGTTAATATTGATCACGAAGAAACAAATTCAGTAGATCACTGTATTTTTCCATAATTCTTGTTTTCCTATTTGAAAATAAATCATTGTATAAAATCGCATTGTGACTACACCTTAAGTATCAAAGTTTTAATTTTTAATTTTAGTTTCTTGTGCTATTACTTAAAACACCTGTATAGTATTGGGTATATTGTGATTGTAAAAATTATTGTAAAATAAATTGTTCAATTAAAGTACTTACATGTTTAGTTTAACCGCTTCGTTTCCTCGAACGTGTTATGTCGGAACGCCGATACTGTTTGTATAAGATCACAAGTAATTTTCTTTGCTTTCGTTAAAGCGCGTCAGTCTGTCTTCGGACGTCGAAGAAGTAGGGGGTACGCTCTTATTTTGGACAGCAGCGCCATCTATACAAAAACGCTTCAAACTACTCGACGAGTTACCGATCGATTTTCAGAAACAGGGGAACAATAGCGCCGCCTATCGGGAAGTGGCAGAAACTACGAAACATCTTACCGATTGCCGAAGGATAGGTCGGTAATTCGTCGAGTAGTTTCCTCTGTTTTCTGATAGGGGCGCTAGTGTTCCCCCCCTTCAGAACATCGGTCGGTAACTCGTCGAGTAGTTTGAGCCGCTTTTGTATAGATGGCGTTACTGTCGAAAACTTGAATTTGTACCTCGAGTATAGAAACTCAATTTTAAAACAATTAGTAATCGTTTTAAAATAATAAAAAAAAGCTGCTTGGCACAAATTAAGTTTCATTATTTCGCTTACCCAGATTTTGAATTTACATTGTATATTTTATTTATTAATTAATATGATTTTATCTGGGTATACATATAGGATATTATTATTCGTACATAAGAACATGGTCACAGCCATATATTGCTAACAGGATCTTAATCCTGTTAATTTTACTTAACGGTATAAGGTACTAAGAAATATATGTATAAATCAAGTGCCGGTCCATAATTTTGTTACGAGAAGTGTTTCAATCGAATGATAACAATAAAGTACCATTTTACAATTCATACATGTTATATACTGCCAAATACTTTACGACCTCTCGTTACGGATAACGAAACAATGACGACACTTAAAATAAAAAAGACTAGTCCAAAAAAAGCGGTTAAAGTTCTACACCACTGTCTCTTACGCTTTGCTTTTGCAATCGTTCGCCCTAAGCGTTCCGCTCGAGAAACGTCCAGAGTGAAATCTAAATCTCCAATGAATCCTTGCATACGATAATCCCAATTATTTTTGCTGGATGAGAAGACTACATCTCCATTTAACGAGTCACTATAACCGCTCTCCAGCTGCTGAAACATCGGTCTTGATACGTTGGTTACATTGATATTGTGGATACTATTATTCACACCTAATGTTGTTATATGCTTTATGAGATGCTTCACAATTAATGCATCCATTTTCAAAAACACGTTGACTGTTACAGTGAAAAGAAGATAGTGTGCTTAATGCATATTATAATTCAAATTTACCTTTTTCTTTTTTTATATTAAACATGTAAGGGCAGTCAACGTGTTGCCTCTCGTTTAGATTTATTTTATATTTTAAATTACGTGTTACGAACTTACCATTGCATATTCTGGCTCACTTGGAACAATTTTGTTCCTATTATGCTTGCTTCCTTCATTGATGTTAATTGTTTTTTTCCCATCAGTTCTAACATGATCCTCGTATCTATTTTGTATCGTTTTAACATAACGAGTTGAATGATTCAAACATTCGCAAATATTTTTATTGTTTTGTAATGTTGGCCATGAATTCGTTCCTTGATAATAATCGTCTACCAAAACCATTGTCGAACCTTCTTTCTTTTCCAGTTCATTATTTGTTACGACTTGTTCGTCAGTCTTCAAAGACGATATAAATTTATGATTGCGTTCGCAGGTACACAAGCAGGAGTACCATGCCGGATTGTATATATAAAAACGCCGAGTATTGCTATAGAGTTTTGAATTAATTGGATTCATCTTGGACGATGAATTTTTGTTACAGTTTAACAGGCATGAATTATTTTCGTTCACGAACGACTTTTTACTTGGCAAGAAAGATGAATTGTTGTAAACGTACTCGTAGATTCCTCCATTCATTCCTTGAGCAACTTTATGCGATATACTTTGTAAGATCTCTTCCGGTGTCACGATACTCTCACCTTCTATCACAGAATTTAGAGTTCGAGACAGTTCAAGGAGGACCTCGTGTGTGGATGTGCCTGCAGATTTTTCACGATTCCAATCGCAGTAGGAGGAAGTGTATGTACAATCGCATCCCCAACACGTATACAAAGCTATTAAGAAATAAGCAACATGTGAAAATAGCGGAAGAAAAGCTACGTATCGTTAATAACAGTATACTAACCATCGTATTCAGGATTTTCGTCATTCTGATAAAATTCGCGTGGGCTAGGAAACGAGGACGGCCAAATTGGACGTGGAATTGACTCGCTTTCGTGAATAACTGCTAAGCTTCCATCGAATTGATCCTTCATCGTTAGAGGTACGCTCCGAAAAAAATTCTGTCCATAAACCGCCGACGCATAACAAGAATAAGAACCAGCTGATAATGGCGGAGAATGACTGGAATAGCCGGAACTGGTGGAAGTTCGACATCTTCTTAGATAATTTCTCGTGGTGGTGGTTGTTGTTCTTGTTGTTGTTGCTGTTGTTGTTGTTGACGAACCAGCTATAAATTTGGAGACTTCTCCCTCTACCGAGTTAGGCTGTATCCTGAAATATTGTATCCTCCTTCTTTAATTTGTTCAAGAGCATTGACCTAACTATGATTTTTTCTTTATGGTGGACTGGATTACTTAGGTATTTTGTAATTAAAAAATTTCGAAAATCCGAAATTCTGGCCCCTACATCTAGGGGTTACACAACAAAGTTAGAAGAGCTCTTTTTACCATTCTGTTTCATGTAGGTCAGTTCTTGGTACAGCGTACAAGTTATCCGTATTGCAAGCGTATCGTACATTCGGCAAAGTTAACTTTGCGCCATCATCATTGAAACTAGTCTGATTTCCGGCTGAAACTGTCAAGGCTGTTGCGATTGCGGCACTGGAACAAAATTTCCCGGATTCCAGCATCACCTAATACGGTCCAACACTATCACCTACAATAAATGTCTGATATGTAATAGAAAATTTCAAAACTACGTTTATATCTTGCTCACAGAACTGAATTGCTTGAATCGTTACTCCATTTTTAAAGCAAATATTTTTTACTATTATTACCAATTACCAAGCAGTGATTTGATATTTATAGCTAACATTTTTTAGAAGAAAAATCTTTGTACATATTCGTACCCCGATGGTTCGTGGTTGATGATCGTGTTACCGCATGGGTTGGATGCAGGTTCGTCTAGGGCTAGTAACCAGCGCTGCATACTCTTTTCAGAATCCTCGGTTGCGGGCTATATGCCGCGCACTTTCATTCTCAAAATTCCTGTTTTCTTCTTAACATTTCATCTTTCTTTGTCTTATTGAAAGAAATAGTGCTGCGAACGAATGATAAAAATTAAAGATTGCTTGGTTAATGAGTAAATTAATATATGTATAATAAATTTTTTAAGCCGCTTTAATTTTGCAAAAATTTATTAACCCTTGAATAGCGGAGCTGAAGGTAAATGTGTCACTTTTTAAATGAAATTTTTTAAGGAACAGTTTAAAATTTAGAAAATGAAAATAATATGAAATACAAGATGAAATTGAAATTTGGACTCTCTCCATGCTCTACCGTGTCCGAATGTTAATAAGCGAGCTTAATCATTCAAATAAATCGGCAAGTTTTCTTTTTTATTGAAATTCTTGCTGCACGATCGCCTAATTTATTGAATTGGTACGTTTTACTCGACGTGCCGTTTAGTATTGATGCGGTGGATGATCCAATGTTTCAAGGTTGCTTTCACATTTGTCATGTTCACATAAGAAATCGGACAACGAGAAACAAGTATTACGTTATCCAGGACATTCCTTATAGGCTGGTGGAAATGTGGAAAAATTGTTACACTTTTGTAATAATTGTTTCTTAAAAAAACTTACGGTAAATTTAATTTAATATTTGGATGCATTTAAATTCTTCTATCCTTTTCTCTAACAAAATCATGTAAATTGGCCAAAGAATTGTTCCTTCTTATCTTATTGTTAGAATCATTGTAAAGCGTAGGAGATTAGATAGAATAATGTAACGTAAGAATTCAATCGAATAGAACAAAAAGTTACCCTCATTTATACAGGAATAAACGTGATACTCCAATTACCTAGTAGCATGGATCAGCGTACAGGTCATAGGCGCCCAGCACTCCGCATTCCGCCACTTCCAACCGGCCACTTTCACGTCGTTACAGCCCACTGCCCGATGTTCACGTATTATACGCTGCACCCTGGAATGTCGATTGACGTTACAAAAGTCTTGTACTTGGAGAAGAAGATATTACACATATACATTACATAATCGAACAACTTCAATATCAGAATCCAAACAATAAACAATAATGCGTGACGGTTAAAACGAATGATTCGATTAAAAGAAAGAATAAAGATTAAAGAGTAACTGGTACCCCTTATTGAACAACTATTTAACACCTACACCTTATACATACATATACGTACAATCAATCATTTTTGTAGTTTTACAATTATTATTTTTTTTTTTTTTTTTTTTACGTGTAATCGTATTTAATGCCTATGACTATAGTTATGACTATGATTGTAGAAGCTATGAATACCTTGATGTCTAAAAATGAACATAAAAAATGGAGATTCAAGGTATATAAATTTATAGGAAGCTCGTATTGTAGAAACGGTCCATGAAGAGAAGTCGCAAGAAATATTTAACTCGCAAACTTTCACTCGCATTCATTCAGGGCCGTCTCCTGAAAACATGTCACCCCATAATTCAAGAATACACACTTTATCCTCTAATCCGTTACCATTACAGTATATGTATGTACCAACTTGTTCCTTTAGTTGATTAACGTCTGAACGGCGGAGTCTGTTCACCTATAAATGGCCCATATTTTTATGTAGGACAGACATATGTATTGATTGATACATGTAGAACAGAAATTCATACCACATACTAATAAGTAAGAGTTTTCTATCGATGGTACAAGAAAGGCAAAACAGCCCCAGGCAAGGGACAACTTTCATACATGCAGATTCACGTTTCGTATCAAACTCTGTGCCAGAATCTGCTAAATGACCAGAGGGATAATATAGCTTTTCTTTTCGCCAGAGAAAGTAGAAAAATACCAATTACTTTCAGGCAGTTAGCGTGTCGGCATATTCAACAAACAGTAAAATATGTATTACGTCAGTATTGTGTACGTGATCTCGTTAATAACGCGCGATTCATGATAACATCCTCCAAAATCTGTACAATAAAATATTTGTTATTTCATATTTTGTTACCCACCATAAAATAATCATCTAAATTCACGTTTGGTAGACTTTTCTAAATACACCGATATCGATTTTTAATACTGAAATATGAATATTTTAATAATCATTAATGACACATAACACGGTAAGATAGGATGTGTGTTTTTACCAGCTGGTTAAACATCTGCAATGAAAAGCAACGATAAAAAAAGAAGTAATTAACTGTTTGAAATGAAAGAAATTTGCATATAGATTACCTCGATATTTGCACCAATTTAAAGAATAAGCGCAGTCTGTTTGATAAAATATTTAGAAAAATAAATACGTATACACATTAAGAACTTAAATTTAAAATACAGCTTAAACATTAAATTGTATCACTTTATAAGTTAGTGAAATTCATTGCAAACAAAAATTACATAAGCCTCTGAATGTTCATTACATCTATATCCTTAGATGCGCCACTGATTATAGTATTTTATAATCATACAATAAAGATCTGAAATTTGACGTTATTCGCTACCTGTAAAAAAATAATTTTCTAAGGAATTAATCGCGTATTCTATTATCTTAAGACACAATATGAATGAATTGAATTTCAAACCGCTAATTCCTTCTAATTTGGAAGCTCGCGCATGCTCAAATACCTGCGTCTCTTCGTATCTCCTTGCGTCGCGTCGCGTCGATTGACTTAGCGTACGGAGGAGGCTGGGCGCTTGAAAGACAAAAACTTTCACGCGCGTGCCTATTCGACCGTTACACTCACGATGTTGTACTTACGGACGTCCAGACGAAACTGAAAGTCCCGTTTCTTTATGCTGTAAACTCGGGTCAAAGAAATCTCTATTCCTCTCCACTCACTGTGTTATCGATTGAACTTCCAATTATCCGAAACACAATCTGCGAAACTTGTTTTCTCATACATTTCATGATTTTTGTTAACTTCAATATGTCTGACATATTGAATTTATTTGATTTCACTGATTCAAAAGAAACCTATATACATATATAGAAATGTATAAGATGAATAAAAGAGTAATGACTGAACATGCTTTTAAACTTATTTCCATACCTTGCATTAGTATTAATCTATCATCTATTTTAAGAGAAAAGAGATGTTAATAACTTATAACAATCATATTAAGTTTTGATAAAAAGCGGTCTCACAATCAGATTCGATCATAGCACCACCTATAAAAAAACAGTGGAAGCTACTCGACAACTTACTGACCAAGCACTCGGTCGGTAAGTTGTTGAATAGTTTCTACCGTTGTTAAAAAGGTGGTACTTACAACCAATCGTTTTGTATCTATATGTATGTATATAGTTACTGCTTGATGTGTGAAAATAAATGATAAAAACTTGTGGTCTGTTGCGTCGGTTGAAAGGATTAAATTGTATATAAGATGGCTAATTTTACTGACGATTTATTTGACGTTTTTGACGAAACAGATGATATACTAGAAATAATCCCGACCCCAGTTAAACCAAAGGATGTAAATACAACACCAAATGAAAAGTAAGAGAGAATTACTTTTTTAACCTTTTCACGTTCTAACCTACCAAATATGTAAAAATAAATTTTTAGGGAAACAAATGCAGAAGGACTGAAACGAGAACTTAACAATGAATCGGATGACATAATTTCTAAGAAATTGAAGTTGGATCCTGTCCTAGAAGATTTAAAGTGAGATACAGTAACTAATTTATATATGATGTCTTTATCTGATATTTTTCTTATTTATGCGTTTTATCTTCTAATCTATGTAGTATAGAAGAACTAGCACCACGTATTAAAATACATACCATAGAAACAATTGAATCATCTACTCATGAGGTTGCTGTACCACCAGATTATGACTATGTACCATTGGAACATAAACAAAGCAAACCAGCTAAAGAATATAAATTTGTGTTAGATCCTTTTCAAAAAGAAGCAATATTATGTATTGAGAATAACCAGTCTGTTTTAGTTTCTGCGCATACATCAGCTGGTAAAACTGTTGTTGCAGAGTATGTACTAAAATATAAATAAAATAGTACTAAATTTTTATATAAACCTAATATTAATTGTATGTATTACAGATATGCTATAGCATGTTCATTAAGAGACAAACAAAGAGTAATCTATACAACTCCTATAAAAGCATTGAGTAATCAAAAGTATAGAGAATTCTATGAAGAGTTCAAGGATGTTGGTTTAGTGACTGGAGATGTTACAATTAATCCAACAGCTAGTGTGCTTATCATGACTACTGAAATTTTAAGAAACATGCTTTACAGGGGATCAGAGGTTTTTTGATCATTTTAATCTTCATATATTTATCTTCGTATATAAATGTTTACTATTGTATTAATTATGATATCAATCATTTAGGTAATGCGTGAAGTTGGTTGGGTAATTTTTGATGAAATCCATTATATGCGTGACAAGGAAAGAGGTGTTGTTTGGGAGGAAACATTAATATTATTACCTGACAATGTACATTATGTATTTCTTTCTGCAACTATACCTAATGCAAGACAATTCGTAGAATGGGTTGCGGATTTACATAAACAACCATGTCACGTTGTTTATACAGATTATAGACCAACTCCTCTGCAACATTACATATTTCCTGTTGGTGGAGATGGAATCCATTTGGTTCGTAAAATATGATAAAGGAATTATCTGTTATATAAAAAAGAGAAGCTCACATTTGTTAATTAATATATAGGTTGTAGATGAAAACGGACAGTTTAAAGAAGAAAATTTTAACAGAGCAATGGCTTGTTTACAACATGGTGATGCAGCTAAAGGAGACACTAAGGGTCGTAAAGGTGGTATTCGTCCTTCAAATGCTGGACAAACAAATATTTTTAAAATGGTGAAAATGATTATGGAAAGAAATTTTGCTCCTGTAATTATATTTAGCTTTTCAAAGAAAGATTGTGAAATTTATGCAATGCAAATGGCTAAATTGGATTTAAATACATTAGAGGAGAAGAAACTAGTAGATGAAGTTTTTAATAACGCAATGGATGTTCTTAGTGAGGAAGATAGACGTTTGCCTCAAGTTGAAAACGTGTTACCTCTTTTAAGACGAGGTATAGGTATTCATCATGGTGGTCTTTTACCGATTTTAAAAGAAACCGTGGAAATATTATTTGGTGAAGGATTGATCAAGGCACTATTTGCAACAGAAACTTTTGCAATGGGTCTAAACATGCCAGCACGAACAGTTTTATTCACAGCATCACGAAAATTTGATGGTAAAGATTTCCGTTGGATTACATCCGGAGAATACATACAAATGTCTGGTAGAGCAGGCAGAAGAGGTTTGGACGAAAAAGGAATAGTAATATTAATGATAGACGAACAAGTTAGTCCAGTTATTGGAAAAGCAATTATACAGGGAAAACCAGATCCTATTAATTCAGCATTTCACTTAACTTACAACATGGTTTTGAATCTGTTGAGAGTTGAAGAAATTAATCCAGAATATATGCTTGAAAGAAGTTTTTATCAATTTCAAAATCAAGCCTCTATTCCTATTTTATACAATAGTAAGTAGATTCTATTCTTGGCAATTAAGTATTATAGTTTGGCATAAAATAATTATTATTTATGATTCAACAGAGGTAAAGGAATTGCAAGCTACATATAATGCAGTAACTATTGATAAATATAGTCAGATATCTTCTTATCACAGCATACGTGAACAACTTGAACGCCTTAGTATCGAATTCAGATCTTTTTTAACAAAACCAGAATATTTACTTCCATTCTTGCAACCTGGAAGATTGGTAAAAGTATGTATATATATGTTATGTGTACATACGTATGTATATTATTATTATTATTTTCTTTTTATAAACGTAATAATATTACAGGTGAAAAATGCAAATGAAACGTTCGACTGGGGTATTATTGTGAACTTTAAAAAGAAAAACCCTAAAAATCCAACAAAAGAAAATACAGTTATTATTATTGATATCTTGCTTCACATTTCTAAAGAATCTAGCGAAGGATGCCCAGTACCCTGTCGTGAAGGAGAAGAAGGCGACGTGGAAGTAGTTCCAGTCCTACATACATTAATTTCTCAAATTAGTTCACTTAGATTATATTATCCAAAAGATTTAAGGCCATCTGATAATAGAAAAAGTGTATTAAAGACAATACAGGAAGTCAAGAAAAGATTTCCAAATGGGCCACCATTATTGAATCCTATTACGGATATGCACATTGCAGACGAAGGTTTTAAAGATATTATTAAAAAGATTGAAGTATTAGAAGAAAAATTGTATGCCCATCCTTTACACAAGGTAAACAGTTATTTTTTGCTTTGATATACTATTTCTTTCCTTTTTTTCTCTAAGAGTAATACTGAGTTTTATTTCATTTCAATATAGGATCCCACTATAAATACTTTGTATGAACAATTCCTTCACAAAGAGGAGTTGGGGAATCAATTGAAACAAGCCAAGTTGGAATTGAAACAAGCTAAATCCATACTTCAAATGGATGAATTAAAATGTAGAAAACGTGTACTGCGAAGATTAGCCTACTGCACAGCATCAGATGTTATAGAATTAAAGGGCCGAGTAGCTTGTGAACTTAATGGAGCTGATGAATTGTTGATGACAGAAATGATCTTTAATGGATTGTTTAATTCCTTAAGCGTACCTCAAATGGTAGCGTTGATTAGTTGTTTCGTTTGCGATGACAAATCAAATGAAATGCCCAAAAGTACTGAAGAATTAAGTGGTCCACTTCGACAGATGCAAGATTTGGCACGAAGAATAGCAAAAGTATCTACAGAGGCTAATTTAGAATTAGATGAAGACGCATACGCAGAAAGATTTAAACCATATTTAATGGATGTTGTATATGCTTGGTGTAAGGGTGCTAGTTTTTTAAAAATTTGTAAAATGACGGATATATTTGAAGGTATGTATTTTTTTTTTCATTAATTCATTAAATGTTTTTATTTTGAATTAATTTTAATTTATCCGTTCTAGGTTCAATTATACGATGTATGCGGCGTTTGGAAGAAGTTCTTAGACAATTATGTCAAGCAGCAAAAAACATTGGAAACACAGATTTAGAAAATAAATTTAGCGAAGCGATTAAACTTATAAAACGTGATATTGTTTTTGCTGCATCTTTGTATTTATAATAAAAATTTATAGGAAAATTTCCTTTTATTTAAAATATACTTTTATTACAAATACCATTTATATTTTGTACAAGTTAAACTCCTGTTTCAATGAATTTTTTTTAAATGCTCATTGCAAACATGGTAACGACAAACAAAAGGCTACTTTTGTTTGAGGTTTCTCGAAATGTAATTTATTTTTAGGAATTTAAAATATACAATGCACATGCATGGAAAGGATTTCTTTTTTTTTTTTTTTTTTTTATAATATAAAACTACATTTTATGTACGAATGAATAGTACGAAAAGACCAGCATAAAAATGTAGTTGCTTAATAAACAGAACTCATTCTAACTGATAACTATTCGAAAATTATTAAATAAATAACATTTTCAGAATATTGCAATGCTTAATTTCTACATCTTTAATTTAATTACAACAAATCACTTATCGTTCCTCTAATATTACTGTTTCTTGAGGACAAAATTTCAGATCCATCAGAGTAAGTTTTGAATCCATAGATGTTAACTAAAACAGAGATGTAAAATTAATTTTATTTCAAGCTTTGATAAAAAGTTTTTAGGATAATATTGTCATGAATTGGAAACGTATATACATATGTATATTTATTCGTATTTAACTTGACGAAACAACAGTAACAACATAGAAAATATCTATGTAATAAGAACTCAAATGCTTACATCATCTACTTACATCCCTTCGAGGCCAACTACATAGAACTTTATATTCCTCTGTTGGATAACCCTCCACAATGAGAAAATTAAGAAGTGTTTGTAATGGTGTATCAGATTGAAATCTACGCTCCAGAAATTTGCCAGCTGGTAGTCGCACTCGTACTTTTAATACACCATCGCTAGTTCCTTGTTGTGGTTCAGGAGGTAAACTTGATTCTACAGCCTGTCTATGAGCTTCTTTTCTTGCTTCTTCGGCCAACCTTTCATTTTCAGCCTGTTCTTTTCGTTGTTTTTCTAATTCTTCTTGCATTTGTTTTGCTTCTTCTTTCGCTCTAAAATTATATATTTTTTATTAAAAACATAATTTCATTAAAATAATAATTTTTGTTTTACCTGTCTGCCGCTAAACTTTCTTGATATGCTCTATCTTGTTCTTGTTTTACTCTTTCTCTGGCTTGCCTTTCTTCTTCCACGCCAATATCGGTACGTCTCTGTTCCTATTTTGTTTTTGTTTTAAATAAAAAAAAAGGGATAAAATTGGTGAACATAAAATGCTAACAGCTTCCTAAAATAATATGTTTGATTTTCGTACCTGGAACACTTCAACAACGTGAATTAAACTGGTTAACAGTTCATTCACTCCTACATTGGCATGTACTATTGTAAATATTTCTGTATTAGATCTAGTTCTCATTATAATAACAAGAGCAGGTAAAGTATCAACATCTATATTCTTCATAGCTAACGTTGCAACCGAACCTAATGTTTGTTTCACCGAGGAAAGAAATCTACAAATCAATATATCTTATTAAGGAAAAGAAGTATATCATCATAATATAGGTAGTACCTTTCTGTACAATGATATGTACCTTTGTTTATTAGATTCATATGTAATATCCCAACCCCATACAATGAAATTTGCAGATAAAACTTGAAGTACTGCTTCGCAACTCAGTAACTGCGTGCAAAATACATTGGCTAACACGCTGTTGTCATGATGTAAATACACAGCTAACAATTTTCTCTAAAATAATACAAAATATTAACATTTTACATAAATTTACCAATTAAAAATCTGTCTGATTTGATTAATTGCAAACCTCTTTTGCTGGTTTCAAACATGATTCTTTGACAGCATCTTTAAATTTACCAGTAAAAAATTCTGGATGTGCAGGCCCATATCGTTTTACAAATTCTTCTGCAAAATGTACTGTGCCTATCGTCTCGTCTGTTACATTTTCTGGCACTATAACAAATAGTCACGTGTTAGCACTTATAAGTATTAATATACATAGAGAATTAAAATTACTTACTAAGACGTTGAATTTTAGTAGATATAACGTTATCTACGAAAATACCATCTTCTATATCATCTTCATCGATAGAACTATCACTCTCAACCAAATCTATAATATCCTAAAATTAAATATATGTTACTTTTACTATTATATATATTTACAAGTAATTAAAGTAAATACCTTTTTCTCTTCTTTCATAGGAAGTTCATTAACGGAAAGGTCATGTTCTGGATAAGAAATTCCACTTTGTGCTAACATAATACTATCATTTTTTACTAAACTTGGCCAACCTTTCCATTGTTGATTTCGTACTGGAACATCTATTAATGCATAAATTCCTGATTTTACATCCAAGATTGTACTTGTTCCAGAAAATTTTAAATTATATGTTTTCTTGTGTATTTCATCTTTAATATTTAAAGTATATGTCTGAGTCATACGATTTGGTAAACTCACACTGGAAGGATAATAAATATGTATTATACTTGCAAATTTTTTATATGTATATGCGCCAATATTTAATATTGATATATAAATATATCAATTTTAAACGATTTACTTACATATCAGTTGTTAGATCTACATCTTCAGATATAGGAGACACATACAAAGGATTTCTTTAGGTAAATCCAATGATTGCAATGATGTATAAAGTGATTCTGGTTCTTTCTTCCATCCATGAAGGCGTTGTTGACAAGGTAGAATATTTGTTTGTTCCCATATGAGCTGTTTGAGATCCTCTAAGAAATACATGTACGTAGTTTTAATTAACGTTAATTATAATTTTAATTTCAATTATAAAAGAAATATCTATTTATTACTTACTTAATGATGACTGTTCAGATAAATTTATTTCATACTCATTATTTAAATGAATAATATGGAATGTGAGTGTTCTTCCTCTTACACAACTTTTAGGTTTGCTCGTTCCTGGTTTCGAATTTTCTACTACATCAACTTTTGAGTTATTTTTTGAAGTACAAACAGTCTGAGATGATAATGTAGACGAGTGAGGCATCCTTTCAATTTCCTCTATCATTTCTATATCTGGACTTATTTCAGAAGGTAATTGTTGTGTACCACGTGGCATAGCTTGGTTTACAGCTGCCTGTATAATATAAAATGAAACATTAACAGACTTTTAAATGTATCATGCAAATAAGCATGATTACAAAGATTTACCAATAAATCCCAATTTGATTCCTCTAGATATTTAATAGCATCTCCAACATCATCAATTCCTGTACATGCCTGAAACAATATATATTTATTTAGATTAAACAAATAGATCATGTAAGTACTACTGTTGGCCAAAAGTTCCCTCCTCTGATATTATAACAAAACTTTGTATACATACATAAGTAGGTAATATACAAAGAATGCTGAACTCACCGTAATAGCCTTTGATACATAGGCACACGAGTACTCTTAGCACAGCAGTTGTACAGTGAAGGAGGGAATTGATCGGGTGCTGGATGGTAACTTTGGGGGAAGGGGGCAGCATCCATACAGTTCTTCAACATTAGCCAGGGGATGCGGATAATGTCGAAGACGCCGACTGATCATGGTCAATCGGGTTAAGATGTTGAAAACGAGGCAACTACGGAAGCATTTGAATATGATCCCGAGTAAGGAAAACTTGGGCTATTTTTGTAACATGTGGCTGAGCGTTTTTCTGCTGAAAAATGATACCTTGGACTACAGAACGTCGGTAACGTACTAATAGTATGTTACCCTTACATCAGCGTAGGGGACACGCGTAAGAGACGGAAGGTCCTTCGTACGTAATAGCTCTAAAACTATTACGCTTACATATTTAAGGGTACCGGCAACGGGGTTGAATACATTGTGATTTTTCCCGTCTCCAACAAACCAATCAAGACTTGCCGGAAAAGACACGCGATCAGTGCAAAGCCGTTTTTAACCCGGTAGATCTACGCTGTGCGAACCGAATGCTGTAGGTCCTGACAGCGTAAATCTACAGCATCTCGAACGTGTTAATAACGGATGAGTTAGGACAGATTAGTTCTTAACATAAAATCGTCAGAATTTATTAAAAACCACTTTCCACCTACGCGCTATCAACAATGCAATTTATAGAAATTACAGATGTAATATTACAGCGATACTGTCACTGGTTTATGTTTTAAACGAAGCAGGGAAAACTTTTAGCCAACAGTGTACAAGATTAATTTTCAAAATAGATTAATCAATGGTAATATCAATGTTTGATATTTGTTATTTTACAGACTTACTTAAATAGTTTTATGACTCATAAACAGAATTATATGAAAACAAAGAAAGTAACGTACAGACGAAAAAAAATGATATTTTATGATAATTTTATGATATCAAGTAGTACAAAATATCACTCAAACATTCTGAATGTTTTGAACTATTATTGAATTTTAACGAATTTGAAGACAAAAACAATCGGAAAATATAATTCTTTATCTGTGGATTTCAACTACTGTCAATGTCATCTACGTATACATCATAACCTAAAATTGTATTTGTATTTAAAATTAGGGAATAATGAATGTTTTAATGAATCACCTGGAAGTCAGCTAAAATTTCATCCCGTGTTCCGTCCATCGTGTTGTCGTTTACTGTCAAAACTTAAGCGAATATACAAGCTATGAAATCTATTCGATACTTTCTCAATCGTTATAAGCAATATGCACAACGAGTGTAAGCCATTGACGTCTTAAACCTCGCGTTAACTTGAAACGACCACTGAACCATCAATGTGTGTTTATATATTTTCTCTTGCAGCCTTAAACAATTATTCGTATATCGGGCAATGCCCGAAGAAAGATATTATCACTTTTTAACTAAAGTTTTCTAATATACGATTGGTAGGAATTGAAATCGTTACAAGCGTTCTCCAATCATATTTAAAAGATAAGGATATTATATAAATTACTTTTTACATTTATTGTAAAGTAAGTTAAACGTTCGAAATTCTACAGATTTTATTATTATAATCCCAAATTGTATTTGTAAGAAATATTCATGTAAAAAATGGGAGTAATGATTGATTCTCATAATCCATAAGTTTTGTCCTAGATTTTTGTTCGAAAATACAATTTAATTAAAACTCAGACAAATAATTGTTAATAATTCATAATTTGTATTATTATATTGAGGATATTGTTAAGGAAATTATATTCTATTAAATCAATGATCTTAAGCTAGAGCCATACAGGCGCATTAGATGAATGAGATACGGGCTTAACTTTTAAGTGTGAAAAATACATATGTATTTTAATACCGTGACAGTAACAGAAACGAATTTTCTTCCGTCCACGTGAAATCAGTCGTAAATTTATAGTAATTGTTTCCATTGTCAAAAAGAGTTTTGTTGCGTGCATTATAGTTTGTGCGCGTGGCCGATCGAGGAAGAAGACTTTTATGCCTTCCACGCCGGGCACCGCCACTTTATCATGATCAAATTATTCTCGTTAAAACAAGCGAAAAAGGATGGCGAATCGCCGAAAGCTGGTACTCAAAAGAAGGCATCTGCAGCACAACTAAGAATCACAAAAGGTTTATTGACGGTTACTCATTGTCCTTTTACTAATTTCTTTTTCATTTATTAGTTAGAATCATCCACAATGTACAAAACAATTGTATTTATCAGTTGGAAGAAATTTAATTAAAGGTTTCTTAAGATTCTCATTTAGTATTTAATTTTAAACTGACAATGAGTAATAATTAATGTCCATTTTTATCACAACTATTATATGTATATATGTATGTGCATATATATTTCATTTTTAATTTCTTTAATATACATGTAACACACCAATAAATTAACTTAATATCACTTGTTTTGTTAAGATGTATTTATTGATACATAAATAGTTGTATAAATCTAAGAAACTATAGATTATCAATAAAGTAATTTATAATTACTTTATGAAATTTAAAATGTAATGTAACTTTTGTTTTACCTAGATATAAATGAGCTCAACCTGCCAAAAACATGTGGAACAGAGTTTCCTGATCCAGACGATCTTCTCAGTTTTAAACTAATTATTTGCCCAGACGAGGTAAGGATGTTGTATACAATAATATTTTTTATTGAAATAAAAAGTTGGCTTCTTAATTTTTCAGGGATTTTATAGAGGTGGAAGGTTTGTTTTCAGCTTTAAAGTTGGACCAAATTATCCGCATGAACCACCTAAAGTAAAATGTGAAACACAAGTTTATCACCCTAATATTGACTTGGATGGCAATGTATGTCTGAATATTTTAAGAGAAGATTGGAAACCAGTTCTCACAATTAATTCTATTGTCTATGGACTACAGTATCTGTTTTTGGTATTTAATATTTACAATGTCTGTGTGTGTGTGTGTGTGTGTATATATATATATAAAAAAATCGGAAAAAAATATTATTATTTTAGGAACCAAACCCAGAAGATCCATTGAATAAAGATGCAGCAGAGGTTTTGCAGAATAACAGGAGAGTATTTGAGCAAAATGTAGCAAAAGCAATGAGAGGTGGCTATGTTGGATCGTCTTATTTTGAACGGTGTCTTAAGTGATAGCGCTCGGTTTCTTTGAGGACACATTGAGGAAAGAGGTTAAGAAAAAAACTGTTTTATGCTTTGAACATGTTCTTCACTTCTACCTCTTTCATTTATTAGCGAGCATCATTGTGTCTCTTCGAGTGCTTTGTACCTTTGATCAATATACACCATCGGTAAAAATGCCATCGATGCGCTGTTATCTTGGAATCGTGGGATACTATTTTCTTTTCCTTGTTTTACTTTTTCTCTGAAATTTAGCCAAGTGTCAATGTTACGTTTACGTTTGCAAGTTTCTTAATCGACAAACCATTGATAAACGTAATTAAAACGAAAAATTTCCCTTAAAAATACATCTGTGATTACAAAGTATTATTACTTTATTAGATATATTTTTTACCATAACCACATACAAAAATGAACTTGCGATTCAATTTGTCATGATTAATAGGAAATTGTTTTTAATTACAATTGTCAAATTTAATTTTAAATTTCAAATACTTATACTTACGATTGTTGCCTATTGTAATAATAAAAAAATATACATATATAATATACTTGTATGAGATTTGCAAACGTATATGTGATCGTGATTGTCGCAACTTCTTTCATAAATGTATCTCCATATTGAAGGCCGCTCCGCAGGATATAAATTATTTTCTATAAATTGATATGTATCCTGCTGTGCTCTTCATTTGAAACCATATAACTTAATTTATGTATTAATCGAAAGTGGAATATAAGGCTGTTAAAGAAAAAAATTCTATATTTCACTTTTCAGTTATCCTCACCCTGATGATATGACAATTTTTCTTTTTATCCATTGAATAATAATAAAAAAAAAAAAATGTACTATCTTTATACTGCACCTGTACTTCTATAAAGTTGTAAATTTATAATAAGAAATCTTATTTAATTAAAGTATATACATACAGCAAGATATTCTGTTATTCAATGATCGATCGATTTAGTTAACTGAAAATTTTATTTATTACATTTTAATAAGAAAAACAGTTGAATAAAATCTTAAAGCTGAAAATTTTTGAGTTGTTTTTTTTTTTTTAATTAGCATTAATTTATTATACTTTAGTACAGTGTTTACGAAACTTACAAACTAGAGAAGCGTCCTAGCCTCGATCCAATTTTAATGTCTTTAAGTTAGGTCCCATCCGCGTCGAGCATGTTGAAGGCACTTTTTCGAGCGCTTCAAGAGCGATCGAAATATTTTCTCCCTTTCCATCTCTATTTTCCTCTCTCATATAAAAAACATGCATACATACATTCTTTCCTCTTCTTTTATACTTTCATTTCTATTTTCACATGTAATTCTTTTCTCTTTCTCGTACAAAAAAAAAAAAAAAAGATTCGATCGCGCTGGACAATGGATTGACGTGAGTTCCGCAAAGAAGCACGGGGTGATTTGGAAACAAGATCAGAATTTAATCCCTGGCATCTGGAAATTGAAATATATAATGATCAAGGATATCTTTTATATAAGAAAATGAAATTTATTATTTTTTATTTAATTTAGATATAAAATTTGTTCTATCATTACATTTTACTAGTGTGCGGAGAAAAAAGAAACGTGCTTCTTCGCAGATTCCATCGTGGAATGAATTTCCAAACGCTCGAAAGGATGCTACCATTGTTGTATGTACCGAGCTATAGTCATAAAAAGCCAGAAAAAACGTGAAGGAACAAACGAAAAAGAAAAAAGGATGTTCTCTCGTTTATTTTGACTCGCGTGTATAACTCGGTTTTAACGGAGTGGGAACATGTATTGCATTGTTGAGGATACTCGACTCGGATGCTTCGCAATTTATTTACTTACTTAACATAAAAATATAAACGATCAGGAGTCTTTATCGGCTCAGAGGCGTTCCACCAAAGTTAAACGACGTAGGGACAGTCTGCGAATGAAAAGCGTAACCTAAAAACAAAAATATTATATAAAAATTATATCAAAATATATTAACATTAATTTGGAGAGATTAAACAAAAAAAAAAAAAAAACGTACCTCCACTCTGTTCAATTCTTTTACTTTCAAGGGCTGCTTTGCGTTGATCTGCCAATAGAATAACTTCCTGTAATGCTTTTTGCTGTTCTGAAGTTAAATGACCTGTTAATGCCCTGTACCAAACTGTATCTGTTCTTTCAATGGCTGACAAAAATGTACATACATTTCATTAAACACGTAAATCACATAAAATTATTAAATTCAAATTGGCTGAAGTACAAGTATTTCCTTACTTTGCATTACTTCTTTGAAAACAACATATTCATCTTGATTCGTATCTTCCGAATCTAATGGTGTGGCATAGCACTCAAGTGGGGTTTCTTCGTTGGCATCGTATTCTGAATCATCACCGTCAACGTCTGATCTGTGATCACCATCTTGAAGTGTAGCTGATACATTAAAACCATGTTGAGTAGATGACCTTGTCACCTTCTCTTGTAATTTTTCCAAATATTCCTGACTAGCATCGTCGATTTCATCTTCATCCGATGATAACACTTCTATTAAAATATAGTAAAATTACAGTTATTTATTAAATAAAAAAAAAACGAAGAAAAATAAAGATAGAAATTATTACCTGTGTCAATATCACTATCATCTTCCTCATTCTCTTCGTCATCGGTGTCGTTTACCTTTGCTGCATAGGCTCGTTTCAAACCATCAAACAAAAGAATTAAGGATGGTATAATTCGCTGAGCACATTCATTCACTGCTGGCGGTCTTGCTGGACCCATACTAATTAAAGTACACAATCCAAGAACACAGAGCTTCCTGTCGTGCAATCTGTATAATACGAAAGTTGTTTATTAATTAATTATAGATAAATTTAAATAATAAATAAATTTTAAAATTTACCCTAAGAAACAATCTGTATCGTGTATCCATTGTTTGATAAAATGTGAAGCAATTGGTTCAGTTGACTGTCCAAAATTGCCTTGTAATCTGTCCATTGTTTCAAGACACAATGCTGGATTATAATAAAGAGCTGCAATTACTACTTGTAAGCACATGGTTCTTAGTTCTGATGTTTTAACTTCACGCATCAAACGTTCTAACACAAGTTGTACAAGAGAAGGTATACACTGAAAGAATAAGAAAATGATAAGAAAATAAAGATATATATGTATATTTTAAACAATTTAAAAGAAACTCATACCTGATCAATATGACCTTTACATTGCAAGATTATAACTTCCAACAACTTGGCAGCGTGACATTCTGGATCTTCGCCAGCATCTCCAGTTAGTACCTAATATATAAATATTATGAATTTTATTGGAACATTGATATTATATTTAATAAAAAAAAAATGTAACTATAAACGTACAGCTTTGCACATATTAAACATAGCCAGTATATGATTTTCATTAGAAAGAAATGCCGGAGTATCTACGGTAATGTAATTGTGAAGAGCAGGCATCATATCAGTAAAATATTCAAAACCGTCTTTTGTGAATAATTGATACATTAATTCCAAAACTTTCCACATATCTTCTGATATTGAGTTTCTGGTGAGATCATATACTAATGACAGAGCTTCCTCGTAGAATTCTAAAATACAAAACCATATTAATATTTGTACTATCGTTATTCTTTTATCATTTATCGTACCCATAACACTTTCTCCAAAAATGTGGGCAACAACTTGAAGCACTGTCGGCTGTAATTGTGCCATGATCTGTGGCTGTTTTTCCATGACAGATAATAAAGTTTCTATTGTACTTAACAATCCCATAGCAGTTATAGCTTTCTCATCACTGCCTTCGTCTGTTTCGAGTACTTGGCTGAAAGTAGTAGCCTAGAAAAAAGTCTTTTAGCTCAACGTTTCTTACTTTATGTTGCACTGAAATGAAAATTGAATACTTACAAGGTGTTGACACATTTCAACTGCAATTGGCATAAGCTGTTCTGAATACGTATGTACAATTTTTTGAATGACAGTCGTCAAATCGTCGTTTTCTGTTTCTCGCACGATAGTCAATAATTCAAGCGTTATTGGTTTAATTAAAGGTTCTACATATTTTTGTGCTTTCTCTTGAGCAGAAAGAAGCATTTGTAAAGCGATAGCAGCCTCTACCTTAACCGGTAAATCTTGGTCCGTAAGAAGAGCATTCGTCGCCAATCGAACTGCTTCAACTAATATTTGTTCTTGTTTAAATTTTATTTCAGAAAAATAGTGCAATACCCAACATGCCTGAAATCCAACAGAGAAGAATAAAAAATAAATGTTTGATTAAAGTGAATGAATTTATTAGAATAGTTAATTGGTTCTACTTATTAATATCTGAAAGTCATTTTACAGCACTTACTCTTGCCCTCATATGTCCATGAGGACTATTGAATTCAGGGAAAACATACTGTAACAACATCTTGTCCATCTGCTCCTTATAAACTTTCTTCTTCAGTAATACATCCGCCAAACTTCCAACCTAAAAAATCTCTTATTTTCAGAAAATGTTGTATTTTTAAATCAAGAAGATAAAATCCCTCTTTATACAAAAATAATTACCATATGTAATGCACCATCCTTTTGCCTGGGGTCTGCATTTGGACTAGTTAATACTTCCACACAGAATTGCATAGTTTCTTGAAGCATATCCTTACGTTTTTTACAAGCAGAGTGTAATAAAGTCTGTGCTGCAGTTACCGGAGATACAAAATCTTCAAATATATCTGAAAAAGAAAGAATTTTAATTTTTTAATGAAAAACTACATAATCTATGGATAATCACTCACCAAATTTTAATCTAATATATTCATATGGATTATTAATCCAAAGTTCTTCATCTGCAGCAGAATATGAAAGTATTGGGAAGAGCACGTCACGAATTATCTCGAACATATGTGGTTTCAAGAACTTCCATGAAAATGCATGGCTCACACTATAAATTGCAATAAAAAATTATCAACTTAAATAAAAATTTAAAACTGTAATTGTGTAAAACTAAAAGGAAATTAATTTGAAGCTTAAATAATTAAATAGTTTTATTTTATTCCTTACCCTTGATTAATGTAATTAATTGATTGTTGTATCACCCTAGGTGATACGTATATTTTTCTTCGATATTGGTCCAAAATTTTTAAAAGGACTTCAAGTATACCACCACTGAAAGTTCTCAGGTACCATTCAGCAAACTCCTGATATTCTTTGGTTACATTTCCGGGACTGCCATATCTCTCGAACACTCTATGAAGAATATGAAGTGCCCATTTTTTACATTTCCACCATGGCAATTCTGCTCGTTCGTCGTCATCCAAATCTGGATTATTAGTCTCGGGAGGAACTGGTCTATCGGCAACTTGTCGTACCACGTCCATCCATTGCGAAAAAACTTGTTTTGGAATTAAATCTAAAGGAAGTGTGTACTGAAAACAATGAATCTCGAGGGTAATTAAAATTATAGGTACAATAAAATGACGTCCTGAAAAATTTGCAATTTTCAATCTCTAATTAGTAGAAGTAGAATAAAAAAATAAGATAATACATTTACATACCTGTGTAAGGGCAAAAAATATTTTCAATATCTGTTTTTGAAGCAATACCGATTGTTCTGAAGGGTCTGGTAAAAGTCGCAACATTAATTGATAAATCATAGGAAATAAGAGATTCATTGCTTCGTTCAATGGCCCTCTTTCCTCTGCTTTTTTATACCTACAGAAGTATCAAAACTTACTATTATCAGGTCTTGTGTTTAAGCATGGTGTATATTTTGTATGTATCATTTATATCATTAATAATAATCTCAATATAATAATAGAAAGAAATACTTTAATTTAACGTACTCAAAATTTTTAACAAGCTGATAGAGTGCAAGTAAAACACCTGGCCAGCAGGAAGCATCTGAATTCTGTAAATATATTGTAATTTTGTCCACTATTTGTGTCCATCTTCCAGGAAAGTCATGTTTCACAATATTGTTAATACAAACAGCTAATTGTGCTCTAAATTAACAGGAAAAAGAGCTTATTAATAGGTATATCAATAATATCTGTAATATTTAAATTAATTATGGGAGTATAACACACCTGATAAGTTCTGGTGCATGTACAAGAGCATCAACAATTGCATCACGTATCATTGCACGATCTTGTTCATGAATACTAAATTCAACAGGACCATTTTCACATTCTCTATCAGCCCAATTTGTTGTAATTAAATTCTTCAAATATATAACACCTAAATTGATATTGAATGATCATTAATTAATTTTCTTTTTTTTCCTATAATAAGTTTTCTTTGTTAATTACCTGCTTGTCGTACAGGCATTTGCTCTGCAGTCATTACTACTTGGAGTAAGGTTGGTGCAAAACCAATAATTTTATGGATCTGAAAATATTAAATATATTATACATATACCTAACAAATATGATGTATAAATATGTATTTTTCCTCATATTTAGTTTAAACATAATTGGTATTATTACTATTACATGATTAAACAAATTAATATAATTTTGTATTAATATATTAACATACATATATATACATATATATATATATAGATTATAAATCTATTATTATTCATTATACAATATACTGTTAAAAAAGCATAAAATACAAGATGATTCAGCAATATTAAATGATGAATATAATGGATGTGAAATATTAAATAATTAAAAACAGGTGAAACTGTAATTTGATAAACCATAATAACTTACCAAATTGTAAAAATGGTCATGTAATTAAGGATTAAGTTCTTTGATTCCAAAATACATATAACTATAGAACAATAGAAACACTTATAAGTGTTGAAAAATTCATCTATCGGGTCTGATGTATAAAAACAAAGTGCTTACATACAAAAGAACTTGTAAATAAAAAATGCATTAAAGGAACATGATAAATGAATTTGGTTAAAGGTCGTTTAAGGGAAATGGAGTTAATAAAGAAATTATTAATGTTATTTCTAACAAATATAGAAACAAATCTATCTTCTTTAATCATTAGTGAACAATCAATTATATATTACGAATACATAAATAATAACGAAGAAAAATTCGAGTAAAAAGACACATGTTTCTATCCAAGTGTCGATCATTCGAGCACGTTTTTGATCAGTTGACCGACCTGATTTAATTGTTCTTCAGCTTGTTTCTGTTGCGCTGGGTCGATCGTGGCACGCAACAATTCTGTCACTTTTCGTACATCCATCTTGTAATTGGTTTGCTTAAAGTCGATAGTGTAAAAATTTTTAGACTCTTCCTCACGAATTCGACCCGGCGCATTCACCTCGTTACTCCCCCGTCACGTGACACAACAATATGGCAGCTAAGCTGATGTGCGTTACATCCGGCCATTAAGCATAGAACAAATAAGAGAGGAAACTATCGATATTCACTAGGTTACAAAAATCTAGATAGCAAACTGTGTTGCAAATAGATGCACATGCAACAACTATATTTGTTTATAGGTCATCGGTCGGTCAAAACATTGTAATCGTAATTGTATGCACCATACTTAAAAGTGCACTGTACTTGCAATATTGCATTATCTAAAAAAGAAACATAAATTAACATTAGTTAGAAAATTTGTATCGAGTGGAAGTATTATAAATTTAATAAGAACACAACTTAATAGTGATATGTTGCAATTAATAAACCTTCCTGACGTTGTTCTGGAAACAATTTTATCTAACCTTACATACGATGAAATTTCTCGATACAGAATTGTAAGATTAATTTTCAATTTTTTTAATTATTTCTTCAGAATTACATACATAATAATTTATAACATTTGTTTGATAGGTTTGTAAGCAGTTTGACAGAATATGCAAAAAATTATTAAATCGAGGTTTTAACTTGATGGAGAAATACCATGCACAATGTTTGCGTGCAGTAAAAAGTCAATTACCACGAAGAGAATCAGAACGAAGAAGTCATCCCTTGGCACGTCATTGTGATATACTAACAGCAATTGAAACTAGAATATCTATGTTATCAATGACTTTTATAAAATATGTGGACCTTAATTTATGTTGTTTCATTCCTGGAAAGGTAAGGTATTGATTATATTGTCAATGTTATGATTTATTTTAATTTTATTTAATGTGTTATTAGGTAATTGATGAAATCTTTCGAGTTCTTCGCTTGATTCGTGATTCTAAAACCCCACCCAGAGCTCATGAAATACTTCAAGAGCTAAGAGATATTAGTAGTATGGCTATGGAACATTTTGATGAGAAAATTTTACCAGACTTAAAGCACAGTATTTGTACAACTGTTGTTAGTAATGTAGGGTATGAAATACCTGGTACAAATTTAATGATTTCTCATCATACCACGAACCCAAATAATGCATCACTGCCACACAACTTTAATTCAGAAAAATTAAATCAGACATTCAAAAAAATTTATAGCCGTACTAAGAAAAATAAATTGTCTGTTCTATCTATGAAAGGTCAAATAAGTAAAATGAAACTTCGAATGAAACGGCAAGGGTTTCAAATGCGATTACAAAGTTTAAAGTTACAGGAACAGGCAAAAAAGATACACGATCAAGATATACAATTGGCCGAAATGAGAAAGCATCTCGAAGAATGGGAACAAAAAATGGTTGATTTAACGGCTGAATTGAGTCGTGCGAGAGAAGAAACACAGAAACCTGATTCTATAGAAAGTTGTAAACGGAAACATATAGATATTATTAATCAAAGAGAATCTGATTCGTTGCAAACAAAAGAATTACAAACGAAAAAGCGTAAATTAATAGTAGAAAGAATATCATCTACTGATGCAAAAGATGTCAAATTTAAAAAATTTATGACTGATCTTCTTGCAGGTAATGCTATAGAAGGATATCCTTCAACTTCACATTAACTTGTTTGTACATAATGTGGTTGTATATGAAAAACGAAATTAACAAAATTTTGCATTTTTTATGTTAACTAAATAAATTTAAACTTCCTTTATATTTAAATTTAAACCATGTAATTGTTTTCATAATATAAAGTTAAACCTATTTTAAAATTTAATAGGAAAGTGTTTATTTTTATTTATTGTATAAATCTGTAATGCAGTTAATGAATGTATTAAAAAGTATAACTATACAATAATGTAACTTATATGTATTATTTTAAGTACTGAAATATAGAAATTAACTGAAACTTGATAAGATCTCAAAGAAAAATTTATATATATTGCTTTACAGAACAAATTTCATTTGGTACTAGATTAAATACCATGTAATATTGCTTGTAAAATTAGTGACAATAAATTTAATAAAAGATATACCAGGCGCATACATTTATATATATTTGAATATGCAATATATGTTTCAGTTTGTAATACTCAAAGCTTTTAAAAATTATGTACGAAATAAAATGTTTTACATATAAATTATTTGTTCAATTGATTTGACCTGAATAGTACATTTCATTACTTGCAAAATTTAACTTAATATAAGTAAAACAGACTGATAAAAGAAATTTATCAATACTTAACAATCTTACAAGATGGATCCGAAAATCAGCGATTGGTGACCCTGTAAGGATGACCCTACAATTCTTATTCTATTTCTGTGATGTACACGGTGTAAGAAGATTTTGACTACAACAATTAAAACAATTATAAAAATATGAATCATAACCGAAGTACATATTTCTATTGTTATATTTTATCATACCTTTTAGTCGACGAACTTGTATTTTCAACAGGTGATAAATTTAATATTTCATTATAAATCGTTGCGTGTGCATTTTGCAAATAAGCTTGTTGTTTTTCTCTTATATTTTTTCGTATAGTATCCTTTTCTACTTCAGGTAATAGAAAGTTATAGATCATATTAGCTACCATTTCTTCTTCTGCTAATTGTGTTGCGCTAAATAAAAACAAAAATAGATTAGAAAATATATTAATTACAAATAACCGTTTAAATGTAATTTAATTAATTATACTTGTCTTGTGCATATTTTGATACACTCTCCACTTTATCACATAATTCTAAAATATATTCTTTGGCTGCTTCATCGGATGTCCATTCAATGCCTTCTTTTATGATGCTTTCTAGATAGGTTTCTACAGACTCTTGATTAACTTTTATAGTTTGCCTGAACATTTCATCAAACTCTCTACGACGATTATATTCTAACTGACGCCTTCCAGCTTCTGCTGCTTCTCTCATAGCTCTTTCTCTTTCAGCTAATAATGCGAAAGCATGTATTCGACGTTCATCTTCTAATCTTACAAGTTCCTTAAAAAAGATAAATATTAAAAGAAAATATATATATTAAATTGTTTTATAAATAAGAATGTTACAGAATAAAACTTACTTTACTAAGAAAATCTAACATTGCTGAGATAGTCATTCCTTCTAAACAATTAAGAACTTCGCTTAAACGATCTTCTTGCATGGATTTTTCATTTTGCAAATGTTGCAGATTTAACATTCGCTCTTTTTCTTCTTGATGCTGCTTTTTAGTGTTTTGTTCTAGTCCATGAGATGATTGCAATTCTTGAATTAATTCTCTGCATCTATTGCGACCTTCAAACATCTATTAAAAGAATTTTTTAAATAAGGAAACTGAATGAATCGAATATCTTTTATTTAATGATTACCATGCACTGAACAGCTCTCCCTCTAACTATTTTCTGGATAAGAGTAGATAATTGATCTATATGTATATTCTTCACATTTTCTGTACTTGTTCTATATGGGGTAGGAGGAAGAGATGGTTGTCTATATTTGCGTTTCAATAACGTTGAAGTCTGTATTTTTTCTTCCTGTAGTCTAGCTGTTTTCAAATCAGAATGCAATTGTTGCAGCTTCTTCTCGGTCCATCTTGTTTCTCTGATACAAAGATCAGCTGGTTTAAGTTTGGATTTTACCATTTTCAATTCGTTATGTATTGTTGGAAATCGTGCTGATAATCTACATATATTATCTATATCTAAAACAGCATAAAACATTGTTGAGCAAAATTATTATTTATGTATCCACTGTTAATTATTATTCATATATCATATTTACTTTCAATATAATTTTCTCCCAATAAATCTTTTTGTAATATTTCGTGCCATCTTTGTGGATGTTCTCCATGGCGCATTTGTGGTGCATATAATTCAGATGATAGTTGAGAATGTTCTTTGATAATATCACGTTTACGGGGCTGTTGACTTTGCTGGTGTTTTTTATATAATTTTCTCAGATCTCGTTTAAGATTATATTTAATAACATTTATTTCTTTATCCCTACGTGTAGATAAATATTTGTCCAATCTATCAAAACGATCTTGCAATTTTTGTTGTTTTTCATACTCGCGTTGTTTAGATATCTCATTTAATAATTCAAGTCTGTAATCCATTATTGCTTGAATCTCCTAAAATTACAATAATTTACATTTTTTAAACGAACATATAAAAAACTTATCATTCATATTTTTAATAAAAAAATACTTATTGATTCTCTAAATGCCCACTCTTCTATTTCCAATGTAGTTAATATAGCTTCTCGCTTTTTTATGTTAAATGCAGTATCCATAGGAGGAAGAACTGCCTCCCATGACTTTCTGATTCTCATTCTATTAATAATTTCTACCTCAGAGGTTCCAGCTGGTAATCCATGATTCCAAGTTAAATGAGCTATTGATAATAACTCAGGATTATGTCCTAAAATGTTAATAAATACATTAATTGATATTAAACAATACATTATATCTATTACTTCTTACCTGATTTAATTTTAAACGGTGGTTCCCAAGGAACAGTTTGAGATTCACTATCCCTATAATCTGTTTGGGTTCCCACATTTCTATGTGTCTCTGATTTAATTGTATTTAGTACTAGGTGTATGTCATTTACATCATGATGAAAACGCACAGGAGAAGTTATATCCTGTGTTTTGTGCATTAAAAATGGTACAATTGGTTGACGAAAGTATTTGTAACTATTGAAGCATATTATTTTATTTGATTCATATTTTCCAGCCATTATCCTATGTAACAAATATAGGATACATTATAAACATAAAGACAAAAGGTATTATAATTACAGCATAGTGCACAAAGATAGTAGAACATTTATACAAACACTGTGCTCATACAAAAATGAGTTTATTATTCTTGGAGTATATTTGCAGATATAAATTTACCTGAACTTTATAATCCAATGTTATTTTTCAGTTTTATATTGTTTCCTTGTATTATGTTTGCAATCTTATGTTTGATTTTTCGACATCTTTTTACATGTAGACATAACATTCCTGCACATATTCTGTAAAAATATAAATTTTATTTTTGTAATTATAAAATTAAATGAAAATCACTTAAAATATAAAATATAACTTACGATTTATTATTTGTCTTCTAGGCATAGTTTTTATAAATTAACAGTTATAAACTATATTTTAATGTAATTAATTGTTGCAAAAAGTACACAAATATAGTATGACCTTAAATAAAAGAAAGAATGAATATGACAACAGTCGTTTAGTAAAAATTTATGGAGCAACTGAATATTGATCAAACACTAACTTCACAACTTTTGAACTTATACATACATATATGCAGCACAGTTTTATTTCGTTGTATAAATAATAACATTATATCAATTATAATATTTATTTCATATGTCATAAATATTTTACATGTAACATTATTCAATAATTTACTTTCATTAGTATAATAAAGAATAAAGCAGTTGGTTTAAGCAATTGGGTATAATTTTATGAATATGTAAACATTTTATTAATATAAGTCATCTGATATACTTATCTAGTATAATGTACTCAAAATATTAGTACCAAATTGTATTGAAGTTTGGTAATGATAGTTTTCATTACACAACAGGTACATATTCAAGGAACAATTATACACAATTCTTACACTAATTAATAAGTAGAATTCATGTCTTAGCAACATTGAAATTTAAATAATAGCTCCAATATTTATAAAAAATATATATATATATTTATTCGTTCCTCACATAGAGGAAAAGAAAAATATATTTAAAAAAATCAATATAATAGTTTATAAAAGTATAAGTAAAGTGTAAAGAAATCATTTCGTGTTTGCTTTATAAAGAGGTTTGAAATATCCATTCCCATGCAAACCCAAATATTCAGACCAACTCTGATGGGATGAAATATTTTTGCAACTTTGATTAGGTAACATATCCTCTGGGCATATACATTCCAGTTTGATTCTATATATTGTCATTTGTCCAAGAGAAATTTTGGAATTCTCTTTATCAGTTGTTTCTTGATTTGTTTTATAATCAACGCCTCGTTCATTTAAACATTCCTTGACAATATCATCATTTTGTTCGTACTGTAATTTTTTTTCTGAAAGCATTTTTTTCCTATGGATACAATCCAGATCTTCCTGAATTAGTATTATAGGTATATCAGAAGATGGTAACCAAAATGTAGAAAATACTAAATCTATGGAAGTTGATCCTTTTGATTGTAAAATAGAAGGTAATAGGACGCCAGTCGGTGGTTGCTTTTGTACACCATATGTTGGATATATTCTATTGTGTTTGCTATTTATTTCTCTTTTCTTTTGATATTTATTCGAATCAAGTTGTAATTTATTTATTAATTTTATTTTTGATTTTTCTTTAATATTTGTTTTTTTATTCTGTTTTGGTAATTTTTGTTTTTCGCGAGTAAGAGTCTGCATATTGTCTTGTAAAATGTTCATTGATCTTTTGCGCAGCACCGTTGTTTCCGCATCTGTATCTTTATCATTTGCAATATCAAAAATTGTAAGATAATTATTAATTTGTTTAGGTACATTTGTCCTGTTTGTAATATTTGATGGTTTATTTACATCTGTATTAAGTTCGTGAATAAATCTATTGTTGATGTTACTTGTTCCTTCCAATCTTTTATTTACTTGTGAATAATTTATAGACCGCTCTTCTTGTATATTAATGTTATTATTACCATCATATACCATGTCATAATCTTTGTTTTCTTGCTCATTTGGGTTTATCCATTTATTTTCATTTTGCAAATTGTAATCACGATTAAAATCATCTATATTGTCACTCTGACTATCCATAGGAAATAGTTTTTTATTAGTTACATATTGTCCATAAGGTTCAAAATAGTTATTCATATCGCCAGATTTATCTTTACGTTCTTTTGTGTGTACATTGTCTTTATTTTGATTTCTATCAATTTTTGGTGATCTTTCAGATACAAATGGCATATTTGCATATGATTCCATTATAGAGTTATTATATTCTAAAGACTTCCAATCTACAGAAAAATATAACGATATACCAGGTGGTCCAACATGCTGACTCAAAGCATACAAAGTTGTAGTCAAAGTGGAATTAAACCTCAGTTTACAAAGATCAACACGTGATTCAGATACGAGATCTTCACTTTTTAAAAACTGATATTTTTCTTTAACTCCTTCATAATTTAAACAATCGACAGACCAGTGTAAAAACCAATCGTTTCCAAAACCTTCAACAGTAATTGATAAACCAGACATTTCTTTACTTAAACTATCTTCTATTGGCTTTTCTAATAATGGTTTACCAGTTTTACCATCGATGATTGTTGCTACTGTATAATAATATGTTGGAAAACCTGAACCTATTTGATGTTTTACCATAAAATCTGGTACATCGTCATCATTATAATAACCAGGAATAGGTATACTTATTACTTCAGAATTGGGGATGGTATAATTCCAAATAGGTTCGAATGTTAATCCATTATAAACTATTATTGTTGAGTTGAACATAGCAGTAACAATATCTTCAACTCCGTCTAATGTTACATCCACCAAAATTGGGGGCAATAAAGTTCCTTTTCCCGTATCATGATGTAACTTTCGTAAATTCTGTAATACATATATTATTAAGTAACAGTTATTTATACAATTGTTTTTATACTAAAAAGATATCTCACCAAATTACCATACATTAGATCTACTTGAGGAATTATATACAACCCTCCCGATTGTTTCTGACTACTGGTTACAAGAATAAAAATATTTTCTCCATCTGGATGTATTAATTTTTGAGGTGCTAAAAATAATTGCTCTGTATTTGGTAAAATTGAACTGTGTATTACATTTCCATTGATTCCTGATATTATAAGAATTTCACTTGTATGAATTTCTCTCGATTGTATAGTATGCGATGCGATAACATCCCCAATTTCGTCTCCATCAATATCAGCAATAAATTTAGCATCATAAATATCAGAAAGTTTCCATTCTTCTGAAGCTGATAATTCTCTAATTGGGATTTCCCATATGCTAGTTCCATCATGCCCATTCACAGCATGAAGTATTCCTCCACGTCCACATATAATACAATCTTTAATTTTATCATTTGTTAAATCCAAATTGCAATCAATTGAAAATATTGCATGAGTTGTCCAATGTATCCAAAGTGTATCTCCTGTTTTACCATTCAAAGCCAAAACTCCACCAAAACATGGAACTTGCCCTTCAAAATATAGTGCACAAATGTACTCTGGAGTATTTATCACATCTAAACCTGTTAAAATAATATTAATGTTTTCAGATGGTTTTATGCAAATATCACTTATGAATAAAACTGAATAAAACTGATGTACCTCATTCGATAACTTATAAAACTATAAGCTTAAGATCTGTAAATGAGAAAATAAATATATGATGAAAATAAAATTCTAATAGAAAATATAAAAACTTGCAAATAATGAAGGTAAAATATAAACAAGAACCTGTACTAAATCCAATGATGATATCTTCAATTCCATCAGCATTAACATCAGTAGTTCTTAATGGAGATTCAGATGTCAATTTTGGTAAGGACCTGGTCCATAAAATTTTTGTTGCCAATGAGGTACATGGAACTATGTTAGATTCCTTTAATGTATCTCCAACGTCGTGTGACAACCAATTTTTTAGGATTGACAGTGGCATAGGAATTACATTTACAATGTATATACATAATGTAATTAAACTTAATAATATTACTAATGCCATGAGTCCAAAGCAAAGAGGTACATAAAAGGCTTTATTTGAAAGCTTGTATGTTTCAAAATTATGAGATTTCTTGTATCTTCTGCGAGGTGCCATCAAAGGCTGTTTCACCCCACCATCATCATGCAACTTTAAACTACCATTCTTTCCATCTCGAATGAATACTTCATCATCGATATCTGTTAAATCTTCCTCGTCATAACCATCACTTACAACTAACTTTGACAAAGTTGGATAAACAGCAGACATTGTTTACCTATAAAATGTGTTTACTTTTAATACCTATATATTTACAAATTTTTAAACAAAATTACTATACTTTAACTTAATATAATTTAACATTGAATTAAGAAAAATACATTTATAGTAAATAATCTAATGGAAATAGCTTTAGATGATCGATAAAAAATATTTTTATATTACAGGTACGCTTACGTGTTTATTAAAGTTTTCTAAATTTTCATTTGAAACAATAACAAAGAACTGCTCGTTTCCTGTAATTTAGAATTATACGAAATTGTACAATACATACATATCAGAAAAATCCACTTATGGGTAGTTCATATCGAGCGTTAAAATTGATTCACAGTTTATAATTCCAGTAAATTTTTGTTTAAGTTATTAAATATTACAGTTTATTTATAAAAGAAATATGAAATGTATTCAGGTTTAAACGATTTTTTAATTCTGATGAAATGATAAGTAAAAAAAGTAAATGATTATTTATATTTCATCTCTAGGGTGCTAAAATATTGTGTTTCTATGTATATAGGAAAAGAGACTTTACTCATTGTCAGTTACCAACTATTGTTGATTGGATTTACGTTTCTTCCAGCACCCGGCAGCGTGTGTATACCGTACCGGTGAATATTATTTAAAATAAAATGTTGTACACTAAATTCAGTTTTTCATTTTATATAACAAGCTGTTGCTTAATTTTGAGTCTTGTAAATGCAAGTATTCAGACATCATCAAAAACTACTTATGCGGAACAACTTACCGAGGAAAATTGGGATCGTATGTTAATTGGAGAGTGGCTGGTAGAATTGTGAGTTAAATTGATTCTTTGTCATCTAATTTTGGTGGCGTATCCAAAATGATGTTAAAGGAGCTTTATATTATGCTTAAATGTTGTATTTGAAGTCTTGCATATTATTTTATTTAACATAAGATAATGATCATTGCAAAGATACAAGATATTATTTGTTGTAAATTTTGTAATATAGAAAATTCCACTTTAAAATTAAAGTTGTTATTAATGCTCATAATATGGATCATTTTTATTAATTTAGTTATGCTCCATGGTGTCCTGCTTGTAAAGCACTTGAACCAATTTGGGAACATCTTGCTTCGCAGAAAAAGAATCTAAATATTAATGTAGGAAAAGTTGACGTGACAGATTCACCAGGACTTAGTGGAAGATTTATGGTTACAGCTTTACCAACAATATATCAGTAAGAGTTCTTCACTTCATGAAAAAATCTAATTTGGAATTTATAATATTTTTAAGTATATTTTTAAATAACCAACATAATCCTTTAGCGTTAAAGATGGCATATTCAGACAATATAAGAGTCCTAGAGACAAAGATTCCTTAATTGAATTTGTATCTGAAAGAACATGGGAGAAAATTGAACCAGTTCCTGGTTGGAAGAGTCCAACTTCTGTTCAAATGTCTGTCATTAGCCAATTCTTTAAAATGTCCCAAGTATTAAGGGTAATTAACATTATAAAATATTAGTTGTACACATTGTATGCACATTGTAAAATCATTTATCTTGCTTAGGGAATACATAATAAACTTATGGAAGATTTTGGATTACCTACCTGGGGTAGTTACTTAATTTTTGCTATTGCTACCATTGTATTAGGCGCAATATTGGGATTGGTAAGTGTAAATAATACAGTTTAAATTTCTAGTAACTAATTATTTGTTTTAATTTACAGTTTATCGTATGCCTGATCGATTTCATATATCCACCAAAACCTATAATGCTCCAGGATAAAAAGAAACATAGAGAAGGATCAGGTGGATTTATGCAAGAGAAAAGTATACAAGATGAAGAAATTGTTGAAAATGTCAAAGATGATTTAGTTGATGAAGATTCTGAACAGGAAGGATCTGATAAAGAAGAAAAAGGAAAAGATGCAGATAAAGATAGCAAAACTGAACCAAGCAGTCCGAATGTTCGTAAACGTAAGCCACGTAAAGCAGACTAGACATACTAATTTGTTGTATGTAAATATTTAACATCCAGAAAGAATGACAAATAACATTTAGCAATTTGTAATGTCAATTCATTTTGATAAATGGATACAATGACATTATTATAACAATATTTGATAAAATATTGTAAAAATTTATGCGAAATGATGAAAATATTAGACTTTATTGACAATTTATAGTTACTTGGAACATGCGAAATAACATAATATTAAATAATAAAGTTGAGAATATTTCACTTCTAAATTTATAACACTATAACTTTCAAATGAAGAAAAATTACTTTGATATAAAGGTAAAAATTACGAGTTGTCTTATCATTGTATTAATATGATTTTTATCTTAATTTATGTTAACATTATTTTTACTGCAAATTAAACTGTTTTTTCATAAGATATTTTTATGCAAATTAACGCAATATTAATGTTTATTACCATAGGCGACTGTAAGTAATTAATATATTTTTCTGTATAAATTTTTTATTTATATACACAACATTTTTTATAGTACGCTATGAAATATTTAATTGCAGATTACAAAAAGCAGTATTTAATCAAGTATCAGCTTTACAATTCTTTATAATAATTATACCATACCATGCAATGCATTTTGTTTTTATGAAACTAAAATTCTGTTACACTGAACATAGATACAAGAAGAAAAATGATTGATTGATGAGCTGTGTAAATTACAAAGTTATGTTCTAATATATTTCTAATATAATAATAAATTTATAGTATACTGTATGGCTGAATCACTAGTAAATGTCATACTTTTAATTATTTTTGCTTGTTAAGTATTTTAGAGCAAGAATAAAGACATTAATGTAATAAAAATACTCGTAACTGTAAATAACTCTTAACGTGTGATGAATGAAATTTTTATAACGCTTATTTGATACAAGAAAATTTTTTAGGTTAATGTATTCGCGATACACACTACTTCAGATAAAATACATACAAGAAAATAAAATGTAACATATATTGCATTTATATTTGTATTTTAACATATAGAGCGATTATTTAACAATTACTAAATGTCTTCCACTATATAGTACATATTTTTCTTCTAAAAGTTAATTTACGCGAATGAACGAGGAACTACAAACGTATGTATACAAACGTACATAGTATATTATACGTTTCGATACATACAGATGTATGTAGATAATTCCTTTAAGTTTGCGAGGAGCAAAGGAACTTATATTTGAATAATTATTTCTTAATATTTTTTAAAGGCGAAATTATATTTTTTCTCCAAAAATTATGTTTAACTATGTAAGAGTTATTTTAAACCAAGTATTAAATAACCTGTAAAACTTATTAATTAATAAATATACTAAGTAACCATTGTATCTTTTATTCCTGAAGATTATGAATTATATAGATATTTAATATTAATAAAAAGGAAATGTGGTCGTCGTATATTTTTATAAATATAGCGCCATATTCAGCCACCACCAAAACTACACAATGTCTTTGAAAAGATTTAATAGCAGTATTCCTTAATCACATTATTAAAGATCATTATTTAGTTATTATAATCAAAAACTATAAATATATATGTATTATATTTCAAATTTTTTGTGTATATATTTATACAATAAAAAATGCATAAGGTAGCGGAAGTGACGTTGCAGAATAAATTTTCAATGACGATATTTAAAGAAGAAAGAGTGTTTAACTATACATGAATTCTACTTTTATAATAATAAAAATATGTTTAGATTTTCTATACGTAGTTTTTATTAAAAGGTAATATAGAAAATAAAGATTATAGAAGAAAAACTGCAAGTGTAAAGTAATGCGCATGCGTTGAAAATGGTAAATCAAAATCGGAACTAAAATCGAAATAAGAAGTGCAAGAGACGCATGTTGAAGTTAACCTCGTAACGTGAATATTCAACCACGTTTAGCACGGTATGTAAATGTAAGTATATAAAAGTAATTAAACATGGATTTATCCATTGTATAAACTATCTTTTACCAAACAATTACTACATACATGTTTATTAATCAAATTAATTAAGTTATTTGTAATTACAATCAATATAAAAATAAGAATAACTAAATAGTTTGTAAAGTTAACCACGCTTTCAGTTACAATTACTCCTTTACTTTTTTATGTATGAATTTATATCATTAAACTATCTAAACCATGCAGAAAGCAAGTTTAAAATTATACCGTTAATATAATATAATATAATATAATTATATGTAGAGTATAGATTTGATTTTTACATGTATTCTATATATTGAAGTTTCTGTATATAACACGTGAGTAGAGTTTTAATTTCTTTTATGTTTTTATTATAGTGAGTTCGCTATTTATATCATCTAAAAAGTAATCATGGTTAAAAATATAAAAAAACGTTCAGCAAGTGAATCTGAAGTAGTTGAAAAGAAAGTTGAAGTAGTAGGAAATGTAAATAAAGCTTTTAAAAAAAAGAAACCAGAAAATAAATCTGTACAAAATGGACAAGGGGATAAACAAATTAAAAAGGATGTACCTAAGAATCTAAAGGTTGGAGTGAAAAAAAATGTAGGACCTGTACAAAATCTTAATAAAAAGAATTCAAATGTTACTCCCAAAAATACTGAAAAACAAAAATTGGATAATAAAGAAAATCAGGGGAAAAAGAAAAATCGGTCAATGAGTGTTAACTTCACTGTTGATCAATTAAAAGAAAAAATTGAAAGTATAAATAATCGAGATGAACTTTCAAAAACAGCTAAAAGAAAGCTGGCATTCTTAAGAAAGTTATTGATAGTAAAGGAGGGTAAAGACACTACACAAGATGCACAACAGTTGCAAAAAGCACGGAATCAGAAATCAGTAGAAGCTGTAAAAAATAAACAGGTTCAAAATAAGGCACAGAATAAGATGGCGCGAGGGCAGGCGAAGGCAAAGTTAAATAATCAGAATAAAAAGAAGGATGTTAACCAGAAAAGTCGGTTTGTTATGAAACCACAAGAGGAGGAAGAAGAAGAGGACGAAGATGAAGATGAAGATGAAGATGAAGAAATGGATGCTGAAGAAAGTAAAGACGAAGATGAAAGTGATGTAGAAGAAGAAGAAGGGGAAGAGGAAGAGGAGGACATAGAGGGAGAAAGCGAAGAAGAGGTTGAAGATGAAGAAGAAGAAGAAGAAAGCGAAGATGAGGCTGAAAATAATAAAGTTAAGACAAATAATGTTCAACCTGCACCAGAAAAGGAAAAGAACAAAAATGATGCCGAAGCAAAGAAGAAAAGATATGTTGTTTTTGTAGGGAATTTACCATTTAAGTAAGAAATTTAATATGTAATTAAATTCGTTACAAATTATTTAGTATAAATTGGTATTTATACATTTTAATTATGTTTCAGCATTACTTCAGAAGAAATTAAAAAGCACTTTTTAACTAAAGTAGGCAACATTGTTGATATTAGGATACCTACGAACGATGCAAATACACCGCGTGGATTTGCTTATGTTGAATTTGCAAATAACACAGATTTTGAGGTAATTTCTTAAATTGAAGAATAACTTTTTAGAATCTGAATTAGCGTTTCTTCTGTATTTCTGTATAACATGTTATTTAATTATTTGTTTACAGAAAGCATTTTCGTTACACCATTCAATGCTTAATGGAAGAAGAGTGAACGTGCAATATTCTGGAGTTAACAAAAAAGAAGGTGTTGCAAAAAATTTTAAATTGCAGGCCCTCCAAAAAGCAGGCAAGTTTGCAGGTGGCAGGAATAGATATCAACATAAAAATTTTGGTAACAAGGGAGGAAAATAAATTGACGAAACCATCATTGTTGAATCAGTACACTTAATTTGAAATAAATGTTTAAATGTCATCTTTAACATTTCTATATCCAACATTTAGAATTAAGTTTTTTATGTAATCAAGACCACTATATGTAAAGATTTATGCGTTGGATGATATAGATAAAACATTTATCTATCATTAATTTGTAAAAATTGATTTACATTATTAACCTAATACACATGTAAAAACGTTTTATCATATTACTATTTTGTTTCAATCATTAAATACACATTTACCAAAATAAGATTTATAATTTCAAATGTTTATGTTTCTGAAAAAAATAGCGAAGAGTATTGTCTTTTGATGATTTTTGTAAGTAGCGCTGAATGTAGATATGAATTTTTATTTATGGTATGTTATAAATAAAACATTAGAATTTCAATTTATGAAACGATAGAGGTTAGTTAAAAAAAAAAAAAAACAAAATTGATTTTTTAATAAAAGATGGAAACATGTAAAATATCGGAAACTGAAACGAATGATTCTTTAAATTTTGACGCTACAATTCCTTGGAAAAACGAGTTAATAGAGGTATAATATTGATATTATAACAATGATTTGCCTGTAATTATATTTGTGAAATACAACATGTGAAAGAAAACTAAACATTTAAATACATTATTAGGAGACTTTACCTGATCACCTTATCTTTCCGAAAGAATTGAATGTATTTTTACGAAATCGAATCCAAGTACTTACAAGCTAATAATTCTTATATTGCACATCATATTTTTTATAATATACTAGATGTTATTAAACAGAGTAAAAAAAAAAAAATTAAATAGGATTTAATTGCGGAAAATGGTTGTTTGCGTCGGGCGCTCGAGGAAAGCGAAGGAAAGATTCGTAAAAAGGAAGGAATCGTGGAAACGGCACAAGGAACAATTCTAAGAAAACCCAATGAGATAGCAGCCGCGAAAATAATAGAACTTAGTAAAAGATGCAGAGAACAAATAGCCGAGATCGAAGTTCTTAAATCAAAATGTAAAAACCTTGAAAATAATTTAGCCAGCAAAGAAATGGAATTAGAGAATGAAAGAAGATGTTTGAAAATTGATGATGATTCCTCAGAAAAAAGTGAGTTATATTAAATATTATCAAGTTCTACCTGAAATGGTACATCATTCTATTGTCAAAAAAATAATATGATCGAGATCCAGGATAGTATCCTTGACAAAGGTACCGAAACAAATAATAATCAGGCGAAGGAAAAGGATAATCAGATGAAATTGATGGAAAAGTTGCAGCAAACTCAAACGAAACTCTACGAATCTAAAAATAATTGCGCTAGTCTTAAACAGGAGATTAATAAATTACACAAGGTATTTTACGTATCCAATTAAACAATATTTTCTTGTCAAAACGCTCTGTAATATTAAATTTATAATATTATATAAACATACGTAGTTGCTGTGCAACGAAGTGGGTGATAACGTGAATATAAATAATCTTGCAAATCAATCTGGCGGATGGCGAGGGAGGGCCGAACAAATTCATTTGCTGAATCAAAAAGTGTTGGAATTGCAATCAAAATTGTCCGAGTACGATGGAACACAAAAAACATCTATTGGTATATTAAAAAATACATATTACAATTTTTTACAGATAATGTAGCATTTTGATAAGCTTTTACACATATTAATCAGCGTCTATAGAACGGAAGAATCTAGCGAATTTTCGAAACATCGAGAGGGAGAGACGTCAGCAAATCGAGAACTCGGCAAAGGAGCTTCGTCAAGCGGAAATAGCCATAGAAGGCTATAAGCGGAAGTTGGAAGCTTCAAAGGCGAGGATAAAAGTGTTGGAGAACGAATTGAATGCCGCGAAAGGAAACATAGCGATATTGAACGAGAAAAGATCTCACGATGATTGTTTAATAGAAACGCTCAATGTGAGTACTTGGATACGAGATATTGTATAATCTATCATTACTCGTTACTATGTTTAAAATTCATAGAATCGACTTAAAATGATGGAGATGAAGCATCAAGAACGGGAAACAGATATGAAAAATAGGGAAGAGAAAATCGAACACGAATGTACGAATTTGAGAAATGATTTGCAATCGGCGCAGCTTCAAATCGATCGATTAAGGAGAAGGCTGGAAGAACGTGAGATTGAAATTGACAAATTAAGGTACGATAATTATTTGATAAAAATTTATAAGAATGATGTAAAGTTAACCTTTTTATTTTAGAAATGGAACAGTTCCAAGCATAGAAGAGATTAAAGCCCAAAAGATCCCACGATTATTCTTAAATAATCTTAATCATAGTAGTCCCTTACACAGTTATCGAAGTTCCTACGAACCAAATGAATACGTAACTTTGGCTCTTGCAGCGGAAGCCGAAAGGGAGCGACTACTAGAATTAGTAACTGTGCTGAACAGAAGATTGGACAAAGAGAGGAACGATGCTGATATTCTTTCTGTCGGTTATCAAATCAATCTTTATCAATATCAATATCAATGAATTCGTAATAAGGTATTTTTTATTTAATATAGAATACTTTGCGGAACGAAAGATACAAATCGGCGAGATTAGAAGCGAAGCTTGGAAAATTAGAGAGTGAAAGAGCAAGGATCGTTAAGATCGACAGCAGATACAGACCGAAATTCTCAAAATCGTCCAACAACTCGAATGACGTCGACGCAGAACAAATGCGACTCAAGTAAATTTATATGCATACATATTTAAGCTTATGCAAACGCGTTACTTAAAATACAAATTATCTTTTTTTTATTTGTTCCCAACGTAGAATGGAGTTATTTCAAGAAGAGTGTCTTACATTGAAAGCTAGATTAGATACTGTGCAACAGGAAAAGGCATCGGATCTTGCCACTTACAAACAGATGCTCGATCAAGTTAGAAAAATGTTTCAGGATGCTTGCAGGTAATATTTAAGACACTCTACTAAAAACATTAAACATTAATAATTTCCGTTTTCTTTTAGAAGTAAAGCGTCGTGTACCATTGGCAATCGGTCTACAATCACAGTTTAGATTTATAGATTTTATATAATATGTATTATTTATATTTATAGAAAATTTACAAGATTTATTATAATCGCACGATATAAAATAGAATACTGTCTTTTTAAGAAAACTATAAATTGTGCATTCAGGCTTATTGTACCGATACCTTTCCGATAGGAATTGTGTAAGAACTACAAAACCGACTGCGATGATGTAACTGGAACACGAGATAAGGTGCAACGCTCCACGTAAACGCGCGTGACATCGTCGGGACAACGGTTTCGTTTCTATCTCTCGTTAGTCTTTCTTCATTTTTTCCTTTTCATGTAAACTACTACGTTTGCCCTGAAAGCACGGCGTGTAAAAATACATACTCTTCTTCTGGTTGTACGCCCTATAAATTCGTTTTCTCTTTAACCTTCGGACGATTTTAAAATCGGATTATCTGATTTTGATAAAATCAATTTTAAAAAATTATTCTTCCTTTAATTTAACTTTAATTTTTCAATTCTAATCTGTCATAGACACACACACACACACACACACACACACAACAGTGTAGTGCCATTCTTCGTTCTTTCATAAGTTTAAGAATCTTATGTATTTCGTCGTATGTACTACTTACTCGAGGAACGCGTTGTCTCTCCAATGGCCTGGAATGATACAGTTGCATTAATAAGAAATGTTTGAAAAAGAAACGCCATCTGAAGATTTTCAGAATACCCCTTTAACGGAAATGAGGTAATATGTAGTAGAGAAATTTCTTTTGTAAGAAAATTCAAGCCCAGGGCTAAGCTGGAATATACAGGTGCAGGCTTACCAGGTATTGGTACTCCTTCCTGATAAGAGGCATACCCGTGACGTCAGATCGGCGCAGGTAGAGTATATGAGTCGCACCAGAGAGACATCCACGTCACTCGTTCTTGAACCTCTTCGTTCGTTCATTCGTTCATTCGTTCATTCTGCAAAAAAGTTGTTCGTTAGTTTACAATCTTTTTTTCTTTCGATCAATCTTACCCTTTTCCATTTTCCTCCACTTCTTTCTTCACGATAACGTGCGCGAGGATGAACTTGTCAAAACGGAATGCATATCCATCCGGATGTCTACCATGATCAGTGGTATTTTGTTACCGGGGGGTACGTACCTAGCGGTAAGTAAGTGGTTAATTAAAGGTTCGATAAATTAAATTTATATATTGTAATTCAAGAATAAATTGAAAACAATCAAAAGAATATTCGCGTATAAAGAGAAGAAAAGAAAAAAAGAATCAAACGGTGGAAGTCGCGCACGTCCATCACCATCACCATTGGATTCCCCGCAGTCGCGTGTATTCGCAGCTGGAATTCTTGTTACCGTAACCTTTTCATGTGTAAATTTCAGGGATATAATTGCTACTAGAGAACACACAACATTCGCTTCGCGCTTCAAAATGACGATTATGTAACTTTCTTGAACACGAGTAACGAAACCTTTTTCTTCTTTAGAACCGCCGCGCCGCGACGCGCCCCGATAACGTTGTTGAATTTTCAGGTATCGAATGTGTATCGCTCTTCGTTATATGTAGTGCTTTAAGCTCGCGTGTTCACTTCTCCTAAAATAAGAAAAAAAAATTAATTTTAATTTTATTCAACGGCAGATGTTCTTTCTAGTGTTAACTCTAATTTTTCTAATTCATATTATCTGGGTCTCGATCGACCCAAAACCTTGGTTAAATGCAAACAGAGATTTTGCCTCTTCATCGCGATAACGAGACTTTCGGTTGTAAATAACATCGAAGTAGAACAAAGTAAAGGACCTCGGTTTGATACTTGATTGTTTTGGCATTAATTAACAAGCGTGTCGAAAAACACGTTGACGTTGATAAGAGAATTGTTACGCGATTACCGTAACAACAATGTTTGAACGTTCGCCTTTTTTTTAAATTTATCTATTTCGCTTGCTTGCAGAAGATTTCATTCTCATTCTCGCGTGTTTGCTAATATTCTCGGCTTTTCAAAAGAAAGTCTACGAAAGATATTTTGTTTGCCGGTATACATATGTATGTTAATGAAACCGTGCTTTTTCGTAAATGGAAGATTTAATTAACAAGTTAACGCGAAATCATTAAAATTGTTAAAATAGCAACGAGAATTTGTTGAGAATAATTTTACAATTTTTCGTTAATTATTTCAAATAATAATCGATCGAATCGTCGCGTCGATTAGTTATCGACAAAATAAGTATAATAAAAACAGATATTTTATACAGTTCTGGTAGGTATTGTTACTTGAAAATTAAAGAGAAAAATACTACCATTAACAGAGGATTTTCGATAATACCTGTACAAGCCAACTTGTTATCGCTTTATCGCATCGTCTACTGATAACGTGTAATCATTGGCTTCTCTCAAAGATATTCGATGTTTCTATTGATTCTTCAGGTAGAAAAGTGTGAAAGGTACGACATATTCTTTGTAATTATTTAAGTAAAAAAGAATACCTAATTGCACAATACCTGAAAATTCAATTAAGCAATAAGAAGCTACACGTATGTATAATAAAGGGCACAATTTCTTATTCTTTTATAAAAATGTACCTAGTTACATAAATTTGGATCATGATTGACCCAGGCTCCGCTGTTCAAGGGTTAAATCAACTCATTGTCAGCAAATTAAACGTGAATCTATCATTGGGAAAATTTCAACATTTGTTCGTCCTATTGTTAGTTTATTTGAAAATTAGTTACCGTCCGTTAATTATACATATATTAGAAAAATTTCTTTTCTGTTTTCGAGAAGGTTTCTTAATTTGTTCGCTGTTATCGAAAAATCATAGTGGACAATTGTTACAATTCTTTTACCAGTGGTATCAGATAACAGTTATCAATAAAACGAATTTTCTTCGAGCTTATCTCAATCTGATAATATGTATGTATATCGATTCGAACTCACACGAGTTCACCGTTTACTGTTTCTTCAAATCTATTATTATTTATATTATAGGTATCTTAATTTTTTGAAAATTAAGATTTAAATATATATTTTCAGGTTCAACTGAATGCATATCAGGGCAGATGAATAAAGGAAGTGTTAACGACTCGTGCCACGAGCTAACGCACTAAGGTAATGTTTACCGCGCAATCAGGTGGTAGCGCTAAAGAGGAAGAGGTTGCTCGCACCTTCCTGATAACAAGGCAAAGGTGCTATACTTATATGTACTGTATTGCAGCACTGCGACAATTTTTGTCATTCGGTAGTTGCTTTCGAATTAATCAACTCAATATTATAATACAAGTATTTCAATAAAATTCAATTTTTTTTTTTTTTCAGCACGTTCACTCCGGATGCTGTAAATCCGCGCCGATTAATATTATCATCATTATTATTATTATTATTATTATTACTACAAAAGGCGTGCGCTATGAAGAGAGCTATCCATCGACAGTATGGTGATAATAGACACTGTCATGGGGTTGCTCTCTTTGTGGATGCCGCTAAATTCAGCGACCATCAGTAATGAAAATATAAACAACCTTCAGTTGGGTAAGTTAGAAGTAATAGGTGACGAATTCTAAACTTATGGTGAATAGTGGATTTACTTGCCATCAGGACCAGATTAAGATTTTTCGGGCCTCGAGGCTATCAAATCTTTTCGAGGGCCCCCTTGTATATGAATGTAAACCGAAATTTCTTTCAGCTACATGTTATAATAAACTTCAAACACTTTTATGAATGCTCTATAATTGTTAAATACCTTTTCCCCCTATTGTTACCTCCTTCTGACTTACAACAACGATAATGGTTTATTTATTTCACACAGATGAGTAAAATTAATTTTCTTAATGATGTTCGCGTCTCTGTAATATTTACGCCTTCGTTATAATTATAACAAATATTTCTATAATTTAAATTGGTTTCTCAACTTAATACATAATAGCTTGAGGTTGCGAAATCATATGTAATTAATGATTTCACTGTTACGAATGATCTATAAAGCAGATAGCAGGCACCAGACAGTAAATAGATATTAAACCTGTGATATATTAACTGTGATATCATATAAGCTGATATAATGCGAAAAGTAAAGTCATTCTCGAGACACTGACAATGAGTGATGAGGTATAGTCGTTGGTGTCGAAGTAATCTATTCTTACCGTCAACGTGCGTTAGACTGTTGCAGTACGAATTGTTTTACATTTCCCAGTCTTGTTGGATCTGCAATCACTGCTACAGTATTGTAAAATATTTGAAAATTTTGATAATTTAGGGCTGGCAAGCATGAAACCAATCTTCATAAATTAGGCGCCTTGCGCTGAAGCGCGTCAGTTTGTCTTCGGACGTCGAAGAGGCAGGGGGGTATCCTCTTATTTTCGACACAGCGCCATCTATACAAAAACGCCTCAAACTACTCGACGAGTTACCGATCGATTTCAGAAACAGGGGACCAGTAGCGCCGCCTATCGGGAAGTGGCAGAAACTCCGAAACAACTTACCGATTGCCGAAGGATAGGTCGGTTATTCGTCGAGTAGTTTCCTCTGCTTTCTGATAGGGGCGCTAGTGTTCCCCCCTTTCGGAAAATCGATCGGTAACTCGTTGAGTAGTTTCAGCCGCTTTTGTATCGATGGCGTTGCTATCGAAAATAAGAGCATACACCCCCCTGCCTCTTCAACGTCCGCTGACAGACTGAAGCAGTTAGTTATACACAAAATTTTAGTTTACATAAAAACGCTATCGACGTATTATAATTATTTTCTGCCTAAAAAATCGAAGCGAATCAATAAAGATTAAACCTAATTTATTTTGTACATAAACATAGAGGTTATACTATCTTTGAATTCATACTGTTATTTCATTCTTCATTAGATTATTTCGCATAATAATAATAAAAAAAGGTACATTGAGTTTATTAAAGGTAAGAATCCAATTTCTAATTATATCAAAAGTGAAACATTTATCATAATTTAGCTATTAAATTAACAACCGACATAATATGTAAATTTATATTTCTCTTTTAGTTTATTTGAACTATTAAATATGGCATGCATACCATGTGTCGCTATACCCATACTTCTCATTATATGGAGGTTCCTGGTACAACCATTATTATTGAAATGGTGGCAGTTTAGAAATAAACAAAAAATAACAGCTGATGAACAACCTCCAGAATTGATAAAGGAATGCAAAAATGGAGTTTGTACATTAACTTGGAAGAAAAGTCAAGAAAATAAAAAAACAGATTAAAATACATGTTATTTGTGAATGTTATTATTATGCATCTTTAAAACTCAACTATATTTCGATTATATACTTAAAAAAAAAAATTAACAGTTTGATGGATAATAAAAAAGGATGTTCAATTTATTATTTTAAAATACGTTACATATCGCTTAACAAATATTTAAAAGTCAATGAAATACCTTAGTCCTAATGCACATTCCTAAGTTCAACTTCAAATACCAATGTACTGTTACCTGGAATGACTGGAGGTGAACCTTTTGCTCCATATCTACAATAAAGATATTATTTGTAACCAAGCTACATATTTATAATGGAATATAAATTAAATAATAATACTTACGCCATAGCTGGTGGTATTGTAATTCGCCGTTTTCCTCCTACTTTCATTCCTATAATACCGGCATCCCATCCTTTAATTACTTCACCCTTTCCAAGTCTAAATTTAAAACCTTCTCCTTGTGTTGTCGAGTCGAATTTCTTTCCATTTTTCAAACGGCCTACGTAATATACTGATACAAATCTTCCACTCTTTGCAGGACTACCGTTGCCGATTTTTAGTTCTTCTATTTGTACTCCACCTTCTGCCACCCTCTTCTTTTGATCGCTTTGAACATTTTGGTCAGATGACCTAAGTTCTTTATTTTTTTTCTGTTTATTTTTCTGTTCTTGTTTCATTTCTTTTCCATTTACTAATTTCTTCTTATCTTCTTTTTTTTTCTGTTGCTGTTGTTGCTGTTTATTCTTTTTATCCCTCTGTTGAACTTTTACTTTCTTCTTTTCCTCTTCAGTGTTCTCCTCCTCATCTTCTTCGCTATCTTCTTCTTCCTCTTCTAATATTGGTTCCTCCTCTTCTTCTTCTTCTTCCTCTTCTTCTTCTTCAGTATCATTCTCTTTATTTAAGCCATCTAATTCTATATCTTCATCCGAAGATTCTGCTTTAATTTCATGTTTAGGGCGCTTGGTAGTCTTGTCATTTTTTAAAGAATCCTTTGCTTTTCTTTTTAACTTTTGGTCAACTAATTCTGGCACTTCATCTTCTTCTTCTTCTTCTTCATCTTCTTCTTCTTCTTCCTCTTCTTCTAATTCATCTAAATCCAGATCTTCATCAGGTATCAAATAACCAGTTAAATGTACGTGACCATGACCATTACATGTAAATGCAATCTTAGTTCCTTCTTCAAAATTTAAATCAAGCGGTACTTGCCATGTGGTATTTTTTTTCAAACTGCATAGTAGATAATTTCTGTTATCATAGCATAACATTACTTGAACCAAATTATCATCTGTAATAAATAAAAGTTTAGATAAATTAATTTTAAAAGAAGTTGCTCTATAAAATATAATTTCTTCAAGCATATAATCTACTTTTATTCAATTGAAATTGAATAGTATCTTGTGCTGGTATATTTATGCTGAAAGATTTAAAAAATAACGTATATAAAATTGATTTCTAGCTTTTACCGGCAGTTATCAGGTCTAAACTGGCCATTGAAACGTGGAATGATTTTTCAACGGTCTGTGTGTACCGTTTATTCGGTTCCATTATCAAACCTGAAAAAAATCAGTACATTTTATTACAATTTTATTATACTGTCAACAGCAAATAGTTTTTCGAAACCACATGGCGACGCCATTCTGAAATAGCCTTTACCGGCAAATTTTGGAAAACTAATATGTACTTTTATTCGTACATAATTCACTTACCCCAAAACATCTTGGCTTTAATATTGTTTAACGTCCGTTTAAATAAAATAAAGTATTAATAATTACAGCTTCTACTTATGTATGTACGTAAAATATAACTATATATACAGCACGCTTTATACAACGAACTATACGAATCACCTATCTCTCTCACGGACTCGCGCCAACCAACTGCCAACTGGTAATGAACATCTCACAAGGTGCTATATATGCGCAAGAAGTCGATTTCCAACATGAATTATTTTGTTATAGACTAGATACTTGTATCATACCATTATCATCACCAATAATTAACATTTAATATATTTAAAAAGACCTATTTCTCTGTAAAATTGTATAATAAATAAATAACTCTCTTCTTACATATTCTTAGTTAAATAAATATTTAATACAATTAAAATGTTTTATCAAAATATATTTTATTGCACATTTTTTATTGTATTAAAAATTTAAAATTATAGATATATTATACATAAAATTATATAACAAATGTAGACATTTATATGAATTTGTCTATAGTGCAAGAAAACCTACATATTTACATATGAGTACTTACATCTGTAGAATGTATACTTTTTGAAATAGAAGGATTAAAGTGAAGTTGACTGTTATGTTATAGACTTGGTATTGTACATACATACTTAAATTATTTTGTAAATTGCCAAAATGATGATGGATTATTTTGTAACAAATAATTCTTTAGCACCTGCTCCTATGGGAATTCAAAGTACCGCAGGTGCAGTTCCTGTAAAAAATGATAAAGGTTAGTAACCAAATGTTATAATTTTTAAATCATAACACAAACAAAGGATCTATATACTTACTTGACAATGATTGTTAAAATTAAATAATTAATAATGTGTAAATATTTTGGTAATAACATCTTAACAAATGTGTAATACTTGTAGGTGAACTTTCTATGAAAAAAGTAAAAGTGCATCGTTATGTCTCTGGAAAACGGCCTGATTATGCACCAGCAGCTAGCTCAGAAGAAGAATCTGAAGATGAAGATTTCTTAGAAAAACGAGCGCATAAAAATTATGAAGAAAATGAGACTTCTACGGATGCTCCGATACAGTCACAGATTAAGGTCCGTGACGAAGATGATCCGCGAATAAGAAGATTAACGCGATTAGAAAAACATAAAGAATCTAATGTAGAAATTCGTGCTGAAAGACATAGACATATCCATGAACCAGAATTAATTGAAGTTGAACCAGAAAGAACCAGAGAAAGGATCAAACTTGAAAGTTCAGATTCATCGGAAGACGAAGAATTGTCAGATTCAGAAATCGAAAGAAGGAGAGAAGCCTTAAAGCAACGAGTTTTATCTAAGAAAGAAAATGAAGAAGAATTAATTCACGGGGAAGAGGATGAAAGATCCGGGGATAGTTCAGAAGAAAGTTCAGAATATGAGGAATACACAGATTCTGAAGAAGAAACCGGACCAAGATTAAAGCCAGTTTTTGTTCGTAAAAAAGATAGAATTACAGTAATGGAAAAAGAAAAGGAAGCAATGAAACAAAAACAAGCAGAAATTGAAGCAAAGAAAATGGCTGAAGAACGAAAACGACAAACACTGCGGGTAAGTTTAATTCTTTATCGAAAAAGATATTTTTGTTAACTTGATATTTATTTTATAGATGGTAGAAGAAGCAATAAGGAAAGAAGCACAAGTTGGCAAAAACACTAATGAAACTGAAGGAAAACTGGAAGATGTTTGTACCGACGATGAAAATGATGAAGTTGAATATGAAGCTTGGAAACTGCGAGAATTAAAAAGAATTAAGCGCGATCGTGAAGAAAGAGAACAGTATGTTGTATCATTAAAAATAATGACATTTATATCTATTGTATCTTTCATTTAACAATTATGTTTTAGGCTTGAGAAAGAACGGCTAGAAATTGAACGGATACGTAATATGACGGAAGAAGAACGAAGACAAGAAGCTCGATTGAATCCGAAAGTTATTACGAACAAAGCAGCCAAAGGGAAATACAAATTTTTACAGAAATATTACCATCGTGGAGCCTTCTATTTGGATAAAGATGATAATATATTTAAACGAGATTTCTCTGGCGCAACATTGGAGGACCACTTTGATAAAACGATTTTACCAAAAGTTATGCAAGTGAAAAACTTCGGTCGTAGTGGTAGAACTAAATACACTCACTTGGTGGATCAAGATACCACTCAATTTGATTCACCTTGGATTTCAGAAACAGCTCAAAATTTAAAATTCCATAATAATCAAGCAGCAGGAATGAAACAAGTGTTTGAACGGCCGTCGTTGAAAAAACGGAAAAATGAAAATTAATTTAATTAAGTAATTTATAACATGTTTATTTCAATAAAATAATCTATTAAAAAAGTAATTAATAGTTAAATATAAAATTGTATATCAATATTATTGTATGCATAGTATTAATGAGGCACACTAAGGCCATGGAGTGGGCAGGCTCTTGGGCTTTGCAAAGGAGGCCGGCCTTCACAATGTACCTCGGTTGCCGGAACTACCAGTATGGGCTCGGGTACAATGGTCCCTTGAGGACTGAGTGCCCGACGCGTTCCATAATAATAATAATAATAATAATAATAATAATAATAATAATAATAATAATAATAATAATAATAATAATGCATAGTATTACATATGATCTCTTGTACATACATAAAAATACTCTCCTATCTTTATTATAATTTTTCTCTTATTTTTATGTAGACAACAAACTTTTTAAAGCTTGTTTAGCAACGGCACATTTAGCTTGCTTTTTATTTATACCAAATCCGTGAAAAAGTTTTACTTTTCCAGCGATAGTTACTTTTAAAGGTACCATAACTCCGTTCGTGCCTTCAATTTTATGGGCATTTCTAAAAAATATATTACTTAGTGATAAATTTGGAAATTTTACAAAAACAAAATATACTTACAAAAACTGTGGATGAGCCCCTTGAGTTTCATATAATACACGAATTGGTTGTTTTGGGATATTTTTACTAAATTCATCTAAATAAAGATCAAGTATTATAATGAATATTAATTTTCAGTTAATTATTTCCAAGTTTTCAAATTATTATATCAGTACTTACCAATTTCTTTATGCATGAGCGAGTATATTATATCCCAAGTTTTTTTAAGATTCTTACCACTGTCCAAATATATTGCACCTATGACAGATTCATATAAATCTCCTAACACTTTAGGAACATCTACATGCTCGACCACACTACATTCATCTTCTTCCAATAAGATCCATAAAAGCTATTAGATATAAAATACATATAGGTATTACATAAATGTATACACATATGTAATTTATTATAACAAAATATTGTAAAATACCTCGTCATTTACAACATGATCTCTTTCTTCTTGAAATTTTACAAAACGATTTATCGCTTCATTTAAATTTGGTGCATAAGCTAATAATGCAGTATGTAAACCATATCGTACACTTAAACACGCAAAAGTAATATTATTAACAAGAGCAGACCTTAAATCTGTCAATTCACCAGGATTTAAATTTCCACAGTTTTCATAAATATAACATGTAATTAAGAAATCTAAAACAACATATTGAAATAATATTACTTAAGTGTAACATGTTCAAAAGAATTTCCAAGTAAGTATTAGAAAATACATTAATATAAGTTTTCAAATATTTTCTTACCGAGTATAGCGTCACCAAGAAATTCCAATCTTTGATAACATTCGGTTACATTATTTGCTGTATACGAGGGATGTGTAAAAGCCTAAAACAGTTTGTTTCTTCCATATTAAATTATGAATTATTAAAATTTTTAAGTAATCAATTCCATTTTTATTAGTAAACTATTTTATTCGATACAATTTTATATACAATGTTTATCATATCATCAACTTCTACTTTTCACTTTGTGGAATTGATTACTTTCGTTTCTGAGAAGATCATTTATTTGTGTATTATAGTTCAATTTAAAAAATAACAAGTTTACACGATATGATTAAAACTAAAAGGCCATATGTTCTACGCGTTTTTTTTGTGTGTGTGAAAATCTGACAAAATTTTGTAACACCACTAAAAATAGAAGATCTAATCCGTTTCTTTAAATAATATAAAAAGAAATAAATATATATATATATATATATATATATATATATATATATATAAAAATACCTTAAGTAAAAATGCTTGATTTTGAAATTTATACCCAATTTTTGTTTCTATGTTGGAAGCCCACGGCATGAAACGATTTATATTCTCCTGAGCAACAAAATCCTCTGAAATATCATATAATAGCCCACGAATATCAATTTCATTTGGTAAAATTTGTAACCATTTCAACAAAATAATGGTATCTTTAATACCCAAATGCTGTTAAAGTGAAAATTGAAATTAGTGTAATTGAGTATATAAGAGTCATACTTGTTAACTACATCACATGGATATATTAAAATACAATCAAAGCTCTAAAGCTTTAATGAAAAGAATTGCATAAATATTATATGCCTGATATTTCAAACTTACTGTAAGATATACACCAATTAGTGCTTCTATGCAATCAGCTACTGTTTTATCAGCAACAGTTTGTATTCCAAGATAATGTTCCATGCCAGTTTGTGATTCTGCTGGCTCCCAATTTAATACTTTCTCTTCTATTACACTATTGGTGGTTTCACTTATAATTCCAATAAATTGTTCAGTTTTAGGTATTTGAATTTCATATAAAACATTTGGTGATACCTTAATGTAAAATTTTACTGATTTTAATTTTTTAAGTTTTATAATAATATTATAATCATGTAATTATTAAAATAATATAAACCTCTGTTTCCAATAATAATGTTTGAAGCTGTCTGTTTACTGTATAAGCAGGAGCAATAAAATTACTTAATGGTGCAAAATCATCAACTTTCATACGTCCGGGAATGTTCTTTTTAACTCCACAGTAATAAAGATTACGATTACCAATTAGTTTCCCTTTTAATGTTGTTAACGGACCTTCGTTACAGTTTGGAAACGTAGTGTACAAAAATAAAGATACAATAAATTTTAAATAAGAATCTCCTAAAGTTTCTAGGCGTTCCAAATTAAATGCATCTTGCCCTGATTTACTTGTTAGAGCCTATAAAAATATTAATTTTTACAAAGTAATATTTTATATTATAGTTAAAGCGAAAGAAAGAAGATAAATAATATACTTACATACATAATTTGCACGGGATCAGGTCCTTTTGAATCTTTTAATAATAAAATGTTCAAATCAGGTACTGCTACTGATGGTCTATTTCTAAAATGAACTTTACTATTTTTCTGAAAAAAAAAAATGTATTTTATACGTGATTAAAATATTTATGACAAATATATTTTTTTTTAAGTATCAAGTATTACCATTGCATCATTATTGAATTCACATGTTCCTTGTATAAATTGACAATAATGTTCAATCTGAATCAATTGAACTTCTTCAATGTTTCTATATAAATCGGGTGGTTCTTGGTCTTTTGACCATGGATAGTGATGTGTCTCTATGTTCAATACTTTTTAGGAACAAACAATTATTTTTAAAACTGGCTTTCGGAAAAAATAATGTAAAAAACAGAAACGATTTCTAAAATATAAAATACATACCATCTACTTCTGGACCATTTAAAACTGATTCTGGTTGTGAATCATCGATAGTTTCATTAGTAGAAGTATCTAGTAAACGGTCAAATGATTCTTCTTTGTCTTCATCAGTTATTACTAATGGAGGCCATTCATTATCATTCGATAACAACCCTAACTTAGTTTCTTCAGCAATAGTATATCTTAAGTCTTCTGCAATTAAAAGTTGTGAAACTCTATGCAAAATAGATGGTAACAATGTTGTTTTCAGCCAGTATAAAGGTGGAAAGTTAATCCTGATGCATAATTCTGGAACCAGATGTTCTTTAAAATCTTTAGAAGATTCTGCCCATTTACGTTTCTTTGATTCAACCTGCATGCGACTATACACAAAAAATATATTTTTAATTATAAACTTGATTTTACCTGAATTATACATAAAAACTTGCATATTACCTGGGTTTTATATAATCAATCTTTCTCGATATCGTTTTTACTTCTAACATTGGTTGCTTTGAATTTTTTATGACTAAACCGTGTTTTTCTTTAAAATAATGAGCATATGAAAAGAAATTTTCACTTGGAAAACATGAATTTGGTGTAAGATCATCACAAATTTGTGTAACTATATATACATCCGCAGAAGGTCTGTAACTAGGTATAACTAAAGATAATTCATAATCATTATTCTTAAAATGAAAAGGAACTGACGGTTGTATTCGTTTTATACAATCATATTGTTTTATAATCGGCCAATTTATTTCCCACTTTTCATCAACTAAAAAGTTACTATTTGTAGTAAATTTTATTGAAATGTATGGTAACATATAATAAAACACTTACCTGGTACAACTAGAAAACAATTATCATAATTGTAATTATCAAATAACATGAAAGGTTTTATGACAGGTATAATTTGACTAAATATTAAAGTGTGAAAAATTTTTAAGTATCCAATTTCTTTTTCAGATAATGTCATTGTTGCATAATTTACTTTAACATCAACATTCAATTCATCAGCATTCATAAATAATGGAAATGATGGTGTCTATAAAAAAGTGTGATTTATAAAATGAACGTTACAAAAGTATAAATTTGATCTTTTTACCTTCGGCATTGGATTTGCAGAAAGTATTGCAAAGCCTGCAGCACTATTCAGTAAATTGTAGAATACCAAATGTCGGTTATCATCATGCGGTACAGAATACTTAGGCTGAACATGAAGAACATGCAAGTATAATATCATTCCTGGGAGCGGAAATGCACCGTACAGAGCCGATGGAAACTATAAATAAATTTTAAATTATACGTATGAATCAATACAATTTAATTTGAAATAGTAAATTTGTAATTAAATTTTACTTGTAATTTATGATGTCGTTTCTTTTTGTAAGTTCCAATTAATGCCCTGTCTTCTGACTCTTCCTCATTTATCCAAGTTGGAAATAAATAATCAATATTTTCTTCTGGCATACTTATTATATTTGGTATTAATTTATTAGATAATCCGCCAATTTTATGTAATTCTATACACATCTTCATTGCTGCAGACCTTTTTGCAGAATTAATGGAGGGCATAAGATCACCAAAAATAACGGTTTTTAATGGGGCTATACTCGGTAATTTAAGAGAAACCTACAAAATATGTAATATAAACATATTATTGTGTAAAATAAAAACATGTCATTTTTATAAAGTTTTTATTACCTTACAAAGATCATCCCCATTCAATTTTTCTTTGTACAATATCCAAACAGGTACTAAAGAAACATATTTAGATTTTAATAATGAAACACAGTACCGGTTTATTAAACCAATTGCTGACTGCTCTGTTACAGTATTTGTTATTCCATCTTTATCAATAACAACATATGGTTTAATATCAAATTTATACAATTCATTTTTAATTTCATTTTTTGTTGGTTCTGCACGAATATTGGTTTTACCTACTAAAAGCTTTTTAACAAGGATAAATTTAATAAATTTGAATCAATCAGTATCTTATGAACGACGATAAGTGTTATTAACAAAAAATACCTGTTGTAAATATTGCTCCACTATTTGAAATTGCTTATACCGTTCTAAATAAGTCGCGTCATTTTTTGGTAATAATAATACATAACGACTGGAAGCAAATCGTGCTCTTCCTTTACTTTGAATATATGATCTAACATCCATTGGTAAATTATATCTTATGACTAATGTACATGTTGGTATATCTATACCTTCGTCTATAACGTCTGTTGCAATAATACAATTTGACAAACCATTTTTAAACCTAGATTTTCAAAAAGATATGTTTTTAATACCAATAAATAAAAGATAATGTAAGAAAAAAATAACGTTATACCTTAGCAAAGCTTCCTTGTTCCATTTTGATATGCATAAGGATTCTTTACAATTTTTATAAGGATTATTTGAGAACCCAACCACAAAATCAGGTTTTAAAAATTTGTATTCTTCATCGTGCATTGACAAATTCTAAAATAACAAATTTTTAAATAATTATAGAAGAATAATTTATCTAGGTTTTAAAAGTAAAAATTAAATTCTACCTTTAACACTTGATATAACACTTTCACCGTAAATCGTTGTCGTACAAAAATAATACAACAAAACTTCTGATCATCACATTTATTGTTATAGAAATTTTTTAATAGATGGAAAAGTTTCCGCGTTTGGTCACATGAATAACTGTAATGGAAATTTTTTACTTTATACATATGTGATTATCAAAATTACATTACATTAAATTTAAATTTATTAATAAATTTAGAATAAGATTTTAATAATTTTTAGTAAATGTAAATATTACTTATGAATTCTTTCCAATTCTGTGTTGATTTTCATTTTATTTTCAAGTAACTTCCTACATTTAGTTATTTGTGTTAAAAGATATTCCAAAATATACACAGTATCCTGAAAATAATATAATGTAAAATATGAAAAAATAAAACTCGCTATTTAATTTATAAACGTACCAAATCCTCTGCATTTTTTTTTAAACATTCTAATTGAATTAAATGTAGTAAAGCAGATTTATCAGCACCATAAATTCCTGTATTAAAAATTGAATATAAATCATTTTATTTATTTAATTATCTAACAAGTATTTTCTTCATAGTTATACCTGTATGTAGAAATTGATTTTTAATATCTTCCATTATAGAAATTAACTTTTTAATAACAGGTTTGGGTCTAAATTCAATGCTTGATTCAATGTTTCTCAATGAAGTATCCAAAACTATTTGTTCCAAAATTTGACCTGTTTCCATAATAATAGTGGTAATTTGGTTTTCAACATCAGATGGATCACACACATCAAATTTAACAAATATCTGTTCGGGAACTGGATAATAACTACGAAGTTGGTCAAATGTATTTACCGTTGCTACTTTTGCTTGAAAAGTTACTTCTAAAGACTGCAATAAGAGTTAATTATTATTTTAGCTTAATTAAAATATCAGCTGTTTTCTAGTCTTATAATAAGTAACGTCACAATGTAATAGTATTTAATGAATGTAACATAAAATTATAGAATTACATAAATATATTTAGTAATATACCTTAATAATTGATTCCACTTTATTCAACTTCACATTAGAATTTAATAGGGTTGCTGATAAACCTAAAATTCTTGGTTGCTCTTTAACAGGACAATTTGCAAAAAGCTGCATTATTTGTCTCATAGGATGATCATTTACTGCTCTATGACATTCATCAAAAATTATTAAATTTATTTTACTTAAATGCATATATCCATGACAAATTGCATCTACTAAAATTTGAGCCGTCATTACTAACACCTGTAATGTGATATTTTTTGTAAAAGAAAAACATTAATTCAATAAATAATTTATATAGTAATTGATAGTGTTTCCTATAATAATTTTCTAAAATAATTTCTAGGTAATATTTACAGCAATAGTGTACAGCAGTAAAATTAACAAACAATACCTGACTGTTTTTTAACTGTTGCTCCCATTCCATATCTTTCCAAAAATCAACATTACAATCACCACTGACTGCTCCACAAGATAAATCAGTTAATCTTTTAATATATTCACTTTGTTGGGTAACCAAAGGTACTGTATTGACTATAAATACAGTATGTTTCCTCCCATCATCAAACGGTCTAAAATTTTGTAGTAAAAATAATTAATCAGAAGCAACAAAGTAATTTTTTCAAATACCTTGAACACCCAATTATAATAAATACCTTTGAACATCTGCACTTAATTCTTTTATAAGCATAATAGCAATAAATGTTTTTCCAGCACCAGTGGGTAGATAAACAATAGTATTTTGTTTAAGTGCTACTTCCAAAAGATCAATTTGATATGTTCTTGCTATAAAGTCATCTGTATTGTTCTCCATGGCCTTAAATAAATAGGAAAAGGTACCTTAAAAATATTATTTCGTTTAAAAACAAAAATAATTCATTTAACACTCACCAAAAAATAAAGAACTGAATAAATCAAATATTTCAAATTCACGATCGTGTTTTTACAAATATTACTACCAAGAATGTCACAGAACTGGGGAACTCCCAAGATGAAATCTCCATTGATTAACGTGATACAAGACATTCTAACCAAATGATTTTTATACCAATGTTTCCAGATACAGTTTTCATTCATAAAATGCATATTATATTTATTGGAAAATGATGTAAAATTAGTTATAAGATTTTTATACAAAATAATTAAAAAGTTTATATATATAAAATTTAATTTCCTACTAAATATGTGTAAAAATGGTTAAAGTATTATATTTCTATGTATTTTCAAAGCATGTTACTGTTCAAAAACTTGTAATGTTCACTTTTTTTGTTTTCAATAAAAGTTAAAGGGCATTTACAATGATGTGTAATAATCAGAACGAGGTACTCTTCTTCGTATCATCAAATTACAGGTCAGTAGCAGTTGGTGCTACAAAACTACGTAATTCTTAAATATTCCTTTAATATACGTAAGTATTTGATTTGTTACACCTTCTTGGAGTGTTACAAATATTAATTTTACGTTAAGACTTAAATTTATAGATTATTTTAAGATTTTAATTACATTAAATTGTTACAGGGTTCTAACAAAATGCGGCTAGGAAAGAAGCATTTTGAAATAGCAACAAAATGGTAAATATTGCATTTATTTTTTAACATAAATATTAATTACTTAATTATTGAAGTGTTTAATATTATGTTTTGTATCTTCATTAAGATTTAACAGTTGAACGTTTTAATTATGTAATACCATTTTACTTGTCAATAGGTTTATAAATTTTTAATATACATAATCATTTTCTGAATTAGGCTACCATCTGCAATGATTTATGCAGGAGCAGCTGGCATGGGAGTAATTTATTTTACTGATTGGAAAGTAGTTGCTAAATACATACCTTTTTATGGAGGAAAGTTTGAAGAATAGATTGTAAGATATTGCATACCATACTATTAATTAAACTATAGCGTTGTATAAATGATTGAATATGTAATTTATTAAATATAATTATATAATAATAACTATGTGAGTTTTATGTTGATTTAAGTTGCTGTTCTCTTTCCTTGCGTTTTTCATAAATGATATTTGCATATATTTCATTATCTTTTTTCTTGTAATGGGTAACATAATCTTGGATATAAATTCTGCAAGCACACGCATTAATTACATCTTACAGTTAAACTTTTTAAATTAATATTAATAAAATTATATTTACTTGAAACATAAAATGCATCCCATAAATCCACCTACACATAACGATATCTTTGTTGGTGTGTTAAAGAATGGTTTTGTCCTTGTCATCGCGTATCTCCTGTAAGATGATAAACTATATATGTATAATACATTTCCGTTATGCATATTTGATTAACATTTAATTATGCTTAAATTAATGACAGAAACAATATCCTAATTGTTTTACTTTAACTCTGTTACTTAACCTCTTTTAATGACCAAGAAGACTTACTTTATTTACGTTATTACCTCCAAAGTTTTCTTTCGCGTATTGTTTTAATGGTTCATTCCAAGAATAATAAGCAGTACCAAAACCTAGCACAAGAACAGCCGCAAACTGTCCTTTTGTAATATAAAGTCGCATTATCGATATAATTTTAGATTCTGATTAAAATCTGATAAAAAGAAAATTTTTATTGAAATCGTAAACTTACTAAATACAACTAAATAATGATAGTTGTAACTCCAGCCGAATCTATATTAGCCGTGCTAAAGGTAAAAATAATATACCTAACCCAAAGTACCGTATCAGCCTCTCGACTACGCAGCTTCCCTCTACCAGCATTTCAATTTCCCGCTTACTTTTTAATTACATATTTATGCACGTGGCATTTTTTACTCCTTCAAAGAATATGAAAAGCGGATAAGTGTAATAATACAAATAAGTTTTATTTATTTATATTAACTTTGCAGATCTTTCATGTAATATAAATTCTTGTTCATATAATCAGACTGTGAAAATTGTAAATAATATCAAAACAGAAAAATATTTTTATTCAGACAAAATTTTTAAGTATCAACGGTTTTGAAAGTGTATTATTAACAAAAGTACTTACATGTATACAATTCATGATATTTTGAATAATAAAAACCGTACATACATTGTCAAATATAAGTGTTACTTAAATTTTTCCAGAGAATTTGTAAAATTGATTATATACATTTAATTGAACTTTAAACATCTCTTGCATTGAAATAGGTAGTGTTCGAGATAATAATGCAATTCCATGATGATCACATATACTAATTAAATGATTTATACAGTTTTGTAAAGAAATCTGAAATGAAATATTGAACTATATTATATTAAAATGATTTTAAGGATATACATTTTAAAAATAAAAGTTTATGTAAATACATAAATATAAAAAGAAATACCTTCACAAAACTTGCTATTGAATCTTCTGAAAATAGTTCCAACAAATCTGCTATCAGATAAGGACTTATATGAATCAATTCTTTTCTTAGTTTTGTTAAAAAGTTTATAAACCTACATATAAAATAAAATAAATACATTAATTTTTATATTAAATAAAACAAAAGTTTATGTTAAATAAAAAATGGTTCACTTACTTTTCAATATCCAGTGCCAGACATTTGAATATGTATTCTTCAGATTTATTAATAATAATTTTGGATTTATGGACAACAATACTCAATATTTGTCTATATAATAATAATAATGCAGGTAATCTATCTGTAATTAAACTTGTTCTCGTTTTTAGTAATACATTACATAATTCTAATGTGTCACTACAAATTGATATTGTAGTCTCTTGTAATGCTTTCAATCCAACAAATATACACATATCTATAACATAACCCGGCAGATATAAATGTTTAGTGGAGAGAATGTTTCGAATTAATTTCAACAAACTCGGCCAAAGGTTTCTTGGTATAATTATATTTTGTATTGTTTGAATTAATTTACTGATAGCTAATAAGCGTAGTTTACTTCGATTGTTAGACATATTTATTTTCAATATAGAATTCCATATTACATAAATGTTTTCTACATCATTTTCTTGTGCATTGGAAAGAGTTTTTATCTGTAATCAAATAAAACTGTAAACTTACATAATATTAATAATTATAGTTATTATTTACAGTTATGATCAAATAAACATGTAATCGTTAATTACATACCACTTGATTATGTAAATGTTCAAATAATTCGTGTACTTCTTTTGCTTCACTTGATTCTAATAAAGGTAAAATTACATCAACACACGGATAGTTGAAGGAGACAAACCATATCCCTCTTAATGTCTCATTCGTAATTTGAAATATTTTCTGATTATGGAGGATAATAGTTGCTAATTGTAGTCCATCTTGCAACATTTCATTTCTTATTTTTTTGTTATTATCATTCTATTGATAAAATACTCCCAATTATTAAAAATATGATAAATTAGTATAATAAACTTTAGTAACTTGATTACAATATTTACCATAAATATATCATCAAGTATAGATTGTGCTAATATTTTTAATTTTTCTTCAACGTTTTCGTTTGTAAGATTGATTTTCAATATTAAATTCAATATTTTCAAGTCGTCAATTTCTGTTATTTTTGACGATACTGTTTTCATTATAGTTTTACTTATTTTCTTCTCTGCCTTTTTAATAATTACCTTTTGATCAGCGTTTAATTTTGCTTTAACATGTTCCATAGATTTTAATAAAAGAAGAATGTTCTTTTTAGAATTCATAGAAGATTTTACAAACTTCTTTAAAACTGCATATGATAAACAACTTCGAAGAAATAGTTCTATACTTCTCTGAGTAATTTTGTTATGTGGTAACTGACTTAATAATAAGGAGGGATTGATATACTCAAATATGTTAACATCAGACTTTTCTAGTAAATCTGAAAGTTAACAATTTTTCATATAATTTGAATTTAAGTTAACCTTTATAGAAATATAGTATTAACATTTGTTAAATAAAAAATACCTGAAAATATCGTGTTACATAATGAAATTATCTCATCGTTATGGTTGCATTCCATTCTAAGAGCAAATATGAACATAAACATTGTTATTCTGATTTCAGGATTCAAAAACATTACAGGTAGATGAAACAATACTTCTAAATGCATTTTAATTTTAGTTAAAGATGTATCATCTGCATATATCCATTTCTCTTTTAATAATTCTTCTTTTATATGTATTAATATATTATTTAACTTTTTATTTTCATTCATTTCTGCTTCAAGTAGGAATTCCTACAAAATAATAATATAAATATTGTTAAATTATTTAAGTAATTTTGTATAATACTTGCACCTTTTACTGTAAGTAAAAGATTTACACTTACCGTATGAAAATATTCACTTATAGATTTTGTTACTCCTGTTACTAATTGTCCAATTTGAATGAAAACACAATTTGATAGAGATAGTACTAGTCTTCTGTTTTCTTGCAGGCTATCTTTGCGTAACACTTCTATCCATTTACTAAAACTATCTGCATTGCATGTCATTTGTATTAACAATAAATTTGCTATTTTTGATATCTCTTCATTATTCATAAATGGTATTATTTGCGTATCAAATTTTAATATATATTGCCAAGAATATTCTAAACCACCTATTAGATTATTAAGCATCACTGAAGATTCACTTAAAGAATTTTGGGATATCTTAACTTGTTGTAAAATAAGTTTATTCTGTAATTAAAATACTGATTTATTAGTTACACATATTGCATAAATAAGATAAATAATTAAGCTGTTATTAACATACCATACTGTTTTTACTATTGTCTGTTCCAAAATTTGTAATTCGTTGAATCAATTGTTGCCACTGATCTTCTGATATAGGAAATTTCAAGTTTTGTGGAACAATTTTTGGCATATAATATATGAGTGCTCTTTGCATTTCGTTCCATGAGAATATTGCAGCTAATAACGTTACGGTAATTTTCTCATTATAACTTAAGTGTAACATTTGAGCTATCAAAAGCGATAAAATATTTCTTAACTCATTAAAATCATTCACAAACTTCTTATAAAAAGCTAATGTTCCTGTATGTTCAAAAACACATGTACCATCTAAAAATGTAGTAAGCAATTTAACTGTTGCTTGTAATATTACAATATTTTTACCTATAATAAATAACATTTAATATTAGTTTATTACTAAATCATCATTTAATATTTAAATCAAATATTTATGCACAAAGTGATAGAGTATAGTTATTACCTGTACAGGTATCATCAGATTGTAACACTTCTGTACAATTAGTTTTTAAATGATATATTAGTGTTCTTAATATATTTATATTTTGCGTACTCGTAATGTTATTTACTGATTTCATAAATTTTTCTTTGAACTCATTTAGAAAGGATATATCAATTTCTGTATTTTTATTATTTAAGGAATTGTTCAAAGTGATCAACATTGTTGAAATTATTTTTTCTTCTTGCCTTAAATGTATACAAACATCCATAATAGAGGTAATTAGTTTTGTACATTCTGGCACTGATTTTTCCATAAATATTTTTTTCAATATCTCTTGCATATTCTTCTCAATTAAGAGAGGATTAAAATGACAAAATTGTGTCAGAAGATCATAATCTATTCTACTCATCTTTTTACTTGATAGGATATTATCTATTATATCTTGACAGTAATCAAACAATGTAATGTTGTGTATTTTATTGTCAAAATCAAATGTTACATCATTTAAATTTTTCAAAAAAGAATTAAAGATTTCTTTTTCATATATTCCTGCACACTTTACTAATTCTCTGAATATTAGATCTAATATGACATTATCTGTCTTGAAAATATTTATTGCAGCACGAAAAAAAAAGATAAATGTCACCAAATTACTTTGAAGATCTTTTGTCTTTGCTTCCTCGGCTAAAATGGATAATAAATTTTCAAACTGTATTATATTTTTGTCCTCTATAAATTCTTTACTTTGTACATGTTTTTTCTTGAAAATCAATTGCTGAATGCACTTGTAAGTTACAGCTCCCAATCTATTTGTGTTATCAGTGCGTTTATGATCAATTATATCACATACAGAATATAAAACATCACGTATAAATATAGTTCTTAAATTATCTTTTATAGTAGAAGTAGTTTTATACATTTGAATCATACTTTCTATGACTGTAATTATTGTGTTGTAAGCTGTTAATGATAGTTCATCATTTTTGTTAACAAATTTTGTGCTTATTTCTTCTATTGATTGTTTTTCAGTGTTAAAATTGCATTCAAGAATATTATGTATGCATTCTAATAAAGACTTTATCAAAAGTCCTAACTCCTCTGGTTTGCTATTAAAATATTGTTGTACTCCATCATTAGCAATTATTAATTCACAACATTTAAAAACATCACTGTACGTATCTTTTATACCTTTTTGAAGTGTTTCAATAAGCGTATTAACCAATAACTTTTTTACATTAATTTTAATATCCAGATATTTAATTTTTAAACAGCTTCTTAATAAGCTCCAAGCCTTTTGATCTCCATTAGATATTTTACAAAGCCATTGTAAAATGAGATCTTCCTTATATGCTATTGGTACTTCAACAGCATGAAAAACATTTTCTGCTAATTTTAAACGTTTAGGTAAAGGTTCTTCATTTGCGTTTAGTCGCTTCAATAACTCTGTTAAGTATATGAATAAATGTAATAGAAATTATAGCAGATATTTAAATGTTACAATAATTTACATTACATTACGTGTGACTTACCTACTGATAAAACCATTTTAAATATTTTTAAACTTCACATCAATATATTCAATTCTACATATGTCTTTCAATTTTACTGTGAATTTTGTTCTACTCTTTTGTATTGTAATGAAATAAATACCTACATTATATATATGCGTGAATACATATCTACAACATTAAAATATAATATTTCACTTGTATCTATCAGATATTACAAAATAAATAACATTGAAACTATTATTATTTGAGGTTATTGGATGTTCATGCATGCACGCTTAGTGCCACAAATGCCGCAAAATGCCGCAAAAGCGCTTGCGCATACAAAGCATGCTTGGACCAATCAGAGTTGACGTAGAGATTTAAGAAAAATATAGAATTTGAAAGTGCACGACAAAATTGATTATGATAGGACATTATAATTAATACTATTGCAAAATGTGTTTCAATTTATTACGAGTTAATAAAAACAAAACATCAAATATTTAATAATTTATATGCAATTGATCTATGGTTAATAAATGTCACATCCAATTAGATCCGTTGATTCAATATGGTAACGGCAGGTGACGTTACATTTGTATCTATTAACCAATCAAACAAGTTGGAACTAATCAAACTAACCAATCACCGCTTTAGAAAATTGCACTTTGAATGCACCGGATATGACGGTACGTAGTGGGGGAAGTTCCTCTAGTAGGTCTTCTAGTTGGAGATTTCGTTCTCTTTGCTGTTGGACGCCATAGTGAACGCTTCGTTAGAAGGAAAGTTTGAGAGAAGTTGGGATCAGTACTTCTGAAGAACGTTTGTTCTTGGTGAGATATAAGTTTTCTTTTAACGAACGATGGCGGGAGCCGAATCACCAAACGTAAAACCAGAACTGCCGAATACAACTACAGAAAGTAGTAATGAAAATCCACGAGAGCGTAATCCACCCGGTGGCGGCGGAGGTGGAGGCGGTAGCGGCGGCGGTGGAAATCGTGGACCGCGTGGTAGAAAAGGCGGTACGCGATTTTCTGGTGGACGTGGAGGAGGAATGGGAGGTGGAAACAGAAATAATGATGGGCCGGTAAGAATTTTATGTTTTTTTAATAGGAAATTAAGGTTATTTCAGATATTCTTTGTTCCTCTTTGTACCGCCATATTTGTTTCAAATGACTGCGTAATACATGTTTTTATACTCTTATTTTTAATTTCTAAAGTACTATTTTAGTTTCTCTGAATATTTTTGTTGTTTAAATATTCTATACAGATTTATAATATTAAAAAGGAGAAGAAAATATGTATATTGTTACAAGCATACTTTAATATATGGTACAGTGTATAGTGCGTTATCCTGTATGTTATTTATATGTATAGTATTTTTTACTGTTATAACTGAAAAAATGTATAAAAAATTAGAACAGTATAGTAAAGTTAATGTATGAAACTTAAGATATTCAAACTTAAATTCAGTATCAAAATAAAGGAGATATTTCTCGGTAAAAATTTAAGTGTTATATTTAGTATTATACATATTAACTGATATATGTATATGCTGTTTTTTCTTTTCCTTTTTTTTGTTTCTAATAAAAATGTGCAAAGTTTGGTATATCGATTTCCTTTGTAGACCGAGTACAAAATGGCGCGCTTCTAAACTAAGATGGTGGATAAGTATTCTTAATTTTCAAACACGTGTTTCAAACAATTTTATGTACATATAAATGTAAGAAGGTTTTCCTATATACATTTATTATTATGTAATATCAGTATTATAATACTAATATTAATATTAAATTTGGACGTGATTAAAATATACATATGATAGGGAGAATTCAGAAAAAATTAATAATACTGTTACAACATTTGTTACTACACGAATAGTTACCCTAAACATAGAAGTTATCCTTAACACATTGTATCCCAAATTGATAGCTATTGAATTTACATGAATAAATAGATAACTATATTTTATTATCATGTATTACACGGTTTAAGCATGTTAGTAATTTATAAATTTCTGAAAAGAAGAAAATATTGCAGATGAAAATGAGTGATTCCATGGATGGAGGTATGGATAATACCATGAACGAAGGAATGGGAAGTGGAATGGGAATGGGTATGGGAATGGGAATGGGAATGGGACGTGGCGGTGGAATGCGCGGCGGCAGAGGTGGACGCGGAGGTAGTGATAGAAACCTAGGAAATCGTTCGCAAGATGTAAGTAATCTTTTAAAGTATAAATTATATTTATCTAAATAAAATAACACTTTTTTTTATGTATATTAGGATCGTTTAATGGAGCGCATTATGGGTATTAGTGGGCCAACTCATGATTTGCCGCCTCAAGAAACTACAGAAAAGAAATTTAGTGGGCGTAATCGTTTGTATATTGGAAACTTAACAAATGATGTTACAGAAGAAGAGATCCAACAGATGTTTCAACAGTATGGTGAAATATCTGAACTGTTTGTTAATAAGGAGAAGAATTTTGCATTTCTCAGAATGGTAAATTTAATTTCAGTCGTTTTTTAATTATAGTTCTTCATTTAATCCGACGGCAGAAAAGTGTCAGGTTTTTTTAATTGCCGAAATAATAACATAAAAATATATAATATGTCATTTATCTGCTGCAGGGTTAAACAAATGATTAAAACAATTACCGTTTGATATAAAATGATAAATATTCTTGGCTGCAATTTTATAATTATGATGTGCTTATTGCTTTGTAAATAATATTCATATATCGCTAAGATATGTTTCTAAAGGGTATTTAATGTGCAGGATTACAGGGTAAATGCTGAGAAAGCAAAACACGAATTAGATGGTACAATGCGTAAAGGACGTGCGCTTAAAGTACGTTTCGCCCCTCACTCGTCTACAATTAAAGTAAAGAATCTTACACCTTGGATTTCAAATGAACTACTTGAACGAGCGTTTAGTGTATTTGGAGAAATTGAACGCGCGATAGTGATAGTAGATGATAGGGGAAAGTCTACTGGAGAGGGAATTGTAGAATTCTGTAGAAAGCCATCGGCTCAACTTGCATTGAGGAAGTGCACTGAAGGATGTTATTTCTTGACTGCGTAAGTTTTTATTAACATACGAAAATTTGATTATCCCCAACGCCACGCTTATTTGATTTTCTTAAGTAATCAATAAGTGCCTGTTAATGTAATTGGGGAAAAGAAATTCGTTCCAATAGGAAGCATGATACAATAATTGTTTGTATTGTGCGCCGACAACTTGGAATACAAAGTATTACTTTTTAATGAGTATGTATGTTTAAGTAGAATATGTTTACAGTTCCTTACGCCCAGTAGTAGTTGAACCATTTGAACAACAAGATGACGTCGATGGATATCCGGACAAAAATTTGCCTCGAAAAAATCCGGAATTTTTTAAAGCTCGTGATATTGGTCCGAGATTTGCGCAAATAGGAAGCTTTGAACATGAATATGGAACAAGGTGGAAACAACTTCATGAACTATACAAACAAAAAGAAGAGGCACTGAAGAGGGAAATGGCAATGGAAGAAGAAAAATTAGAAGCTCAAATGGAATTTGCACGTTATGAACATGAAACTGAATTATTAAGAGAACGTAAGTAATATTAAATATTGTGGAAAAAATATTATTTTATCATAATTGAAATACAAATATATTTATATAAACCAATTTTTTTTATTATAGAACTACGTATGCGTGAAGCGGATCGTGAGAGACAAAAACGGGAATGGGAAATGAAGGAAAGACAAGCGGAAGAGCAAAGAACACGTGAAGAAGAATTACGAAGAAGACAACAAGAAGAAATGGCGATGCGTATAAGGAGACAAGAAGAGGAGTTACACAGGCGTCAACAGGAAAATAATTTATTCATGCAGGTAATTAAATATCTTCTTGCTTTTTCTATAACGCCATTTCCTCCAACGAAGTCTATGGCGCTTGTTACTTAATTAAACTTAAATTGCATATTATAGCGATACATCATTTATGGTTTTTAATTATCAGTTTATTCATGTTTCTTAATAATGCTTAGGGTTATATTCCCTTTATATTTAAGGAGCAAGCAATGAGGGGCGGCGGCGGGGGTGGACTGGGAGGAAAAAATTACGATTCCGTCAGTAATAGCGATCGTGATGGATACGGTCAACCTGACGGTAAGTTTCTAATAATTAAAGTACTTAATATTTTTCTATTTGAATGATAGAGAAGTTGGAGTAGTTTTTATTAATAATAAATTGTGTTTCGTTACAGGTGGAAGCAGCATGCCAGTGGTAATGTATCCCATTAAATTATTATATCATTTATTTTTTCTTACTAAAACAATTATTTATCTTGTTTCAACATGTTTGAGTTCGATTTTTTATTTTTTATTTTTTTTTCATACACGTATTTTCATCTATAGTAATATGAACCAAACTGTTACATCTATATGCAGGAATTTTTTCTTAGAACAATCGAACTGTGTTCTTGCATGACAAAAGAATCGGTACTGTTAGTGAAAACCTGTGCAAATTGTGCTGGAAAAACTTTATAATTATTCCCATGAAGCATGCCTTCCAATATAGCAGAGTTCTAATGTCTGCAACAATGCCAATTTTGTTGACGTACACGTACTTTCAATATAATATGTTTCGTACGAATTAATTCTGTTTTAATTGGCTATAACATGTGGAGGAGTCAATGGGCACATATTTAAATTTTATACTTAGTAGGGGGTTATTTTTTCCATTGACGATACACTTTAAGGAAAAGTTAAATTGCGCAATTTTCCGTTAAAACGGAAGTTGAATACTGTATTTGATTTTAAATACACCCAGAACACATGTTTAGGTGGTGATGTATTATCGCAATTTTATGTCTACGTTATGTCTGTTCTACATACGTAGGAGCATTTGTATTTTTCATATGTCTCATCTGTTTCGTACTTCTTAAATTGTACTATGTAATAGAAATATCTCTAAATAATCATTTACAAAACGATCAAAACCTAAAGTGGTTTTATACATCCGAATATCTTTCCAATATTTATTGGAGAACCGCTGGAATATTCGTTGGAGGATATTTGTCTAATACTCACGTTTATGGAAAAATTATTCCTGCGTAATTAGAAAACCCGTGATATAAAATTAAACCTAATTGTTCCAGTACAGGTTGATATTTCAACAGTAAATATTAGGAATTTTTTGATCACAGTTCTTTCACACTCTACAAATCTAATAAGATACGCGAAGAGTTGCATAGGCAGGTTGTATTTCGTTTGTCATGTTTAAATTCTTCATCTTTTAAATGTATTGGATCTACAGTACATCTGTCTCTTATCGAAGGGAATTGTTTATTTCTGCTATGTTCAGGCAGGTGTTACCCAATATATTTATAGAAAATAAATAGTATTACATTCAACGAGTAATACAAAATATGATTACTTGAAAAAAAGAACTACTTTTTATTACTTTTGTTGATGATATGCTGATTAGTAATATCTCTGATATAAATTATCTGCATTTATTAAATACACAATAAAATAATTAAAGACTTAAATATTCATTATGAATGAAGGTTTCATAAATTACGTGAAACCGACAAAATTCTTTCAAATACTCCATTGAGTATTAATCCTGGGCATTTACCGATGGAAACTTACAATCAAAATTGTATTACTAAACTTAGCTACATTGGTCTCTCCATATGCTTGCAGACAGGAGGCTCTGCCTTCTATTTTCTCTAGTTGCCTTAATGATTAGGTATATTATTTACTATGGAACTACCAGAATTCATTTTTGATAAATGAAAAACTTCAATTGCTAAAATGAAAATTTGTATTTTGTATTCCATTATATATATGTATATATATATATATATATATATATTAGTTCCATAGTAATCATTTGATATTTATTAACCAACAAATGCCCAACTATATTGAATAATAATTCATTATGATTAGCTGTATTCAGAAATTATTCTAATTCTAATAATTTAAGAACAGAGTATTTCAAATGTAGTTTCTGAGTACAGCAGTATTAAATTCTAATTTCTGAGATATAATCAAGCTTAAAATGATTATTATAATACACACTTCTGTGGTATAATTATTGAAAAGAAAGATTTACTTAGAGACCTTGATCACGTCTCTTTGCTGCTTTTATCAATATTTAAACTTCAGAATTGTGTGAAATTTAATGCTACTATATTATACCTTAATAGATTAGCGTCATTGAAGAAATGTTCACAAGTGTTCTGGGATTTTAGGGTGTGAAAAGTTACTTCACAGTGTGCTTATACACACGCACACATTTATGTATTTCTGTATACTTTACAGGTAGAAAAATTTCGTATACAGTACCAAGCATGATAGTCTTCTCTAGGGAAAATGGCAATATGGAGGAGAGACAGATTTAAAAGGCACAGATGTGCGGAACTTTTAACATAGTTGGAAACACGCGTTACTTAAACCTAACAAGCGATGACAAGTGAAGTGACAGTAATTATCATCTTTAATTAATGTTGGGCATTTGCTTGGTCTAATAAGGGTAATCGATGTCGATCAAACGACATTGTATATTTCTGAAAGCTGTATAACATTTATTCGTATGTCATTTGTTTTAGCGCGTGTATTATTCACGCATTCAATTCTACTAATGTTGTACGTACAAACAACATCTAACATTGTGTTTTCCCCTTTCTTTTCTATGTGATTTGACGAAAATTGACGATGACCTGTGCTGCTGTCAAACGTGGATGGTCGCCCTGAACCATGAAATGTATTTATGGTACATCCAAAATCTACAAAACATCATTGTTCACCGTTTAAACGGGAATCGTTGGCACATTCACTTCAATGATTATCGGACAAATAATTTCTACTCTGATTTTAAAAACGACCGCTTTTACTTTACGCACAAATAACGATCTCGACCTTTTCTGATATCGGTTAGGATCCAAAGTCTTTCATGGATGCATATAACAGTATGGATCGGGGTAGCCGAGGGGGTTATAATGACGATCGTGGTCAAATAATGGATTTGATGGATATGAGGGTTGACATGGGTAATATGGGTGGCGGTCGTGGAGGTAGTGGAGGTAGTGGTCGTTGGCAAGGTGGAAGTGATCGAAATCGTCAGGATGATTATCCTAATAAGAGAAGACGCTACTAAAATGTCGCAGTATTATAACAATTTTTTTTTTTATATATATAACTGTCGAAAAGAACGTTTTCTGATAGTTCGCATTATATTCTTCAATCATTTTTCCAACATTTACTATCGATCATCTTTCGTGTTTTATATCATAGGGAAAAGAAAATATTAGCATGAATGAATGAATGAATAGGGAGAAATGAAAAGGGCGTAATATTTTAGAACGATTTTATGTCGTTCATATTCGATCTGATTTGATAACATTATGAATCATTTGCTTATTTTATACAGTTTTTATATTATCAGAATATAAACAAACGTAAGTTTTGTAACCACGATAAAAGTGATAGAGACATTATTTTTCCATTATTAGTGATACTAATAATAAGTTTGATATATTGACGAATTCTATAGGTTGACATGTTTTTCCTTTTCTTTTTTTTTTTAAACATAAAGCCTCTTAAAAATTGATACCGTTAATGTTGACAATTCACAACACATTTATATTCTTTAGCGACTTCTAAGTGTAAAAAACAATATTGAAATCGTATGCCTTTTTTATTTCATAGAGACGGTTCTTCTCTAAGAAAAAAGAGAACTAAAGTTTGAGTTTAAGGTGTCACTTAATGAATTTTGTGTTAATGTTCGGTAATGTAGAAACAAAGTATATTCATTGTCAATTAATATTTTAAATAAAAAAAAAAAGAAATGAGAATTTTACTTTATGGAAAAGAATGTAAATATTTAAGAACAACATAACGTTAGTTTTTGTCACTATTGTATCATTATATTATCATTATTAGTTGGTCATTCATTGACTCAGTAGTTATTCAAGAAGTTAAAAGTAACGATATAATATTTTGAACGTACCTTTAGGTTTGTACTTTATGATTACAAGGGAATATTAAATTAGTTTTTAAGGTTGCAATGATGACTGAAATCGAGATCAGTCATTCCATGATAATCTTTCTATAAGAAGAGAAATTGCAATAGGCAGATTAAGCCTATGTCGAGAGTTTTAGATAGAGAGAATTCGTACATACATGATTATCGATATTCGTACATACATGATTTTAAGTTAACGGCAGTGTAATATTCATCATGAGAACAGTATGCAATTTCTGCATTACTTAAAAGCTTTATAAAAGTAATTGTGTTAGAATAAGACGTATATCTGCAGAATCATCTGCAATTGTGCTACTCAAACTTTGTGAAGGAACTTAACTGACAGAAAGGAATTTTATGAATAAAGGTCTATATATATATATATGTGTATGTATATATATATATATATATACATATATCCATATATAGTAACTATTTATTTAATTAATAATCTTCAAACGCTCTATAGCACTCACAAATATGTGTACTTGAAGGATAATGCGAAAACTTATGGTTTTTATTGTTGCCAGTACATAAATCATACCCAATGAGTTTAAATATCCATTATACTTTCGCAAAAATACAATTGAACTTTTTCAAGTTACTACATATGGGGATTAAATTATTCTTCACATGAAAATAGCATACTTCTACAATATTGTAGACCAAATAATATATTAGGATGACTGCTTTTACTAAACATGACACAGAGGTTGTAATGTATGTATTCTTATCACTTGTAATATACTAAACGCAATTTCTTTTTTTTTTTTTTTTTTTATAACTTTTATATGAAAAGAATTACAGGCTACATTAAAAATATTAGACAAAGTAGTACCTATAAAACTTATAAACATTTAAATGACAAGCATATATTGTCCATTTACACCAATTGGGGAAAGTTGAATATAAATTGGTCTAATTTCATCGTTAATAATATATGCATGTGAAATAATTACATGCTGAAGTGAGATGTTGGGAATATAAATACCTTAGTGGCGATACATGCTTTGGGTATAAACGGAATGAGACTATTTTTGATAGAAAATAACAAAATTTTGATGTCTTTCTTCCAATTTTTGAAAATAATATAATCTTGAAAAAGAATATTTGTTATATGAAATGAAAGATTATGCGCGCATAATTCGTACTAATCCAGTAACATCTGTTTGAAATTAAAACATTAGTACAATGTGGCATAGGTAAATACGATGCTTTATATTAAAATGTATTTACTTTGAAATTTAGATTTTATATTATAAAAATTTTTCATTTTCAAATATCTATACACGTTTCTTTTTCAGGTATTATTTGACACAAATATTACATGCCGAATCTCTTTTTTTATTTCTATAGACAGATTTATACAAAGTTCTGTTACATATATATAATATTTCTCATTCTCTTTTCTTAATTTTATAAATTTAACATATATTTTCTGTGGAAGAAATATGACTATGAATCTAAAGCAGGTATAAAAATATCTTTATAAAACTCTGAATTTCTCGCATTACTCTTCAACATTTTTCTATCTATCTATCTAATTTTAATCTACCAGTCCTTATTTCTCTCTTTATGAAAATTTCAATCCCAATTATTAAAGTCAATTCACCCTATAATTACTGTGTGCCTGTAATGTAGATATTTGTAATAATTAATAATTGCATAATGAAACTTATGTCAAGTTATATTTATCATTAGGTGTTCTCAAGGAGATACAGTTTACAATTCACCGAATGAAAGTCAGTCCTTACAATAGGATTTGATCAAATCTATGTATATATATTCATTCAGTGAATATTTTGCGTGCATATGTAACAAACTTGGGTACATCGTTTTAATACAACGCTCAGATATGCGAGCAAAGAGAAAAAAATGTTCAACGAATAAAAAACCTTCATTACTCTACACAATCTTCTCAAAGTTGATTGTAATTTGATAACATAATGTCTTTTGAACATTTCTATGGACAAAGCATTGTGGATGCATAGACACGAATGAATTTGATCTCATGATCAAAATAATCCATCTTCTTTCTTGAAGAAAACAACTACATGTTCAAGTGTACTACGCGGTTGCTTACAATCGCGAACTAACGAATAATATAAAGCAAATGTTATTAATCAAGAAAATCTTTTAACGGAGGAGAGACACAGCAATCACAAGATAGGCTTACTTACTTGAAACTACTAGTCAATGAATCTACTGGTATTGAGGTGAGTAGATTTTGTAAAACTGTTATTATGCGTAACTCTATTATAATCTTTGGGTGGGACATTTATACAAGTTTCTGGTAAAGATTACAAAAGAAAATTATCAAGTTTGACTTCAGTTTATGTTAATCCAACTTTTTTCATAATTTTATAACAGATACTTAAACTGTATTCTAGTTTCTTCTGAAAAATTGGCTTTTTAAAAATGTTTCATTTATAATCTTTACCAATGAAATTGAATTTATCTGTAACATTGTGAATACCTTTGATATATTCATGAAGACATATGAAAGAAATTACAATCTGGAATGATTTACATATTTTGTTAACTGTATTTGGTTTACTTGGACTCTACATTTGGACTTGGATAATACCATATAAACTTAATCTATAGGAGTTTTAATACTTGTGTGCAAATTTTCCAGCCTAGACCGTATTTTTACCTATGACAACCAAACTTATATTTGTATACGAATTTTAGCAAAAGGTTGTCAAGGTTCATTATTTAAATCTAGGCTGATGTAACTAATTACTTATTTCAACAAACCAAACCTTGAGATACTGTGTTAATGCTATACCTGGTTTCGGGGTGGTAATATGTATAATTTATCAATGAATGATATTATACGTACTTAGTTCCTACAAAATATTGAACTTTTCGCAATCAACTGAAACTTAATAGGTTGATAATGCTCTGTGATGAGTTTAAAAAAAAAAATGTATTTTGTCCTTAGAAGAGATATGATATATACAATTCATGTGCTTTTACAATACATGTTTAAAACTCACAACAATATTGCTTAAAACTGTAAGAAAACTTTTTTTGATTTATTGTCTATCCTGCTAGACAAGTGCTAGTTATTAAAGAGACAGTTTTGTATTGTAAACTGCACACTCTTGAAATTTAAAATTCTGAGAAGGTTTCTGACAATTATAGATTTGCTATCAATTTTATTTAACAGATAATTCATGTTCAGCTTATACATTAAACGTATTAATTTGCCAATTTCTAAATTAAATATTAAAGATGCAAATACCAGGTTCTCGTACAAAACATTTATATCAATTTTTATGTTTACAGATGCTCATAGCTGTTGCTGGTTGAAGAAGAAAACTGAACGTATCAGGAGATAAAAGGGTAAGCAAGAAATCATTATATTTTAGAAATGAAAAGGACATCTTAACTGTGCTTTTACGTTATGATGAGATGATCCTTACTCTGTTTGAATTTTATGATAAAACAACGATACTCCCAACGTTCTGATTTCATAAAATTCTTATAATAGTTATTTAATAAACATGCTGTATTATGTTTCTTATAGAAATATTTATTTGCAGTTTTGCAACGACAGAGTTCATCCTGCATTTATCCAGGATATGGCAACATGAAGTAATTGTATCTGCAAAAGATCGATCAGTACTAATGTCGAAAGGTTTGTTCAATTTCTTTTGTATTATTAAATATAATAATTTATTTCGTTGATGACAATTAACGTAATAATGAGAGATTCGATGAATTTTCCAACGTGTACTGAGTATATTTAGGTAAAAACACATATGTGCTTGTTGCTGCTTGAATATATATCAATCAAAATTTTATTTTACAGGGGAGAGAAGTTCGTGGAAGAAGAAAACGGAGTGGATTGCGTTCATCTATAAAGTATTGTTAAAAACACAAAGTGTTATTTATAGATACCTGATTTAGAGTTTAAAAATACCGTTTTAATTTTAAATCATTTTAGTATTTTTTAATTTTAAACATGTAAATCGGATATCTAATTGCATATACTTTCTAATCCACATTCCCACCGGATTTGTCACTTTAAGGTAATACACAATTTCTTTCTTAAGTTTTTTCTTTTCTTAAATACTAAATATTTCAAATTTATTGCAATTTACATAAATAATAAAAATTTTAATGATGATTTTCTTTCGGGGCTGAGTTTTTATGACGAAGCTTTAAGATTCCAACGTGTACCAATTTACTGAGATATTAATAAACTCTTGTGTGTAATTTTATTAGGGTGTGTACCCTCTTAGTAATTGAGTATGCATTTTTCTTACAGGCACATTAAGGATATTGCGCGATGAAACCACTTCAAACTTACAACTCGAAGGTGATTGTTTATTATATTCGTGCATTAATACATCTTCGTTACTAACACTATGAATAATAACAATGTTGAAATGTAAAAGGTATATCTTTTATGATGAATTTCTGGCTAGAGTACTGAGTAAAGATGATTAATTTTGTTCACGTATGGACTGACATTTTTAATTCATATAATGTAAAAACCACGAATATAAATAAAATTTTATAAACATAATATTTTTTCTGTTGCAGTTTTGATGCCAAATATCAATTATCAAATAATTCACCTCCCGACAAATTATAATATTAAGTTACGTAAATGATTTTATTTTTAAAAATCATCTTGTATTATACCTGCAAGCAAGAAAATTTATGGTTTCTCAAATGTAACATTAACATAATTTTTTATTTAAATAAATCACAAATTCTTAAAATAGATAATACTCTTGTAAATTTGAAAAAATGCTCCTGATGTTCCTATCATAAAATTAATATCGTACAAAAATTTACTAGATCCGTTTGAATGATTAATGTGAAAGCATAAGAATTATTAAAGTGAAAAGAATGTTCATCTTTATGGTGTGTATATATATTATCGAATTTTAAACGCAACGCGTTTCATATAGGATACATTTAAATACATATTTAATTATTGCATAACGATTAACAACACGTGCGGTATACTTCCCTTTGCATTGAACATTATCATTAGCGATGGAATCAAGAGAATTACTCGGGACATTTGAATAATTAAAAACATTGTAATATTAAAAAAGTTGCAACATTTTAAGAGAATAGATTTGAAGTATTCAAATGCTCAAAAAGTAGTATATTTACTCACATACGAATGGAGCATATAAACGTCAATTTTTTTTTTCTTTTTCATCGGATTAATGGCCGATAAAAAATCATATCAATCAATTGTATTTGATGTTTTGTAGTATCTATTGAAATTTGAGAGTTAATAATTTAATAGGGCAGTAAGTTTTTCAGGATCTTTTAAAAGTCGATTCAATTTGCAGATCAGAAACATCGAATATTCATCACCAACCATTGCTACTGACTGTAAGAAAATAATCAATAAAAAGGTTTATCGATCATTTTCTTCACCTTCATTCAGTCAAATATAACGCACGATAAAATATAATGTACACATAAATAATTACATACATACAATTAGGCATAGTTCGGTTTTATATATACAAGATAGAAGTAATGCAGAGAAATTGTTCGCTCAATTCATGCTGCGATCAAAGATTGAATTCTGCTGTCTCGTATTCTTTTTCAGCATTTACGAGTATTTCGTTTCGGTACCGATCTTAGACACGCCTGCGTGACAAATGCCTTTAATAATAACACAATTCTTTTTACTGTGCCTCGCACAGTAATCTGAATACTAATAAATAATCTAAATGTTCTTATCGACAAATAAACTTTTATTTTATCTTTCGATCCATTCACTTTCTTCTGTTTCTGGTATTTATTGTTACTTCACGTAAAAATATTATATAGAAGATAAATTATCATATAAAATATAAATATACTTTATCGATGAAAGAAAGACAAGACAGATTCTGTTTTTTTTTTTCCTTCTAAAATACTGCTCTACAATTAATATACATTGTCGTATATTTTTTTAAATCTGATTATGTTGAGTGTACAAATTAATTTGATGCCTTTTCTTTTTAAATTAAAGATTTGTTTTTAAAAGAGTCTTAGTGTAACTTGAACTATTCAAATATTCATCATTCTCTTGCGCCACTTATCAGTAGCATTTTAAATTCACAGAAGAAATATTCAAATTGTATATTTTTATTTGAAAGGCACCGAATGAATTTGTATATCTAATATTTTCTACTAAAAGGAGAAAAAATTATAAAAATATACCCTCTAACAAAATATAAGCGAATGGATTTAACATTTACGTTAAATTGCCGATAGTATAATTTGTTCTAACATATATGTATAGATATTTATTATACTTCGTTATGTTAACGCAAATCATTTTTTAATCTAAAAGAATTCATAATTTTTTTGGAGAAACTCATTCGTAATTTTGTGCGATTTACAATGTACATAACTATATTGCAACATAGGAATTTTAAATACCATTGCATATCTCGTTATGCTTGTCATAATAACTAAAAAATTTAACAACAAAAATATAACTTTTTAAAACGTACACGTACATAAAATGTCTCTGTTGTATTTACACAGAACATTGCGCTAAGCTCACAAGGCAATAAAGACAATAAATTACGCTAAAACAATATAATATCGTATCTATAGTCTCCATCATATTTGTTCTGTTACGAGTGGAGAAGCATTTTAATCTGGGAAAGAACATAACAGAAAAAGCACAACTGACTATACTGATTAAATTCAATCCCTCGTTCGTTCAATAACGAAATAAATATTAATTACGTAATATTGTTTATATATGAAATATTTATAAAAAATTATAAGGTAACTATAGAACATACTGAAATTTTAGATAAACTGCTTTTGAAAATTTACCTTTCGTGAAATCATATGAATTTATCGTTGATCTTTCTCAATTCCACTTGATCTTTAGTTCTAAGCACCAAACATGTACGATCATTCTCAATATGCAACTCTATGAGACGAAAACATTTAATTCGTTAAGCGATTCAAATTACGGGACCAAATAATATATGTAAAATTTGTAAAACAGGAATTCATTTGAAGCGTTTCAACTATATGTATATGTAAACAGATTAAACGTAAAATATTTCATACAAATTAATATAATGACTAATGATTCGCCATTGTAAATATTATGTATATACAAATCGTCGGGCGAAAATTCATTTTTTGGTATGTATATATACACATGTATGTACTTTCAACACGAGGCTCCATATGGTAACCTTTATTAACTATTATATATTATAATTTCAGGAATACGTAAACGTGGCTTTTGGAAGCTCACGCGTTATAACATTGCATAATGTACAATACGGCACACAAATCCTCAATGTAGAAATAGTTCAACAAATTTTGCGGTATATGTGTGTCAATGAAAGCGTTTCATACTTCTGTTTAGACTCGGTCTAGACTCGTGAAACTATAGTAAAATTGTTCAGCCTTGTAACTACGTAACTAATAATCAAATGACAGTGCAATTAAATTATTAGATAAAAAGAATACTTTTTCTTTAAAGCGTGATAGCGTTCAAACTATCACAGGTGCTACAATAACGCAAAGTGCGCACTCCCTCCCAAGGAAAGAAAGATAGAAATTAAATATTTAAATTAGATAAATGAAGAAAAAAGGGAAAAAAGAAAAAACGAGATAAATTGAAAAGGAAGAAATTTTCATACCAATACTCGATGATAATTGCTATGCCATATCCTGCGTCGTGCAACGATGAACTTCACTCAAGTATATTCCATACGATACGATATCCAATTATTTGTTAGCACTATTAAGTACCAATAAACGCACCAACGTTCACGACAGCACTATCGCCTAAAATAATTCTTCCATATTTCAACGGGTAAACTGACCTCTCACTTGCTGTGTATCATTCATTTAACTTTTTGTTACTTCGGTACTGGAATAGAAGGGATCTCGTTTACAGTTTACACATTAAACCTTGTTTCAGATCCATCAGCAAGAATTAATGTGACTGTTCGATTATTTATCCATATTAATCGAGCTAATCGCATAGGATTCAATCGTGCTACATCATTAATAGGCGCAGTGCTGTATGATTTCACACAACGTGTCTGCGAATTTCCTAGGCCGAACATACCGCTACTTGTTTGCTACATCAAAGTATATGATTATTATTCCATCACATTAAAAAAAATAAAAATAAAAAAGACTAATAAAAATATTTCTTACCTGCCAGAAACATAATTTATTTTCTGTACAAGAGTAGCTAACCAGGAACTTGCCCTCGGGTGAAAATGCTAACGCAGTTACAGCTGCTGTATGCGCAGGTACTGTCTGGCACTTAACGTTTCCTCTTAATTCATACAAGGCAAGTTGACCATTGCGACTGCCCACTGCTATCCTACGTGTTGCCGGGCAGTGGCTAACCTAATAAAGATATTAAACATTTGTTAAGAAAAGGTACAATACTTATAAAAAGACAGAATAATATCAATATAATTCAACTCACTTGTTTGAACCTACATACTGCTGGAAACACTTCACTTAATGGTTTAGTTTTCAGATGACCGGGGTCCAGACAATGTAGAATAATATCCATCACCTGCAAATAATATTAATTTAATAATATTAAATATACATTTATATTTTTCTTCAACGGCTATTCTTACCTCAACTAAAAGATCACTCATTTCACTTTGCATTTTATCAATTAACTGTTCAACTATTCTGAGTATTTCTGGTTTTGCCCTAGCTAAAACGCTTGCACCCATATTTACATTTAATGTTTGCGCATTTTGTTGTAAAGTATTGTATCTAGCCACTTCCCGTGCCATCGTGGTAATGAATGCTGCAGGTCGAGCGGTAGCTATTAAAGTTAAAGCATGACGTGCCGTACGGCATGTATCAGCTTGAGGTGTGAGCGGAAGACCATAAGTCATGCTTGGTACTAATTTATCAGCATCGCAACACATTTCCAATAGACCCAATAACACCTGTGTTGTTATAACATGAAATTAATAAACATTTCCTTTCTCGTTTCTTATTACTTTAAATTACTCATACTTTCTTACTTTTGATACGTCAAGGTACGGTTCCCAAACGGTAAAACCTCTACCGATAAGATCGATTGCTGCTCTTCGTAATGCTGTGTGTAGAGGTAATTTTGGAGAATGAGGTGCATGTAATAGATGAGTAAGGGCCATACTAGTATGTCGTGCAAGATTATTGTTTCCTATTCCAAAACCTTCTACGATTGAACTCTTTCGTCTTTGTTCATTGTCCCTCTTTTGATTTGTTGTAGTAACATCTTGACCAAACTCAGCACCTATTACACCCAATAATACAACTGCAGTCGTTTGTTTTCGTTTCAGTTCTGCAACGCTCGATGGCTTCCTGGCTACATTTATTTCTGCTAATATAAATATGTAATATGATTAAAATGTTCTTTTTAAAATTATAATCACGCAACCTTGTATACATATAAGTTAATTACCTTCTACTAATTCTTCTTCTTCATCTTCTTCTTCTGGATGTGTGTCCGAGGAAGGGATTGGACTACCAGGAGCTGGTGGACTTTGATTTTGTATTTGAGGTGCAATAGGTTCTTGAGTGCTGTACATTGGTAGATACTGGGACCAACTATCTACAAGCGCTTTCCTTCCTTTTGGCCCCATTCTACCTAATTCAGCGAGTAACAAAGCTTGAGCAGCTTCACGGATCTAGAAACATTATCTCTTATAATATTATTTATCTTATGAAACTCTATAATATGTATGTATAAAATAACTAACCTCAAGACATTGATGTTGCCATCTTCGTGCCATCATTTCAACCTGAGGACGTTTAAATGTTTTCGCACCACCTTGTGAAGTTACCTTATCAGGTAAAAGTACACAATGTAGCGTCGCTAACAACGACCATCCTTGTTTAATCTGTGCTTGCTGTGCTGTATAAATTTCTTCATTTTCTTCTTCTGCTTTATTCCAATTAACTGTGGATCTATTACCAGGTCTGCAGAAAATTTATAATGAAATCTCTTCTGAATTGTTGTAATTGTTGTTTAAACAATAAGTACTAACCTATGCATTTTTCTATTTCGTTCTTGCTCAGGTACAAAAGTTGCATTGTTCATTGACATTAATGTATTTGCCAAAGCAACTACTGCTAACAAATGATTACTGGTTAATGTAGTAGAGAGTTCCCAATGTGCTCTCGCTGTGAATGCTCTGGTAAGTCTTTCTTGTCTGACTAATTCAGCCGGTAAACGCTGCTCCAGCTGTGTTGCAGGTTCACCGATTGGCTCCAATTGCGTTTGCCAAGTTGGCAGTAATAGCGACATATATCCTATGGTACATAGGGTTCATTTAAAACTAGCAATATGTGTTTTATAAATTATTATCTTTTCGTACCTCCTTTAGATAATACTCCAAATGAAACAGGAACCATAGGCCTTAATAAGCCCAGTTTTCCTTCACAAACACGATCCAAATCTGGATCCATACCCCAAGCATGCAATAAACTTAGTATAAGCTGAGCAACTTCCATAGTTGCGTTTGGTTCGCTAAATGCACCATTTCTTTTCAAATTATTTTTAGCAGCTTCGTTGTTATTCCAATTATCACCTGCAAAAGAAAACAACCTCTATAACAAACATAAATTTGGGTATTTTAAATGTACGAGAAGGTGCATTTGAAAATACAGTGTAACACACATTAAACTTTCAAACTTTTCATATATTCTGACATAAAAAAGAATGAAAATCATTTAAATGAAAAATGTTTGATTGTAAAATGTTTCTTGTATAGGATATATGAAAAGTTTTACAACATACACTAATATGAAGTCTAAAAATAATAAAAAATTGATATATGAATAAAATAAAGTATACATAAAATGTGAACATCTGAAATAAATAATAAGAAACAATAATTTTAAAATGCTAAATTACACAATGAATAAGGTTTGGATGTGGAAACATTGCGACCTCTACTTATATCCAATAATTCTGTGCCAAAATAAATCACACATTTGATGTTTAATATAATGTAGGAAAATTTTAAACGCTGTAATAAATAATGAGTACATTGTACATGAAAAGATAAAGGAACTACAAAGCGAACGACAAATCTAAATGAACAACAAAAATCCATGCGACGCAATTTCAACAATAGAAAGTACAATAATTTTGCCATCTTTTTTTAATCATGGCTAACCTTTGCCATCGAGAGTCGACGGCTTGAGGCCAACGCTTTCCACCTTGGCCTGAATCTTAGTGTGTACGTTTTCTGCACCCTCCTTCATTTTAGCCAATATACCTAGAGAAAGAAATTGGCTTTAGACGGAATAATAAACGAACACAGTTTTTAACACGAATCTTCTAATGACTACAGCTGAGGTGTGAATTAAAGACACTAAAAATCCTGCAATGAGTGTTACGTGATATAAACATTCCAAGAAAGAATATTTGAGTATGCGTATATCAGTGTATCTAATAAGGAGGAAAAAATACTACCAAGCATTAAGTGAAACAAGAGTATAGTGCTGCTTCATGGTAAACTTTTTCTTTTTTCTTTAAGATGATTTAATAAATTGATCAAGAGTTTTAATATAGGTATTAAAAATTCGAATGAAACGATACATGAAAGTATTGTGCGCATTGAATTGACTACAATTGAAATACGTTTTCGTTTTTTTAAATGTTTAAAAAACATTGCACTTATCGCAATAAATCTATATCGGTGAACATGCAATCACAAGAACATTTTTATATACACGACACTACGTTGAACAACGTATAGAAAACGTAACATGTTAAATTAATGATCCTGTAAGGATTTCTTCGCAAATCTGCACTTTAAAATATGCACACACAAACTACGATTTCTATTAAATGAAACAGTAACAGAGCACAATACCGTGACGATCCTTCTCCTTTAAAATTCGTTCAACGTCTCCTGCCTTATCCTTGACGCGACCGAAAAAGTCTATAAAGTGGCATGTTAGTGCAAGTTTTTTCATTAATATACATATTAGCTAAATTTCTTAAATTAATTTTACGTTTGTATGGGGTAAAAGAAATCATTACCTGCGATTTTTTTGTGAGCATCTGGACTAGCCGATTGTGTAAGTGCTGCAACCTTTTGATATTCGGATGCTGAAATTAAACCCTGTGCTTCCAAAGAACCTGGTGACATTGCTCCATATTCATCGCTAAGTAATTGTACTGTGTAAGTGAACAAAAGAAGTTGCTGCTTTAATAAAGTCATATTAAATGAATTTATTTACATTAAAAAAGTAAAAAAAAAAAAAAAACAACAAAAATGATACCTATTAATGCTTCTATGTCAAAAAATAAAATATGACTTTCTGGATCTTTAGGATTACTTCTGAAGCCTTGAATCATTAAAGGTGTGCCTTTTGCTTTTATCTGATTTCCATGATCTACTCCTTGTCCACCATGAAGCTGTTGTAATTGATGTAACCCTCTTTGTGTGGCATGTCGTATAGCCGAAAGATTTCTGTGCCTCAAGCCTCTAAGGAAACGGAATATTATGTAAACGATGAAAGAGATTCTTTTCTTTAGATTTTTTCCCTAAAATTCATATAAGGTTCTCACCATCTACGTTGTAAGATTTCATTTACCTAAAGAAATGCACAGCAGGATTAGCTAAGCCTAGTTCACCGCCCGCGGCTGACCCACCAGCCGTAGCCAGAGTATTTTCGTCACACGCGTAGAGTACCTCTTCAGCAATAATACCTATAGTTTCAATTACAATCTTATATTTATTGTACATAAGTAGATAACAATTTAAGTACAAAAATTGATATAAATACAAAAAGCATAAATTCTTTAACATAGAAAATACGAGAATTGAAAACTTATATGTACCATGTAGTACACGATCTAGATGACCAGTTTCCATTTGCCATACGTATACAGCTCCGTCCGAACATCCAACTATCATAAAATCATCCAGTGGCCTCCATTTTATCGTAACAACTGGAAACAGGTGTCGAGAAGCGAGAACAACACATTTCCTTTCCGCTAATGATAACAAAGTAACACTATGATCTGATGCAACACTGCAGACACACTTTTGAATCCTAGGCTAAAGAAATGAAATTCAAACAATATGACAAATAATTTATAACGTAATAATTATGAAGTTATCAATATTCTTGGAAATAAAATAAAGTGAACGTACACTACAATTATCAGGTGGTACCATCAGTTGCGTAATTTCCCCCGCATGTACACAGAATCTATGAATAAGGGTACCAGCATAAAGGTCCCATAAACATACAGCAAAATCAACAGAACCAGAAACAAGATGTGTACGATCGTAACGCGGTGCTGCTCCGTGTGGATATAAGAGACAATTCACTCGACCAGAGTGACCCAAAAGTACTTGATGAGGAGGCCAATCTATAAACCACACGATGAAATAAAGAAAAAGAAGCATAATTATAAATTTTTAGTTACAAAATTTTATAATAGTTATATAGAATTTTATTATATTTAGTCAAATAGTTGAAAAGTAATTGATAAATGTATTGTACCATCATATTGTTGATGATTGCCGTGAAGTAATTGAAGCATCACCGTTTGTGTAGCAGGAACAATAATAATACTGCCGTCTTCGCGACCAACAACAAGACGACTCTGTTGCGGTAAATATATACTAGCTGTTAACTTTATACCATGCCCATCTCCAGTATCTAATTGATCTAATATTCCAACCGGTGGTGGTCTCATTTCTTCCCAAGCAGCTCTTAAACTTGTCTTTACCACAGGCGGCAACGAGAGTGAAGTTGAGCAATCATTTTGACTGATTTGAGCTAGTTGTTGAGTTGTTACTTCTGGTACTGTCCAAAGAACAACAACACCTTCGCTATCACCACGTAATAAATACTTCAATGTTTTATTCTGCCTTTGAACTGTAACTAATCGCATCGCTGGTGGGCACGATAGCGGCTGCAATGAATAATTAGTACTTATTAGTAATTTCTCTAGAAATAATTTTATCGAACAGCTTTGATCTTACCCTATCGCCAGGTTGTGTTAAAGTGCAGTACAAATAAGGTTGATCATATTCAGCACCCGCGGTATGAAAATTTTTATTGTCTGCAACGCTACTATAAAATCAAAACAGATAAAAGTAACACGTTATTTTCATATTACAAATATTATCCCTTAAAATAATATCCGTGAACAGTATATTACAATAGCTATAATACATTGCAAATTGAAAAGTTAAGAATACTTTAAGTTTTAAATTCTAAACAACAAAATAGTGTTTTAGGAGATTTGTTAAGTTTAGCAATTTAATAAGCATTTTACAATTTATTTAAATTATATTTATATAATATACTACATATAATTATATTATATAAATATACAAATATGTATCTAAACTGCAATTATATTAGTTTTCTAATACCTTGTTGAGCTGAGTACAAAAATTGAAAAACTTTTAAATATAAAGGTACTCGAACAACAGGTAAAGGCAACTAAAAAAAAAAAAACTTAAACTACATAAGCTGGCATAGCACTGCTACTTTTATTTACTTATTTTCATTATTTACTAAATGTAGTGTATGAATTTATAATGTAGCATATGAATTATGAAACAGTGATACATTCAAAGCAACTTAAGAAGAATGAAATATGAAAACATAAGATATGAAGTGCAGAGAAATATAATGTACCTTTTATATCCACATATATGTATATGTATACATATGTACAATATAAATTAATAGAAGAGCAATATACTTAAGAAAATGAATACAAAAAGAAGCAATTAAGAAGACAGAAATTACAGTGAAGAACACAAGAAGAGTAACTAGAAGAGATAATGCAGGATTACCTGCTGAGAGCCTTGCCCTTTAGCTTGCTAGAAGAACACCAGATCCACCGTAGAATGTAGTAGATGTGTGTGTGTGTGTGTGTTATATGAAAAAGACACATCACCGTAAAAACAAGTCATTATGTTAATTATTCATTTGAAATGCATAAAAACCAAAAAAATATTTCAATACGATTTAACTAAATTTTCAATAACAATTTCATTTCGATTATACGTGCATTTTACTTTTGGTGTTCTCTTCTTATGTATTAAACCAACTTTCTGAATGGCTAGTGTTGTCATGTAAATCAAATTAAGTAATTTTTATAAATAGATAGATAAACAAATAGAATCTATCTTTTTAATTATTAAAATTGTCATTTTCTACTTAATGATCGAACATGAATGTTTATGATAAATGAAGCAAAGAAATATAAGGAAAATAAATATTGAATATGTGCATTGCCAGCAAGTGCTTCTACACAATAGCAGTTCCAAAATTTTAAATGCTTTGATTAACTTGAAAAAATAGTGTGCCTGGCTGAAAAATATTTATCTACATATCCAAATAAAATATTCTGAAACATAAGCAACGAAAAATTTTCAACCATATCGGTAACAAAACAAATAATTATATTTTAACTATTTTACACAATGTTAGAATAAATACTAAAATACTTGAGATAATAATATATTTTCATTATTTGAGATATTGTAAAATATTTTTCTTTTACCAATGTACAAGGTGAGGCACCTAATGCGATGACTTTAATTATTTCGTAAATTAATTTCTATATAAAAAATATTTTAAAATACAGTAACGAATTTATGAGAAATTTGAAGTCGTCAGATTAGATGCCTTATCCTATAAGTATTTAAAGTACTTCTAAGTATAATATAACTTCTAATTACTGAATTATTATTGTGACATTTATGTTGAAATTACTGTAGCATTAATTTTAATTTTATTAATGATTATTTATGTTAGAACATATAAATACATAATTAATGTCTATCATCATGCTATAATAATAATAAGCATCTTTTGTAAATTTCTTGTAAGAAACAATTGATTAATAGTTATATTTGAAATAATTTGCAAACACCAAATTTAAAAGGAAAACTACCTGTCAAGTTGTACCAGACTCCTATAAGCAATAAATAAATAAATGATTTATAATAAATTGATAGATTAGATTATATTATATAACATACTCATAAATCTTTTGATGCGGTGCATTATTTTAAACTCTTATAAGTTCGCATATTTTATAGAAATTTCAAAATGCTTAAAGAATAAAAATAAAATATTAATAAAAACAGCATAATCTTATTTAGAAACGTACTTAGCTGGTAGTTTGTAGAGGTAACCATGACCTTCATCGCTCCATAAAATGACTCTGTCTGCAGCTAAAAAATCTCCAGACATCCAACGTTCACCACAAGGTGCAGTAATTGAACATAGAAGAGAAAAATCACCGGCATCGTATATCTGATATAAAAAAAAATATTGGTAGAAGCAGAGTTAATAAAATATGGAAACAGAGTAATGAATAAAATATACCTGCCAATGTTTGGAACACACAATTAATACAGTCCTTTGGTTATAGGGGCAGCAAGTCATTGCCAGCGCATTTAGACACCTTATTTGTTTACTCTCATGTTCATATAGAGGTTCACTGTTGCGATTCTCATGCCCAAGAAGAGTCCACACCTTGACTGTTCCAGTTGTCGTTAAGGCCAGCACAACGTCGTCTTTAAATGAATGGAAGCGCCTGTTGCGCGTTAACTACATCTAAGAAGGTGTCATAGCATTTTAAGCAAACAATTTTTAGTAAGGGTCAATAAAATGACACCTTACAGGAGTTACAAATGCATAAAAACTGATTCTTCGTAAACTCATAAAACACTAAACTTATACTAACAAACATATACAATAAATACAATACAATACAATAACAGAAAAAATATCTAAAACAAATTACCAGTTACAGGTCTACTATGGAAGCCCCTATAATAGTACTATATAGGTTCATGCAAAATAAAATTTTTCATGTTAAAATAAACAATTATTTCTTTTGTATAGAAGTGTCAGTTTGTTCTTACTTAAATCATGCGCAAAACATCTTGCAATCTAACATATACATAATTATTACTAATTCCATGTACAGTACCATTAAATAAAAGAGATACATTAGAACCCACTACATACCTATATGTATCTAAACTATAGAATTATATCTACTGTGCAAACATCATAAAAAAACTCTTGATCAATTATCATTCATGCAACAGCATTTTTTATAGTATTTACATTATTCTTTTACAGTTTTTTATTAAACAATGAAAGCTTACTTTGAAAATTTTAACATAAAAAAATTTACCATCACAAGTACAAAACACAGTATAACAAAATAATAAGTAGAACTTCAATGTATACATTTTTTTATCACAAAGTGCAATATAAAACATAATGAAAAGCTTAATGCATCAAATGTGCTACCAAAATGAAAGACAAACATTAAATTGAATGTTCATACAAATGCATTCATTGCATTCAAAGATTAAATTTTTTTTTTTAATTTAAACTAATATATACTTACGACGGACGTAATTTATTATAAATGATATGAATGTGTTTAATGAATGTAGGTAAATGCAATGTATGCCATGATGATAAGGTTCTATAAAAGGAATAGCATGTGAAGGATAACATAAGAGGAAAAGCTCCCAAAGTGTTAATAGTACCTGCTCGTTTAACTTTACTATTTGAGAGAGAAAAAAAAAAAATTGAAAGTCAGAAAAGGAAAACATGAAACAAATGATATAGCCTTGATCATCAGTGCTGTTGCACTGATGAATCTCCACATGTGATTCATTAACATGCTGCAACAATTAAGATTTTGATAATATATAAATTACTATCATTAGATTACGAAATATATTTTACAACAAGTATTATTATTGAATTGAACTGTCAGAAAGTACCTTTTACGAAGAAAAATAGGCAAATGCAAAATTTCTAATATACCTAAAGCATAAAGCTTCGTATAGTTAATTGCTTAAGAAGTTAGGAAAAAATTAAAATCCCAAAAATATAAAATATATGCAAATTTAAATTCCTTGTTAATTACTTTATCAAAGAGAATATTTAAATATTCCAATTAAATAAATTCTGGTGCATCAAAAGTATGTACTTTTATTAACAATTATTCTGAACATTTGAAAGAAAATTCTGTCGAGCAGAAAGATAATATACCAAAAATTAATAGGATAGGAAATACCAAATGTATATTGTGCAAAAAGATATAGTTGAAATTCCAATCAAACAGATCCAATTATTATGATAATTATGAGGTTCTTAATTTTTGCACAACATAGATTGGTAAAGAAATCAAGAGAACTTAAGGTAGAAATTTATGGTATTAAGCGTAGGTGTGATGGAGTGTAACTAACTTGTATGCACGTAGAACCGACCTTTCCGTTTGGCCGGTCGCAAAACGTGCAATGCACTAATCCAGTCAGGGTTAACTCGTGAACTTAAGGTAAACAAAATCTCCAAGCTAAAAGGATCCATCACTAAAACTTCGGGATAGTACCTAAAATTGTAAAATAACTTTAAGAGTATTCTCAAAGCAAATTTATAAGAAGAAAATATGTTATTGTATAAATTTAAACATACCCAGAACAAAAAAGTCTGACATCTTCTCCACCAGCAGAAACATAAGGCAACATCTGTGTATGAACATTGGTAAGTTTCACAGCTTCTCTACATTTTCCATCAACTAAATCCCAAGTGCACATTTCTCCGCTTTCACTGCTACTAACAATATAATTTTGTTCCATAATAACACTTGCTCGACTTAGGCACATTATTGGTGCAGTATGGCCAACAAGTAAACATCTTGGCGTCATCTGAATTTGTAATTATTCAATATTAATATTTTTGAATTTTATTTATTTTTCTGTTTATTAATATAAGTGTATTCTTATCACCTTCAATGTTTCAGGATCAACTTGCCACAAACATATTTGACCATCATAACATCCTGTTACTAATGTTTTTTGATCTCGGGACAAATAGATACAGGAAATACAATGAGTTGGGGCTATACGACCCCATAAAACTATGGGTACTACTAAGCTTGTACCCGCTGTCATTTTTAAAATTCAACCTATAATTTTTTTTATAAACTGTTTTAATTAAAGATACTTATTTACTTATCTCAGATTATAAATGAATACAATATTTTTAAATATCTATTTAATGTTGTCATGTAATTTAAATACTATTAATCCAAATAATATATCCTACAAGTATACGCAAGATGGATATACATATCCTATGTAAGATTATTATCATATTTTAATAAGAATGATTTTACAATAATGACGTTTCAATACTAATTAACATAAAAATTAGACTTATAAAATGATACATCAATGGTATATACTTTTTTAATAACACATAATATAATAATAATTTAAAGGAACTCAATACAAATTGAGTCAATATCAATTGACAAAACAAACAAAATAATTTCTTGATAAATAACAAAACCTTATTGTCAGTGTGACATCAATATTAATAGCAGATATTTTAGTTGATCAAAGATGAATTATTCACTTTGCAGCAGAAACGGTTTGAATAAACATTTACCACAAAACCCAATGTAACAATATGATATGCTGTGATCTCAAGGAAAACCTATTAAAAGTAATTAAAGGCGTCTGCTACATCTAAGAGATGTCACTGACAATTTGAACGAGTCTGATTTTACAAGATTTGTGTGTAAATACATTGAGAAATGAACGCATGTTCTATGTGAAATGATATAAAAATATTTACCGAAAATATTGAATATCAATGACAACGGCTCCAAACGTCGTAAATGGCGATATAAGCCAAAAATCATACAACCCTTACTGCACTCTCACGACCGCGGCCATCTTGATGTTGAGAACAGTTGAGAATAGTCAGACGAATAACGTATATAATACAATCAGCTGTTCCACGTCAAAAGGTCCCTAGTAAAATCCTGTTTAATTCGATATAAAGTGACGTAGTTAGTAGAACGAATCTAATTTTATTCGGATATTTATATTGAAAGCTAGCATTGAAAACTTTACCGACAGTCCCTAGAAAAATCCCTAGAACGTAGAACACACCATTTTTCGCTCCTGCTGAACAGATTGCAAAGAAATTTGAGGCACGTGTTCAGGAGGCAAATCGTCAAAAAGTTATAAAATATTGAAATTGCTGTCTGTCCACGGTCAAGAAAATGGCGGAACGAACTCACCTGCATTAATTTATTCGTAATATAAACATTTTTGCGAATCGAATGTCCAAATAGAGACCAGCGCGCCATTCTTTAGATCGGATAGAGCAAAACGAGCACTCAGGGAATGGTGTACAAACTTTCGTTTAGAAAAATAGTGTGTTCTACGATTTCGTTGATTTTTCACTCGCGAAAAACGTGAAAAAGGTAAAACAGATCAGAAATTTATTTCCTCATTTTTTCTGTAGGGCGCAGTTGATTCGTTTTCTGCGTTCGATCGCACGATCATTTACTCTATTCTTGCATTATCACCTAAATAATCTTGTATTTCGTTTGTTTTATTCGTTTTATAAAAGATATCAGTGTTGCAGATAGCATATCAATTGTATTATAAATGAATCAAATGATCTTTTTTCTATATTTATTACATTTGTTGCATATTAACTGCAGAAATGATTCGTTCTTACCGCCATTTTATTAACATCCCGTTACCGGAAGTTAATTGTGTGCACGAGTATATTTTCCTTCAACGAAACGTGGCATCAAAGTGTGTGTTGTTGGCACTTCTCTCAAATGTATCTTCCAGTTCATGCGGTAGTAGTTGTTTCGTTGTCGTAAGTGACATAACTTCTGTTGTGTAAAAAGGTAAAATCAAGGTAAAATTAAGTAAAACATGTATAATTATAATTATAAATATAATTTTACAACTTTTCTACTACAATATAAAATATTTTTCAAGTAAATTTTAGCCTCTGTATTTGAAATATTTTTAAATAAAGAACCGCAATATTTCACTTTTTTGAATGGTATATTGAGTAGCGGCTTTTTATAAATAATATATGTACTGTTTTAAAAGTTTTATGTAATAGTTATTGTATCATTCCAGCATGAAGTGGTACTTAATATTTGCAGCTTTTGCTGCTTTATTGTTCATCACACATGCAGAAGAAGAAGAAGAAGCTGCAAGATTATTAATATCTAAACAGCTTCTTAACAAATATCTTGTAGAAAATATGGACATTGTAATCAAAGTAATTACCTAACTATATTCTCTGTATTTTTAAGTTATACTTAACATGTTTATAACTGTGCTGTTGTTCATAGTATACAGTTTACAATGTTGGAAATGCAGCCGCATTAGAGGTTGAAATCACAGACAATTCTTTCCATCCTGACCATTTCACTCATGTGAGTGGAGAAATAAATGCGAGGATAGACCGTGTTCCACCTTACACGAATGTCAGTCATACAGTTGTTGTGAGACCACGCAAATTTGGATATTTCAATTTCACATCTGCAGAAATTTTATACAGACGTAAGGAGGATGCTCCTAGATTACAATTTGCATCAAGCAGTGAGCCTGGTGAAGCAATCATTGTATCATTTAGAGATTATGATAAACAATTTTCCTCTCATGTGGTAAGTAATTATAAATAAAATATTAATATGTTAATAAATGCAACAAAATATTTTTATTTCAGGTTGACTGGGCTGCATTTGCTGTGATGACATTACCTTCATTAGCCATTCCATTTGCATTGTGGTATTCTAGTAAAAGTAAATATGAAAAATTACTTAAAACTACAAAGAAACACTGATTCATTTTAAGTCATTTGAAGCAAATTTTCTACTCATACTTACAAGAAACTTGACTGTTCCATTCTTGTATACATCTAATTTTATAATAAACGTTATTTATAAACAACTTATATTTGTTGTTTCACCAGGTAAAATTTCACAAAGAAATTTTAAAAATGTGTTTATTTTTCTTGATGTATAATACATGTTCATTAAACATTATACTTAATTCTACCTCTTTATATGAATAAAACCAGTAACATCTGTAGGAAAAAAAAAAGATGAAAAATTGTTCAATCATTAAACGAGGAAAATTATATTTAAAGAACTTCAAAGTTATAAAATGATGTATTATACATGAATAGTACATAAATTACATATGATACTTGAAAACATGTTACCATACAAGTGACAGAAATGAATAAAAGAATGTAATAAATTACTGATGCTACGTTTGCATTGTCACTCGAGATCATACGTATAAAAAACCTAAATGTTACTCTTGCATATCAGTTATATGACTAGGAACCATATACCTCAAACGTGTAAATTAAATATGACCAATGTGTTCTTGAAATGTACTTGCATGAAATTACTATGGTTTTTCTTTTCTATCAATGTATAAAATGATATAACTTAAGGTTTATATTACAAAATGTACAATATCTTATATATCTATTAAGTAATATTAATATAACGATATTATCGCTACAAAACAACGTAAAAATTCAATTTCACACAAAATAACATATCCTAGTAAAAATGAGTTTATGGCAATAAGGCACCAGTTTCTGATAATTGAATATTTGTTCATAAACGAGCCTAGTTAATATGTTATAATTTCATTATAAGTACAATGTATTTTTTTTACATTGAAGTCATTGTTTTGCCATTATATTATTTATTAGGTATTCATTGATCGATTTCGTTTACTTGTCGAATAAAGACCCCGAGGATCACCATAAACAGGGTCGAATGCAGAGAATGGTCTTATTGGCGTAATTGGAGTTCGTGGAACAGAAACGTTTGTACTATTGAATGTTGTTGAACATGGCGTACTAGTCTTTTTCAATTGTGGTGGACATTTGTCAACTATAAAAATGCAATATTAAACATTTAAACAGTAAGCTATGATAATAAAAATAAACACATTCATATATACGTACCGAACACTGATCTATTTTTTATATTTAAATCAATATTTGCCATCTTGTTTTTCCATACTGCAACATCAAGTACAGGAGAACATTAGAGAAATATTCATATGGTGTATCAGAAACAGATTAAATTATATTTAAAATATAGGAAGACTTACTATAGAAGCAAGTAATCACAATAACAGCAAATGTTCCAAACGTGTAACGATGGAAATACATATAATCCACCCAATGAATCCCGGACAATGGTATAAAATTTTCATACTTCGTTATACGTACAAAAAGCTAAAGAAGACAAATAAATTATATTTATGGTAATTAGATACTAAACACTTTAGCACGCCTTTTTTCTTTTCTTACCGATATATTTTGTTTTGTAATATCATTTGTAATGATAACTTTTTGACCTTGAATCTCGTCCTGATTATGCATTAACCGTAACTTATATTGCATTGTAGATTTTGAAATGTATTGCCGAGCACTTATGGCTATTCCATCTGGAACATCGATCTGCAAAGAGATTGCTGTGAATAAACATATTACAAACCTACCCTAAAAGTGGATCTCTAAAAGAAACTGAACTCACGTTAAGATGTTCTAACACCGATTGCAAACCATATATCTCAAGTGTTGCGGTTGGTATGGTTTGAGAATGAGTGTTAACAAATACAATTTCTTTAGCTTCAACGTATACAGGTGGAAGATAAGTTACTTCTAAAGGTACAGCCTCGATATCTCTGCTTTGTGCGTTTATTTGAACGCGACTCTCTACCGTACTAGAAACTATATTTGGGGAATCTATTGGTATTACATCGCAATAATAGAAACCTGTAACAAATAATTAAAACTGAGCACGTAATATTAAATTGTTAAAAATGCTCTCGAGGTAATACTAACCAGTTGTAATATCGAATCGTGGTTTAACCAGGAACAAATCCTTCACTCCAATGGATGAAGTAGATGACACAAATTGTACATTGCAGGTATAAGGGAACGAAGTTAAAGCAAACGAAGTAAACGTTCTACAACCACCCAATCCTCTGGACAAGATATTATTTTCTTTAACTTGTTCATCTTTACTTTTAAGAACTAGAGGAATACTAAATGTTTCAGTTCCTGTGATATTTCTACCTCTCAATGGAACGATCGATATCTGTAAGTAAAATCATGTGTAACTTCAGACTTTATGAATATGCAAATTTACAGAATTCATTGGATGTACAATACCTTTGCAATAGGCTGGATGTTAACTTCTATTTCACCTTGCATATGAGTTGCAAGACTATGTTTTACTACCGCATAGCCCACATTTTTTGCTCGTCCTATTCCTGTAATAGGATCCACGGTCAATATTTCAGGAGCTGAAGATTGCCAATAACCAGGATCACCGTCAGGAGACAGAAGTGGCATTGAGAAGCATACTACATCACCCACGGTTAGTGTTGTCTAACATAATATAACATAAATATTTAATATACATAATAAGATAGTACTAAAAGAATAAAATATTTTTGTTAATTATATATAAAATACCTTTGTTGGGAAAACTATATCGCCGATCATCATATGTACATAATCAAACATTGCATTGGGATATCTTTCATTGTATGCCTTTACAACAAGATCTCCATTCTCAATAAATTTTGCAGTAACTATATTTTTAGAAGTTGTAATGAAAGATGCAAGATCAGCGCGATTCGATATAGTTTTTGCATCAACCTCAGCTGCATGAAACTTTGTTCCAACGTTATCATAATATTCAAGGATATAATCTAATTCCATACCCTTGGGTAACATGTTTAATTCTTCACCATTTCGAATTCGTAAGACTGATTTTAAAGACAGCATCATATAATGAATGGGTTTAACCTACGAACAGAATAATTGATATAAATATGTCCTTTTAAGATTTTCAAACAAATTTGTACCTTAAAATGTTTAAAAATCTTACTTCAACAATGACAGTTATCGTTTGCTTCAAATTATATGCCTCTGTGTTTGTGATAGAAATGACTATTTTTCCCAAATTTTCACCGGCTTTTATAACGCCGTTCTTATCAATACTAACAGTCTTAGATGCTGGTGTTAAAGCATATGAATCCTCTGAATCGTTTCCATGCATATTCGACAATATTTTATAAGTAGTTGAACCATGTTTGTCGCGATTCGTTTGTAATTTTAAAACAGAATTTGGAGACATCAATATCAATGGCACATTAAGGAGTAATCCAAGATGAGTTAAACGCAACTCTTCAAAAATTTCAACTTTTACAAATGTACTGTATGTTACATCATTTTTGAAACCGGCCAATATATTAGACGGCATTGTAACATTTAAATAAATCGTTGCTAATCCCGGGCCAATAGCTTTGGCTCTTAAAGATACTTCATTTTGGTATCTGATGTTAATACCAGTACCTTCGTACATATTATGTAAAGTTATTAAATTAGAATCACTGGATGACCACATGAATGTTAAAGGTAAATGCATAGATCCTATGACAAGCGGTGTTAAATGTTCTGGGATACCAAATGCCCAAAGTGGAAACGTTGCACCAGCTTTAACTCGACTTGTTGGAACAACAATTTTAACTCCTTCAAGATACAGTACATGTATATCAGCATAGTCCTCAGAGTAAATGATTTTGTTACCTCTGGCATTCAGACCAATAGCTCTGACAATTATCTTTGTTTGTCCAACGGATTTCCCTTCGAATATACCATTATAATCGACGTTCAAAACGTCACTGTTTTTTGTAGAAAATTCAATTTCTGCGTTTGACGGACCACCGGTCGTTTGTACTTGATAAACGGTTCCTACCAGTATAGTCAAATTTTTTGGATAAACTTTTAAGGGAAGGAAAACTTGAATGGTTACCGATTCACTTTGTATTTCTTGTTCACCCCCTTTGTTCACGAAGGTCAACTGAGACTCACCTTCGCCTATTCCATGTATCATGTACAATAATTGAGAATAAGGAGGATTACCATGTTCGCTAGCAGGCAATTGTTTAACTTCTATGCATTCGTTATCGATTTCTGCTTTAAATTCTAACGCATTTAACGATGGTAATTTTATAATATGGCCATTTGTGTCGTAAAGTTTCAACGTAGCGACTATGCATTTTCCTTTCTCAATTTTATTCACCGTTTCAATTTCAATGACGGCTAGTTGTTGCACTTCGATCACAGCTTCAGCCGGTTTTGAAGGCAAACAGAGATCTATCAAAGATAAATGAAGTGCTCCGGATTTTTTTGGAGTAACGCTAATTGCTTTCGTTGACTCTATGTACCGCACATCTGCAATGTCATCTGCACTTAGTACGAATTCGTAATAGCCAGAACCTTGACTCACTTGTAAGTAATACTTGACGGTAGGATCATTTAGTATCATTAATTTGTTAGGATTGATGCTAGTATCATTAACTAGAACTATTTCCATGGAAGTCTCTATAAGCGGAGTTTCATAAATTCTTCTTTCACTCTCAATTGCAAAAGGTGGCCATTCAGGTACTATCTTCAATTTACTCAGTATATACTTTTGATAGCCAGTAACTGTGGCTGTTAAACTGAGAGTACCGGAATGCTTTTTGAAAATAATATTTTGATAATAATACTTGGGTAAAATTACGTTCATATCTGCAAATGTTTCTTCTATAGTACCCGAAGGCACTTCAACAAAACCTACGGACGATGGTTTCAAATCCCATTCTATATGTAAACTCGTAATGTTATCAAAGATTCTGCCTTTTCCATCTTTTATTATAGTGATAAGTTTTAAATTTTTATCGCTATGCGCCATTATCCTTTCGGTATTAAAACTAATAGGACAGTTTTTACTGTCTTTAAACTCTGGTTGTAAGTAAATGTGTCTGGGTTTCCCACAAATAATTCGCACCGTTTCAGATGCATGCGTACTTTTGCAATTCGGTAACAAAGGAATATTCGAAATTATGTACGTCAACGTCACTTCACCAAGTGCTTTACACATTACTTCAAAAACAGATAAGTCATATAATGCGGTTGGTGAATTTTCGTGTTCTATCACTTCAGCAATCTTTTTTTCAGATACTTCAATATTTCGCGTGTAACTCTGAGGTTTGCTATTCCGTGGATGGGGTCCACCTTTGAAAACTATTTTTCTCGAAGATCCCACTGCCAACAAACTTTCTTTACTACTCGGATGTACTGCTATTAGCGGTTCATAGGCGGATACAGTGATATTATCAGTTAAATATTGGCCATTAGCATTATACACTACAGTCATTTCAGATGTTCCAATATCTATGCTAGAGACCGCTATAACAGCGCATGCTATTCCAACAGGTTCTATGATCTTACTATCATTTTGTTTAAAATTACCATCTGGAATGTACGTTTCAAAACTGATATCTCTACAGTCGTTGAAAGGAATTTCTTTCCAGTCTGTTCCATTAATTAATTTCCCGTATAATGCGATGTGGAGATAAATTGGTTCTCCTACTGCTGCTTCCATACTGTATTCTATTACTTTTAACTTCGAAGGTGGCAATACATATACTCTTGTTGTATCTTTGTTATATTGATTTCTTGTCATTGCAACGGTTATCTCTGTCGCGCCTGCTGCTAAAATTCGTATTCCTCCATTTTGAGAAACTGTTACTATGGACGGATGTCTACTTGACCACACGTATGATCCATCTCCTCCACTTGCTTTTAACACTATATCGTACCTATAATAACAGCATGTTATACAATCATGATTACTTCATTAACAATAATAAGTAATGATATCTATCGGAAACAATAATTTACCGTGATTTAGCTTTAAAATCCCACGGAACAGCTAATACTTTAGGTTGAATGGTAACTGGCGTATGAATCAAAAGTTCAGTTCTTGTACTAGGACGCGACGCGAAAGAAACCTTTTTACCATGTTTGTCAATTATACCATAAAGGGTGGCCTCAACGGTCATTGTCCCGCATGCAATAGGCACACCAACGATGTAAGTTCCATTTTGTGTGATTAATTTCGGTTCAAAATAGTGTTCATCTAATTTTACTGATACTTCAACACCTTCTCCGATATAAAATTTATGATCTTTGCTATCATATAATTCAACTACAATTTCATGAGTGTGACCAAGTATCAAACCCCAATTTCTATTAGGCAAAACAGCAAGATTTATGTAAGCCACATCGTTCACGTTAACTATAGCAGACGGCAAAATAACGGGATACTCATCGCGAACATTTTTATCGTGCAAGAATACTTTAGTACGACCATAAAATTTCGCGTATGCAGAATCATGGTCATTATCAATTTTTAAAATATCTGGGTTTTCTGCTTCTAAATAGTATTGGTTAGATGGTAAACTTATTTCTTCTAAACGGCCATGACGAGCCTGTAAACATATTAACAAATTGCTGAATTGTAGACTGATAACTTAGTTAATATCATGTGCATAAATTTGATATAAACACACTTACTTGCATTATTTTATATCTGAAACTATCATATACCATTACTGTTATGTCTGATGGAATGATGATTAAATTAGCTATTACAATTAATTCAACTTCTATTGGTGGTACATGCTTGTACTCTGGATAAGGCAATCTCACAGAAACCTAGAATAGAATAAAATGTTCTACTTTTCCTATAACAACTGCAGATAGAAAATATTGTTACGTATTATAATACCTTTGCTGTGCCAGTTTTTATTCCTTCTAACAATACGATATGCCCCTTTTTACCAGTTGCATCTAAGGCAGCAACAGTTGGTGGAGTTTCATATTGTGACTCTTGATAAGTCATGAATCTCAGAACATCATTTGGTGTTTTACCATCTGCCCTGTGTTTGTCAGCTACATCTATGCTCCAAAGAAATTCTACTCCACCAAGAGTTGTAAACTCATTCCCTTTTGAAACATATAACAGTTAGAATTTTGTACAGATTAACATTTATAAATATAGATGATGTTAATACCTTGTTCATCATATGCCCGTACTTCAAATGCTTCTGGTGCTTCTTCTATATATAATTCCCTTGTAGTTGTAACAAGATTTAATGAGAAAATTGCATCAACAATAACATCACATCGTAAAAATTGGCCATTATTAACATCTTCTGCAAGTACTATTGCTGTATTTCTGGTAGCCTCTCTTGTTATTGTTTGAATCAAAATAGCAGAAGAACATGTTCTTTCAACATTTTCATTTATAGGAATTAATTGAATAATATCTAAACGTGATGTTGACCTATTATTAAAAAAAATTTTCAGTGTACATTTATATTGTTAAAAACTTGTATTTGTACAATAAACAAAATAAATAAAATAGGGTTATAGGATCATGAATTATATTCAACTGAAAGGAAAACTTAAACAGTGAAAAGAGTTTACATTTCATTGATAAAAATGATCCTGAACGAGTAGAATGTACTAACGTTATAATAGAAATAATAATTACCATTGATAACAAGCACCATCGGTAACTTCTAGTGTAAAATTTACAGCAAAATCATTAAATACTGGTAATAAAACTCTGGGTACGTTTAATCTATGGACTGAAGCATTTGATATTACATAAAATAGAGTAAAAAGTACTGTAACTATCATCATTTTTATGGATACTGCAGATCCAACCATATCTTCCTCACGTGTATTCGCAACGATTTGATGAACTTGGCGGTCCTCAAATACAGTTTCAAACTACAATGTGCATTTTTCGATACAATTCTCGACACTTTCAAGTCGCTACTCCATTTGTACGGTATTCAATTCTATTGTATGTAGAAAAAAAGAAATTAAATTATACCCTGGAAATTCTGTTATACAGTTAGTTTTATCGTTGTTAATTTAAGCAGATTATTTCAATATTTAATGTAAATTACAATTATTGATGTTTTAATTGATTAGTTTAAAAGAGTATAACCAATCAACGAAGGTGATAGAGTATAATAAGTACATTTCATAGAAATACTGCTTAAATGAAACTGTTGATTTCTATTTGCCACTTATAGTCTTGTTATTTGCCAAAAAGACGAGTTGTTGATGTCTGGTTTATTTAATAAGACGTTTTCCATAAGGTTATGTATAATAATTAACGGTTAACATGTTTTGATACGTATCCCATTAACTGACCGATTACTTTGCAATTTTTTAACTGCTAACATATTATACAGTTACCGATAGATAATCCCGCGTTAGGATTATTTTAAAAATATTCCAACGGGTATGTTGAGTTTATCTTAAGCGTAATTAACCCTGAAAGTAAAATTCACACGTAAGAATGGCCGATGAAATAGAAACTGTTCGTCTCGTCAACGAGGATAACGAGTGTATGGAAACAGAAATAGATGCTGATGATATAGATGAAGAAGGTTCCGACGGAGTTGTAGTTCCAGAACTTCAGGGTACACTATCCAAATGGACAAATTATATACATGGCTGGCAAACTAGATTTATTGTTCTCAAAGATGGTACTTTATCTTATTATAAATCTGAACAGGACAGTGGATTTGGATGTCGAGGCTCTATAAGTTTGTATAAAGCTAATATTAAGGTATGAGTCAATATAACAGAATTAGTTTTATATATTCATATTCTCTTAATAAAATTAGAAAGAATTTATGATGTTGCTTTTCATTCTTTATTCTGTTAGGCACACGAATTTGATGAGTGTAGATTTGATGTGTCCGTAAATGACTGTTTAGTATGGTATCTAAGAGCAAACAGTCCAGAAGAAAAACAACGTTGGGTAGATGTGTTAAAATCTTACAAGGTATCCATAACTTTGTTGTATGAATTGAGAAAGCAATTATTTTAGTTACTTTCATTTCATTAAATTGTATATATTTGTCCTAAATAGTCTGAATCTGGTTATGGAAGTGAAAACAGTTTAAAGCGACATGGTAGTGCCATTTCGCTTGTATCAAATACACAGTCTATCACGAGCGCGGGTAGTTTTACGAAACGTGGAGTCCGAGGATTGAAAGAAAAATTAGCAGAACTTGAAACTTTCAGGGATATTTTGATCAAACAAATTGATACTCTGCAAAAGTATTTTGATAATTGTGCAGAAAATGCTAAAAATATTTCCACGAAAGGTATATAAAATAACAAATAGTTTATGTCTCTGTACATTCATTTGTCTTGTATTCAGTTGTTTTATATTTCAAATTGATTTGTTTCAAATGAATTATCAATTTCAGAAAATAAAGTTGAGACAATGTTTAATCCAGCTGCACAGTCAGTAGATTTTAAAGGTGAAGCAATAACATTTAAAGCAACAAGTGAAGGTGTATTAGCAACACTGCAACACTGTGTTGAGTTAATGGTGCAGCGGGAAGATGCATGGCGTCGTCGATGGGAAAAAGAAGTTGAAAAGAAGCGAAAAATACAAGAAGTTCATAAAGCTTTGAAAGATCAAATTGCAATGCAACAAAGTGATTCTCCTAGACCTAGAGTCCTTATACACGGAGGTCCAGATTACGAGGTTTGACTTTATATAAATTTCTTGAGTTAATTGAGTCGGAAGAATATCTAATATAAACGAAATGAAAATTTCTATATTTAAGGAAGGTCCACATAGCGCTCTATGTGACGAAGAATTTTACGATGCAGTAGAAACTGGTTTAGATAAAATTGATGAAGAAAATCAACTGAGAGATCGTTTGAAACAAAAATCAGTTTCGATTTTAACTTCACCTACTATGCCGGCAGCTAAGCATAGACTTTGGCCAGAAGTAACCAATTTATTATATAAAAGTGTTATATATGTTTAAATTACACAAATTTTTTTATTAATTATTGCGTTTATTTTCAGATTGAGAGAATAACAGTGCAACAGTTGCATTATGCACGGCTTGGAGTAGGAGCAGGTGGATGGCAATTATTTGCAGAAGATGGTGATATGCGAATGTATAGACGCGAAGAAGAAGCAGATGGTTTAGTAGTAGATCCATTAAAAGCCTGTCATGTTGTGAAAGGCGTTACTGGTCATGAGGTTTGCAAGATATTCTTTAGCCCAGAATATCGAACAGGCTGGGAAGCTACGCTAGAAGACATGACAGTGGTTGAGAACATTTCCAAAGACACTTTGATATTTCTACAAACGCATAAACGAATTTGGCCAGCGAGTCAAAGAGATGCATTGTTTTGGTCGCATATACGTCGAGTCTCTGATGATCAAGATCCTGATGCTCATGATCTATGGATAGTTTGCAATCATAGTACAGAACATCCCGATTACCCGGTTGGTTTCGTATCCATTTATCATCTTTTTTTATTTTATTAAAAACTTATATATCTTAAAATATTTGCAGCCAAACACAGGAAAATGTGTAAGAGTTTATTTAACCGTTTGTCTCGTATGTCAAACTTTTATTGATCCTCCAAAGGATGATGGCGAAATAAAAAGGGAAAATATCACATGCAAAATAACATATTGTTCTGTTGGTTAGTATCTTTTTCCGTATATTATTTATCCTGTTTTACATATAACATGTTATTAATTGTAGTTAATCCTGGCGGATGGGCTCCAGCTTCTGTCTTACGTGCTGTTTATAAAAGGGAGTATCCAAAGTTCCTTAAACGGTTTACTAGTTTTTGTATTGATCAATGTAAGGATAAGCCAATCACATTCTAAAGGTAATTAATAGTACTTCCATATTTTCCATCCAATTCCTCGTTTATCACATCAAATCAGCCTCGCGCGTTTGATGTATTAATATATCAAACAAAAAAATTAGAAGTTACACCATATAAAAAATTGGATGCAACAATTTTTTCGATATAAATGAAAGTGTTTTATATACTATTTTTTTTTTTAATTAGTTTTTTATTTGCTTAATATGAAATGCCGGGGAGGGGGGGAGAGAGAGAGAGAGAGGAAGAGCGAGAGAGTGAGAGATAAAGAGAACTTAATTAAAAAAAAAAAATAAAAAATAAAAAAAAATACAAAGTGTTATATTGAAAGTCATTTATTAAAGTGTATAAACGTATTATTATACATATACACTTCCAAAATAACTTTACGATATGAAACACACGCGCTAAAGCACTGTTTGTAAATTGTATTTACTTCTTTGAATAACAGCTTGTTACTTTATTGTTATACAGAATGCTGTCATAAGTCACTTGTACAAATCTTAACAGATTGAATACATACACATTTATCTATTGTTACATTATATATTCAATTAAACATAAAACTGTATTATTCATTCAACGAAAGACCATCCCTGTTATACGACGAGTTTTCGTTCATTCTGTCCATATTAACAATGATTGGTTCGCGCAATGATTTTACATTTGATATACTTTTTGACCTTCGACATTATCACTTTTCATATACTTTTGTCCATCATGTATATGATGACGAAGTTAGAGGTAAGAGTAGAGGGTTCCCTGAGCTACGCGAAACAGGTGTGTTCTCTCGTTGAACGAATAATATAATACAAATTATATTGTTATTTTTATTTATATATATATAAAATGTGTGCGTGATACACGATATGAAGGTCAAATCAAGAAACATAATAAAGACTGTTGTAGATTTGCTGTAAACATATAGTATTCATTACTCTGAACAAATTTCCTTAACATTTTGTTTGATAGCAGTATTTACAAACTTTGAATTAAATGTCTTTAACTTCATTTTTGCAACTAAAAAATGCTTATATGCTGTACAATTTTAATAATTAAATATGTACAGGGTTTTAAAATTAGTGGAAAAATTTTCATAAGAAATAAGTTTATTTCTACAAATTACTTAACTAAAATTTAAAAAATTCATCTTATATTTTATATATACATCATACGTAATGTTACCTCATACCCTCTATGTTTAAGAGTCCGAAAGTTTTAATTTAGTTCTACTAATCTCTGACTTTTGAAATTTAATACATGATTTCTCATACATATCTTAAAACATACGGAATATGTTAACATTTAACTATTAATCCACTTTAAAACCACTAAAAGAGGATACAGAGGTATATAAATGTTTTTTGCTTTCTTACGAACTAATTGTTATAAATTATAGTAATGGCCAAAATCGAAAGTATTTCTCAAAAATGGTTAGTTATCAATTTGACTCAAAAAATGTATCATGTACTAAAAAATGTTATAATTGAAATTATAGTTAATATTTTAAATAATTTTTTTTTTTAGGATAAAATGTTTGTCCATAAAAGATTGTAAAATCTAACGCTATTATGATATTTACAATTTCAATTATTTAATTTTAGCCATTATATTAACAAACTGGTTTTTTATGAATGCATAGAATCGAGCAAAGTAGGCTTTTCCAGAGAAAACGGCGAAGCCACCCCTCTCCGTAAGCTTCTTCGGGATTTCAGAGTTCCTGACCTTTCCCGAAAGCTTACCCTTTCCTCTAGGCGTTATGGGGTGGAAGCGTCGTTTTCCCAAGGTAATCCTACTTCATTTGATACTGTATTTATACACAACACATGAATTATATAAAATTATTGTAACCTGAAAAAATTAAACATGCAGTTATTCACAATTCGTAATGTATGTTTGTTAATTAAAAGGTTTAATTTCATAAAAAAGGAAGTATCTGTAACAAATATATTTACAATGTATATCGTCTGGAAATGTATTACGTGTATCAGAATAATTATTCCAATATGAGATATGGAATATTCCCGAGATTAGTTACAAGTTTAAATCAATGTATTAGTCGAATTTAACGAATTATACTTATAGAATGAAATTTCATTTAAAAAATTTTTAACATTTTTAAATTTACAATACTACGTTACATACTTCTCAACTATAATTGTGGCTTATATTTGCTTGAAACAAATAATTTAGTATAAATTATTTGTACAAGTAAAATATAAACACTTTGCACCTAACTTTCGAATGACTTTAAATATTTAAAAAAAATGCATATTTCTTTTCTATCTTTCAATGACTATGTCCTTATGATTCATAAGAACCTAACTTTTTTAATACACTAAGACCCTTTTCTTCATATTCTTCTCTCGTTATCCATACTGAATCTCGATCCTTTGTTATTTCCGCTAATACAGCACCACCCATGAAAACCATATCTTTACGTCTTGGCGAATCTTCGATTTTAATCTTAAATTTCTGAAAAGATATCAAACGGTAAACAAACATTCATCCGAATTAATGTCAAAATTGATATCCAAGCATTTACATTTAATTTCGAGGTATCATTCTTTAATACTCTTTGTAGATAAAGTTGTTTAATTTCTCTTTCAAGCCTAGATGGAAGTCCTGGGTACATTGTACTACCGCCACTTAGAACAATGTGTTTATATAATTCACTCCTTATATCAATATCAGCTGCCTGAATAGTACTAAATACTAATTCAGCAATTCCTTGAGCTTCAACATTTATTAAATGAGGTTGAAATAAAGCTTCTGGTGCTGCAAATCTTTCACCACCTACTTTGATTACCCTTCCATCAGGAAGCTAAAAAGATTTGATTATTACTCTTTAGAAATTTAATTCTACTGTCCATTACAAAAACTTTATATTATACATCAATCGTGTATACTTACAGTATATGATTCTACTAAAACGGTCGTTTCAAGTGCTAATTTTTCTTCAGTTTCAATATTGTATCCGATATAACATAATTTTTCTTTCAACATTCTAACTGTTTCAAAGTCAGCAGAATGATTAAACGCATAGCCACGTAACAATAGAAGTTTAATTAAATACATCGTAATATCTCGACCAGCTATATCTAGCCGTCGCGTAAGATGAGGTAAAGCATATTCTTCAAATACAGGACAAATATGAGTAACACCGTCCCCAGAATCTACCACAACACCGCTAATCAATCCTTGAGCATACAGTGTAAGTACTGCCTGAATTGCAATGTATGTTCCAGCAAAGCCATACTTTTCAAACATTACCTAAAATTATTTCATATGATGTTCAATTCTTTTTGTACGAAAAATTTACATCTACAATGATGTATTACCTCGATCATTTTTTCTCGATTTGTGATAGGATTCATTGGTGGTTCTGTTAACAAAATTTTACACTCTCTAGGATTAATATTCATCTTTTCCTTTCCAAATGTGTAATCCCACACATGACACATGTCCTCCCAGTTTCTATTAAGCATTTTAATAATTTAATATTTCAAAATGCATGCAGATTAGGTACATTCACATACACACCTAACAATTCCATTTTGCATTGGATAACTAATCTCCAACATAGAACGAAGTTTACTTGCTTCATCCCCAACCATTAAATCCTGTGGCAACAAAATACAATAAATCAAATATAACTAAATGTTTTGGTCATATAAGGAGATACGTGGGTGTGTTATATAAATTGTTAGTATTTCAACAGGCACACTCGATTTTGTAATATAAACTCACAACATAACTCTAAATAAAAATTGGCGACTATATACATATTTGTTTGAATATAAAGCTACTGCTCGCATGAATCTTGTTTTTTGAAGCATGATGTAGTACTGATAAACCATATATATTAGCATCAGAAAAATGCAGTAAACTTACAGGCATATTAAGGAACACATCCTATGAAAGAAGCAATAATGTAAAGACATAAATACAATTATGACAGTCATCAAATTATCATTTATGTATGTCCACATATGAACCCATATAATAAGTCTCAAATAATAGACATGATTCATAATGTAATGGGTAAATTTATTACCAACAATTAGAATAAAATGAATGAGTTTCAGATTATATTAATCATTGATAATAATTTTATCAAAGATCTTATATCTCTATCTCTAGAAATCTTGAGAATAAGGTCTCCCTTACTTTTAACATGTGTAATCCATTTTGATATTTGTTAGTGAAAAGGGTTAACAAATGATAAATGCATTTTCAATCAAATGTAAACATTGGGTCACACATTGTAATATTATGAAATGACTTACACGAATACAATATTCTTGCTGAAAATTAAGTAAATTTATTAATCAATTTTTGTTATATTGCCAATTATAAATATTTACCTATGATTAAAGGAAAGGACTTTTAGATACCGAATATAAAATAATAAAGTTTATCCATAAATTATGATAATAATTGCTCTTCTAATGATCAACAGAGATAGTGATACATATTTTAGGTCGAATTGAAAAATTAAGAGATGTACCTTCACATCAATGTCCCCTATTTTATTAACAGCTCTAATAATAGGACGTCCCACTATGGATGGAAATATATGTGCTGGAAAATTTGCTCCTGCATATCCACATTTTACAAACTGAAAATAACAAAACAGTACAGTACAATAAGTTTAATAGAATCAGAAATCTTAAAAACAAGAAAAATGTTTGGAAAAGTACAAAGAAAATTGAAAAATAGATATAAAATTTTAACCTTACCCCTGTTCCATTATCACAAACAATAATCTTTCTGCCTTTACTATCCATTTTTATAGGATGTTATTATTTGAACCAATTTTTTATCCTCTATGCTAAACAGTGTTACACATTACACATTCCACAAAATGACTAATTGTTACAAGCTCCAGGGCGTTACCGGCATGACATTTTTAGATTTATATAAAAGCAATCGTTTGGAATGAAATTTATGTTCACATTAAAACAACAGATGTTTAAAAATTTATTAAAAAGAATGAAAGTTTATAAATTATAATTGTATTTTTTCAATGCAGGATCATTTATACCACACGCCGAGAGTAGCGACGGCGCAATCTTAACCATAAGGTCCTGTCACAAAAAGATTCTTTTAAGTCTGATATACAATTGCTGTAATTCGATTGGTTCAACTATATCTCCACCTAAGCAAATTTGTTATCTGTTTCTGTCTCATATATACTTTGACAGATAAAATGTTTCCGTTTATATATTTTTTTATTCAAATTTCGATCAGTCGCACTTATACTTCGTGTGAAAGAAACAGATATATAACTTATGATATATTGTGTCAAGAATTAGATTTCTTATGAATAATGCTATATAATTAAAAAGTTTCCACGATTATCAGTATCCTTGAACAATTCTTCTTGCTCTCCCCCTTTCCTTACATGCTTTTTTTCCATATTTATAATCGTGTAACATATCGCAATATCATATATTTGCAATCAGCAACAAACGATGTCACGCCCGATTGCTTATTTGACAAGAAAAGAAGTGATATCTAGTTGTCATCGTTTGCACAAGTATTATCAATCATTTTACATTCATATAATTTGTATGAAATTCTTTTATTAAATGTATAATTTTTCTTTTCAGCAACAATTTAACTGATGAAGAAAATAAAAATGTATATGGAAAGTGTAATAACTATTGGGGACATGGCCACAATTACACAGGTAATTATAGTAGTTTCATAAAAGTTCAAAAATTCTCATTACATGTTTATTTCATTTTAGTTGAAGTTACGGTATGTGGACCTGTGGATCCTGTAACAGGTATGGTGATGAACTTATCACATTTAAAACTATATATGAAGAAAGTGTTAATGGATCAATTAGATCATAAGAACTTGGATAAAGATGTACCTTATTTTAAAAATGTTGTTTCAACTACTGAAAACCTAGCTATATATGTTTATAATGAATTGAAAAAAGTTATGCCAAATCCATTTCTTCTGTATGAGGTAAAAATTCATGAAACTGACAAGAATATTGTTATTTACAAAGGAGAAGAAAGTTAATTTTGCAGAATCTCAGAATAAAATAACAAATACTATTCTTTTATTTTTATAAATGTGTGTATTTCAAATTTTTATTTACAATGTGTTTGTAACAACAGTAAATAAAATATTGATCTTTTTATTTAAATATACATAGATACAAAGTGTATGTATAAAATATTAAATTTATTAAAATCTGTTGTATGAAATCTAGACAAAGTATAATAAAACTGTTCTTTTGAAAAAAAGAACTTATTGATTTAACACAATTAATATGTTTCTCTTAGGTAATGTAATTAAAGTAATTACTTTAAAGGTGAATTAAGATTCAGTGTTTGCTTGCAGTACATAAATACATTGTAACATCAATTCATATTTATTAAGAGAATAAATGTTCATATACACTATGTTGATATTACACCTATAAAGGTATTACTTTAATGTATTAATCACATCTACTTGTACAAAAGGTAACATAACTAGATTGTTATCACAAATTAAAAAGGCGAGACTATTTTTTTTAAAGTAGAGGTTGTAAAATATGTTTCTTCTTATAAAAAAACACTGATATAAAGTTAAATTGTAAGTCAAAAAAGTAAACAGCATACTTTAATACTTACTTTAATTTAAGTAAGTATTTCAAATTATTAATCATTATTTAATCACTTTAAAGCAGTCTTTACAATATTGATGTTGATACTTATATGTTTGTATTTGTATCAAGCTTAATATAACTTTTAATGGTTACATATGGTATACCAAGTTCAAAATCATCCTTTGGCCAGTATTTTAACACAGCTGATTGGTGTGGTTTCTCTTCTTTTACAGAAAAATATGCAAAAAGTACAGCTGCTGTATAACTTGCAATGAAAATAAATAAATGCCAAAGTGCATGTAAGTAAGGAAAATTCAGATTTAACCAAGTATCACAAAATAAACGATCGTTCAGCCAGCAAACAACAGCTAGTAGCCATACAGCACCGCATCTTAAACCCAGTCTATACACCCTCATTGATTTTGTCCTGAAGAAAAACATGCACCATTCATATAATTAGATGCTGAATTATATTATATAGGTACATATTAAGTATTTTACCTTTTTAATTCAATGATCATAAATCCAAATGCAGGTATGCCAAGACTCATTAATGCAAATGCATTTATTGCAGGATGTATAAATGATAAACCAGTTGCAATCAAAGTTGGTAAAGTTGCGCATATAGCAAGAAGTTTTCTATCATTATGTAAAATATGTGGAAAATACCTTCTTGGAAAGAACATGCAAAAACCAGCCATGTAAACCCATAAGATTGCTAATTCGTCTAACAATTGTCCTATTTTAAGACAACAAATGACATTTATATTTATTCATACCTGGTAAAACATATGATTCTTAACTACTCACCAATAAGAGACAAAGTAGCATGAAAGTATGCGCTGCTAAGACCTACTATCATTAGTAAAAACCAAATTACATGAATTCCAGGATTTATAAATCTTCCATAATCTCTAAAGAGATGCATGAGAACAGGAGGGAGTAATAAAAACAACCAACATACTCAACTACAAGCCAAAATAACAAGTATAAACCTGCTGTTACTATAAAGACATTTAGTTTTGTTGGTAGGAAATACAAACCGTATTCATAAATTCAGCAATACTAGAAGAAATACTGTAATTACTTTCACACCAGTCAACTGGTGAACTACCAGCTTCAAATGGTTTCCACATATCGAAAATATAAGATTTCACTTCGTTTTTTATAGGTATAAAAATTTCAACGTGAAAACTCTTTAATCTGCTACGCGCTACTTAAAATTTATGAAGCATACAACAAAGGAAGTTGATAAGGTCTTTTGTGTTCCTTTGTATTAGTAACCCATGCTTACGCTGGAAGCAGTCTAATAGACACTAATGATTTTTTGCACCAAGTACGGTACATATTTATTGCAATCTGAGCAGACAATGCTTCATAAACATATTTAGGTGATAAATAAACATCTTGTGAGTGTTGTAATCAGAAATCGGAGACAAAGATATACATTATATATATATATATGACCGATGTACTATGATCACAATGATAATAGAAAGTGTACAACAGGTACTTTAGATTTATATATATATATATATGTATATTTAACGTATAAATCCAAGTTGATGATGTAAACATATGTTATATTATTTATTAAAATAATAGATTCTTCTTTGTTGTTAATTTCAAGGATCTTTGTTACAGAGTTGCAGAGTATTTTTAGGCCTCATTTTAGTCTTACTGGAATGAAAGGGTTCTTAGGTTGGTAGTGTTTGTACAAGTTGTATTGGTTGTATACCGTGAGTTTCGTATACAACACGTGATGATTTGATTACTTTTTTATATCCGTCTATAAAATAAGACATGCAGCGTGCAGTTGAAAAATGAGTTTTTTTAATTATAACTCCACAGTTCTGTAATAAGATATAGTTATAGTAATTGCAATTACAGTTGCAATTACATTACAAATATTTGTTGTTCAGAGAAATTTATATTTTAATTATGAGCTTTTGCATACACGATTCAGACGTTGTTTTGTGTAACAATGAGGAAATCATTGTATATAACATTCAAGATAATACAGAAACTGTAATTCATTTACCCGAATTGCAAACTGACAAAAAAATGGATGTACATAATAATGTAAATATTGAAACTTTTCACACCATTACAAATGTAATGTTTTCAAATGATGGAAACTATTTTTCGTCTGTACAAATCGTAAACAGCTCTGTTTACTATGAAAGGAAAAGCCAAAAAACTTATATTGAATGAAGTGCTTTCCTAGAGCAGCTAGCAAGTAAAATTTACTCCAATTATGACATAGTTGTTGCTGATAAAGCAGAGATGTTTTATCCTAGTTTTCTAGTAAAAAGCCTGGCAATGGAATCTTGCTTTTAGGACATTTATCAATGTTGCTTGATGTATTAATTACAGAAGATGAAAACTATATTATTACAACAGACAGAGATGAAAAGATTAGAGTGTCAATGTTTCCAAATTCGTACAACATTATGTGCTACTGTTTAGGACACCAAAAATTTGTAACAAATATTTTGGAATTATCTCATGACAAAAGTATCTTGGTATCTTGTGGAGGAGATGGCAAACTTATACTGTGGGATTATAAAATTGGAAAAGAATTATTATCTGTTGATTTTAATGACAAAATATCTAAAAGTGACATTGAAGAATTTAATCAGCAGTTTCAAGGTTGTCATTTGGAAGAAACTATTGAAATCTTACCTGTTAAACATTTAAGGCTTTCAGCCATAACTGCAACATCATCTTTAGCCGTAATGAGCTTTTATAGTAGTCCATTGTTACTGGTTTACATTGTCAATGGTACAGTGTCAAACTTTGAAATAAATTATTTGCAGTCTATAGTTACAGACAGTGAACCACTAGAATGTTATATTCATAAACAAAACTTATGGTTATTAAATGACCATGGATTTAAAATATATGAATTTAAAGACAATTTTGTACCTAGCAATGGAACGGATTATAAAATAAATCAGTTAAATAGCTTTTGGAAAACATTAAAGAAAGATACTGTTCAACAAAATTTATTTTCAATTTTATATAAAAGAAAATATGACAATGTTCAAGAGTATTTGCAAAGGAAAAAAACACGACTTGGAAGTATTTCTGAGTAATATATATCAGGTGAATTATAAATTGTTTTTTATATTGAAACCATATAAAGTAAAATTAAATATGGACAGACGATTTTTTATAAATTTTATGTATTATTCACAAATTCGTGAAGCATTTGTTAAAGCATTTTGACATATGTTTTCATTATAAAATACAACTAGTATTACAATAAAGTAAATTCGTTTTATTGACCCAATATATTGGTTATATTGAATTGAGTTTTACGATTATTACAAATTCTTCAACTAAACTGGTTTATAATCTAATTTGGATTCAAGTTTCTTATTATCTGAAACTTTTCTTACAGCCTTCATAAAATCTTCTTGTATTACATATTCTCTTTCTAATCTTATTGCAAATAATCCAGCTTCAGTACAGACGTTTCTTAAATCGGCACCATTAAATCCATCCGAAAGTTTAACTACTGCTTCATAATCTAAATTAAATTCAAAATTGGTACATTATATATATATATAAAATATAATAGAAAAGAATGAAAAGAATAGAACGAAAAATTACCGATTTCTCCGTGCTTAGATATAGGGGCAGCATGAATCTTTAAAATTTCTAAACGCGCTTGTTCATTAGGTAGAGGAATCTCAATTTTTCTATCCAATCTGCCTGGTCGTAACAAAGCAGGATCTAAAGTATCTGGCCTGTTTGTAGCCATTATCATCTTAACTTGACCCAAAGAATCAAAACCATCCATCTGATTCAACAGTTCCATTAAAGTTCTTTGAATTTCTCGATCGGCACTTGTACCTTCAGAAAATCTACGTCCACCTATATAAAAGGTAATTGAGCAGATGAAAAATGTTCCTTTTTCTTTTAATTAATAACAATATTCCGTACCAATTGCATCAATTTCATCCATAAATATAATGCATGGTTGGTGATCTCGTGCATAATTAAACATTTCTCGGATTAATCTCGCTGATTCGCCTATGTATTTGTCAACGATAGCACTTGATACAACTTTCAAGAAGTTTGCATCCAACTGACTAGCAACTGCTCTAGCTAGCAATGTTTTTCCAGTTCCAGGAGGACCATATAAAAGACAACCTTTTGGAGGTGTAATACCCACTCTTTGAAATAGCTCAGGATTTAATAATGGTAATTCTATAACTTCTCTCAGTTCACGTATCTGTTCGCTTAAACCACCGATCGCACCATAGGTAACATCGCCAGGATCTTCGTGAGACATGTTATAAACTAATGGATCAACCTAAGCGATACAATAAATATTACGCATACATTCGGAGCGGAGCTTAAATAGTAATGAAATAAATTTTACCTCCCGAGGTAAGTAACGCATTATGGTAAGCGTAGTCAT